>NC_142492.1:34351204-34677315 GCF_965113065.1 Corylus avellana | reverse complement strand
ATTTAGGTAACATGGGTGATTGGGGATTCAGATCCTCTCCAATTACTTAAAATTGGAGATTTTCGTATTACGAAATCGTGGCCCTTTATTAAATTCGATGGTCTATACTACATCGGTAAAGCAAAATCAACTTAAAATCAAAATTAATGCATCAGTTATATAAAAGCAGCTGACATTTTATAGATCATCGGATTTAATGAACGGCCACAATTTCGTAACATGAGACTCTCCAATTTTGAGTAATTAGAGGGGATCTCAATCCAGTGATTGGGTACTTCGCAATCTAGTGTGATTATTCTGCAATCGCCGAAATGAAGTTGCTGCCTTGCTGGGCCAATCTAGGCTCGAACTGGTCAACACCCAAAATAGGCTACTTGGCCAAACCCGAGAAGATAAAATCCAGACGTATCATTTAATATGAGAGAAAAGAAAAGAAAAGAAAAGAAAAGAAAAAAAAAGTAATACTATACTTCTATATATTAACATTATACCTCTCTTTTTTTTCTTTTTTTTTTGACACGTTCACAGAAGGGAAGGAGTCCAAATAACAATAACAAGTATTGATTGATGGAGGAAAGGCATATGAAGGCAATGACATTCTGGGAGCAATAAGCATTATCAGGGACAATCTCTTCATTTCAAAGTTCAAGTGAAGAAATCTGAGCATGTAAATATTGAGCATGCATTAAGTGACTAAAAAATAAGTGTGGATCAAAAATAACAACTTACATTTGATCAAAGTTTTAGTAGCATGGAGGTGAAGCCAATAAAACCAAAATTGAATTTTATATTATATTTAAATATTAAATAAAAATTAAGTAATAAATAAAGACATCTAATTGAAAAACTCAAAAGTGGCAATTAACTTTGTATAATTTTATGAGTAATGTTAAAAATTATATTTTTATTTTACAACTATCTCACAATATTATGTGACAATCCCGACCAACTTTTAAATCAATCATTGTTAAAAAAATAAAATAAATAATAGTTGATTGAGACTGCCACATCAAAATTATGAGATAAATATACATTAAATCACGTTACTCTAATTGTATTGAGCAACGGAAATGAAGTTGTTTACCTGTAGAGGATGAGAGGCTGATCAATGGACCCATTATAGGCTTAATTCTAGAGTTTTTTTCTCCTATATTTTCTTGCCATAAAAAAGTACAAGATGTGCCTACCACTTCCAATCTCAAAATACTCCTTACAGATCACCAATTGAATCAATGGCATTATAGCTTGAGGAGAAGGTCTTAGGTTAAACAGTAGGTTTGGGACTTGAGAGATTCTTCGCTTCTTTAAAGGAAAAAATAATAATAAAAATTTAAAAACTTAAAAAAAAAAAAAAAAAAAAAAAAAAAAAAAAAAAAACCAATTTTTGGAACTGTCACAACATTTCACTGGAAAAACAGTGTATGTACCCACTTCAATACTAGCTATTCCTATGTGCCGAGGCCCTAAATCATCAGCCAGGCCCGAAAAAACAAGAAAAGTTGCCCAGCTAGAGCCGGGTGTCAATGCATTATATCTGGATTCTGGACAGTTTTCAATCATTTTGGCCCTCTACATAAAGTATACAAGATAAATCGTCTCTTGATGTTTCACAGGAGCAAATGGCATCAGTTCTTGGAGTATTCGAAACAGGAATTTTATCAAAAATTTCAAGGAAATATGACCATTGTTCCCTTCTTCAATGAGTTTTGGAGGTTGTTCCACTCCTTTCACCAAAAAAGACATTAAGAAACACAGCACAGCACTATAACTGAGAAAAAAAAAATGCAGACCAATATCTGTGATATTGGCAGACCAGCTGCACTGCATACAGAGACCCCCAAACATTTAGTCTTCCGCAATGTCATGAATGATGAAACCAAAAAAAGTTGTAATTTGTATATTCATTTCAATTCCTGTAACAAATCAAATAATGAACGGCAGGTTTTTCCTCGAACTACATTTCCCATTTTATTAACAACCATAATGGCAGCATATGCAGTGGATACCTGGCTGAAATTTAAGAATACTCTGTGAAACAAGCCTCACGCTGTGCTCTAGGCATTGGTTGTAACAAGTGTTCTGACGGGAACTTGAATTATTGCACTGTTCAAATAAATTGGTCAGTTCAGGAAGTCCAGGGCTTTACCTCTTAAGTCCTTCAACTTATGAATACTCTACTCCTCGCTATCTTTTCTGTCTCGGCTACGCTCAAATGCCGAATCCCGTTCTCCTTCATCCATTTCTCCCCTCCAGCCAGACTATCTTGAAGCTGCTTCTCAACCATCTTCAACAACTTCAAGCCCTCACTTACTTTTGGGAAGAAGCCTTCTGGTCTCAAGCACCAAGCCCCAAACACCCCAAATAAAACCTGCAAATCATTATCAAACCTCTCAACACCACCATCATAGAACTTTGCGTTGTTCATAAGAATACCATTAAAAATCAATCGATCCACCCCAGCTGCCAAACTTCTCCAGACCCCAACGAAATCTATCCCATTCAAATTTTCTTCTACAACTGAAACTTTTCCCTGCAAATAATCTAGAGCCCCAACTAAAGACTTTGATACTGTCCAACCCTCTTCACCCTTTTCCTGCCACTGCCTCCTGTTCTTCGTATAATCTCGACACTGAGCATCAAACCCCCTCAAAATAACAACAGAGATCTTCTCGACCCAATCAGCCCTAAACTCCTCCAACTTTTCAATCTCCTCATCAAAAATACCACTTGCAGAACCCTTGATTGGCCCTTCACTATCATTATTCTTCTCTGATATCCTCAGTTGATCACCCTGACCTAATCCCAGCTCCAGAAAAAAGATGTCCTCACACCATTCCTTTAAAACAGATTCAAAGTAGTGAGCAGCATTAACCGAATTTGCAACTTTAATCATGGCAACATCATCTGTTAAGGCAGTCAGTCCTTCAGCTTCTTGGCACCTGAGAAAAATGCAATCCAAAAATTTTCGAATCATAGGTGCACCTGCCAATCTGAGAAACCTTGATCTCAAAGAAATGCTAGGCAATGATCGGCATCGATCAACCACAGATGATAGGTGCCTAAGAAAGGCACTGGAAATTGCAGGAGACTTGAAATCTTCGGGACCAGACGAAAGAACTGCCCCCTGAACTTTCATTCTCCAATTTTTCTCATCATCCATCTCAAGTTTTAACTTGTCTATCGCATCACTACGCTCTATTTCAGCCCATAAATCAAGCCAGTCAGGTCGATCACAAAAAACAGATAGACAAGAAATCTTCTGCAGGTTCGCATCTTCCTGAAAGGAAAGCAATATCCCAGACTGTTCAACCAGGGATCGAACTCGTTTATCGAAAGATATCATTAAGTCAACAAGATGGAGCCATGATATCTTTGCCTGCGATCGAGTACCAGTGACACTTTCTTCATCCAGTTGACCAATGTAAACAGGAAATATCTCTTTTGCCATGTATGTTGATAAGGAGATTACCATTGCAGATACCCATTCTTCTCTGCAACTGTACCCAGCTAGCATTGCTTCATCAACCAGTGGTTGCAGTAACTCATCCATAGAGTCAACATAGTCCCTGGTTATCTTATACACAAGAGCAAAAATGAATTCTGGCTTGTCAACCCATTTTGTGAAATGGCGTTGGGACACCAATGATATAGGATTTACAAGCTCTTCAATAGCCCAGAGAGGCTGGTGAAGAGCGACTTCCCAGTTATAGCCCTCTAGTTGCCTAGACTTTCTTCGTCTCTGCAACTCTTGCAGGCTGCACAAGGCAAGAAAGTTTTCACAGTACTGTTGTTTGAGGTCCCCTTGCATTGTGAAAAGAGGATTTGCAACTTCAGCTGATTTCCCCGCATTTAGGTTGGAGGAAGTCAAGGTGGAAAGAGGTGGTGGCCATCCAAGGGAAACAAGAAGGGCCCGATGGTCCGCAATTGCTTGGGGTCTTAAAATGGCTAAAGCTCGATCTACTCTGTGATCAACAGATGAAACAAGGCGTGCCCATTTAGGGCGTGTCTTTGTAACAGAAGTTAATACGTCTTCTGTCAGTTTAAGGGTTTTAATAGTGAGCTGACGCAATTCCTGCAACAATTGAGATGACGAGAAGAAATATAATCACAAATACAAGAAAAGTATACCTGGCACATCATCCTTTTTTCCTTGAACAAAAAAGAAAACAACAACACATCATTTGGTTTTGAACAAAGAAATGGTGCTCACCTCTGAGTTCTGCAAGGAAGAATTCTTCCTTAGGTTTTTGTTCATAAGAGAAGATACAGTATCTTCAATATCACCAACCAAAGTGTCAAGCTTTAATGCCGTCTCTGAAAAGATACAACAGAACTTTCACAGAAATGCAAAAATCTGACACAATATAAACAACACAGGCATTGCAAAGCACTGGCAACTTCTGAGAACAAAAACTATAGTGGAAAAGAAAAGTAAACGCATAAAATCAATAAAGACAAGGAGCACCAAGCAAATGGCAGCACACATGTATCACTTCACAATTAGAAAAACAATCCCACCCTGCTATAAAATTGTCTTCAGCCTCATGGTTTTTTAGTGTTGCTTCATATATGCCAAAATAATAATAGGCTCATATGACATAGACCAATAATTTTTTTTTTTTATAAGTAGACCAATAATTGTAAACATGCAAACCGGGTGAAATCTAAAACTGCCTTCTACAGAGTGAAGAAAAAGGTGGGGGGGAGAAGTGTTGTGCCATATCTAGCAAGGAGTAGAAAGTCATGATTGCCTGAATCACTCAGCTCTTGTGCTGCGCTTTCAATATATGATATTATGGAAAATTATCTATTGCTTAAGACAGCCTTCATGTATTTGTCACATTTAAAACGTTCATAACAAATTCAGATAAAGCAGGAATATATGACAACGAATAAAAAATGTTTCACAGAAATATCTTCCTTTGACATATGGTGACCCACAAGAACAGTTTTTTAAAGTGAGCTATGCAAGCTAAACTTTCACCAACTACATATATTCCATGGGGTGTCATGGAACATTTACCACTTCCACAGCTCTAATCAGTAAACCTTACCAAAATACCATTCAGGAAAATTAATTAGTTTTATAATTGCAAATCCATCTTTTTCAACGACAAAAACTACACTACAATAAGGCACATTAGCAACAAAATAATTTGACCACAATGTGTGTTGACCATATTCCTAGTTTCCTGGGGTGTTCAAATTACCACACAACCATCCCAACTGATTGGTCAGCTTCCAACACGTGTTGGCTCAGGGACTGGAACTGGTTTTTTATTTCGAAGAAAGAACAATCAAAGAGCCCATCAGATTGTGCTTCTTTCCAAAGCAATCAATTCATATGAAAATTGAACACAATCCGAAACCATAATTATACATTAGAATTAAAAGAACATTACAAAAAACAACTGGGAACGTGGAATTGGAGTTGAGTGGAAGTAGACCCTTCACTTCTAGAGTTTCCATGGAAGGGGAGCTCTTAATTCCAATTCCAAACCCCAATTCGAGGCTACCGAAGCATCAAAAAGATTAAAATGCATCCATTTCCAATCTCAAAGCAATCACCAAAAAAATAAAAGAAAAAAACTCACCAGCGTACGTTCGAACCGTCTCCACCTTTGCCACCTCCTTAGCTAATGCTGGCAGCTCCTCCCCCAATATCTGCTCGGCCCTCCCGTTTCCATCTCCTCCTCCTCCATCTACGCCCAAATTACACAAAATTTCAGAACAAAATCACAAAATTCCCAAAATTCTTCAAAATTAATTCCTCTCTTTTAAGACACAAAAATCAATATTCACACGGACAGAAATTTGAATATGGGGAAAAGTATACGTCCATGTGCATTTATACGTATATAACTATATATGTATACAATAAAGTGCGCACACACATAAATACATGTTGCATTTCTATAAAGATGAAACTGGTAATTCATAGGCAAAATTTCACTTAGAAAACCAATACATTCACGAATGCAAAAACGTATATATGCTATCTATGTATGTATATGCATAGGAACCGAATAGGACCTGATATCGAGCTATAAGAGCGAGTGGACGATCCGAGGGCGATCAGTTTGGCGCTGATGTCATTGAAAACGCCACCGATTCGATCGGAGAACGAAGCGTAGTCCACAAGGCTCACCCCGAGCCTCCGGTTGAGGTCGGTTAGGGTCCGATCCAAATCGGAACACTGGGCCTGGAGCTCCGACACCAGACTCGGAGCTTCAGCGAGATTCTCCTTGGTCCGAAACTTCTCGTCGAGGAACGAGAGCACCGAGGCCGAGAGGCCCGAGGCTGGCGGGAGGGTCTGGACCGTGTAGTCCATGGTCTAAGCCATGCGGGGTCTGGTTCGGGTGGGAAATTTGAACGAAGAGCGAGGGTATTTTAGGGTTTTGGTAAGAGTCTGTGTGCTGCTTTTGCTTCCACGGAGTGGGGAGTCCGAAGACTCGGTACTGGTAGAGTCTCAAATTGACTCAAATTTGGGCTCCATTTGGGCCTGGTCCATACGCCGTCAATTAGCCGTCAAAATTAACCGTGGTCCAGAAGCCGTCAATTGGACCGTTGGATATATAGTGGGTTTCATATAAATAGTGTCAGATGAGCAGGCAGAGTAATACTACAAGTCCCTCTTGTGTCCCTCTTAAAATTTGGTATTATAACATGGACGCGTGTATATATATATATATATATAAACTCCTCTAAAGCAGAGTCGCTTCATATACTTCAGACATGTGCAAGCGTTCATTTCACACGGATCGAATAATTTTCTTGACTTTACTGACAAGTTAGCCTAAAGAATTGCTTGCATTTAAAGAGATTCAAACTTCACCAAGATCAAAGCTTTTACCCCTTTAACGAACCCTTGGACTACGTATTTCATGGATAAATGTCCTAATTCCAACGGATTCAGTCCCTAAATACAATAAAGAAGAAAAAGAATGTGAAAAAGAAGAAAGAAAAAGACAAAGTATTATCTTTTAATATACTCTAATTTGGGACAATGGGGTTGGTTGGTTAATTCATATGCTTTTAATGTGGTTGTACCAAAACTTAGGCTTTTCAATGTGGACCACTTGAATAATCAAAATGTAAAATATTTTTGGTACATTATCTTTAAAGTATGCACATACCACAAAGGATTAGAAAAATAGGACCACAAGTATAACTGTGTAATTGTAGCACCTGCATCTATCTCTCTCTCACTCTTCTCTTTTTGACCCTGGAGAAATTGCCAAGAAGAATGTTCTTAATTCCTAACATATATACTGTTTATTTTTTTGGAGAGTTCTTTTACCAAAACAATAATATAACATATTACAACATCATTCAATCTAAAATTTTTAAATCCAATTGTATTATATTAGCGATTGCCGGAAACTTCAAAAAAAATTGATTTTTATTTTTATTTTTATCAAACTACTATTTCATTTTTTCCCTTAAATTTGATTTTATGTTTTTTCATGGTACATAAGACATTCTCATCAACACTCAATATAACTGCCACGTCATCAAGTGTCAAGTCATCTATAATTTTTTTTTTTTTTTTTTTTAAAGACAAAATCAAAAGACCCAATTCCAAAAACAAAAACTTTTTGTTTTTTTTTTTTTTTTAATTATCCCAATCTTCTAACTTTGTCCACCATTTTTGTTATCATTTAAATTTCCTTCATGGCGCCCGGATCCAGTTTCCATCATACAAAAAAAGAAGAGATTTTTGTGGTAGTTTGAAATCATCTTACTAAATTTATTAGGTGGTGAATGACATTGACAATAAGATGGTGAGAGAATGTAGGGATGAAAAGACGGGCGGTTATAATCGTTTCGGTTAGTGGTTTTAGTTTTTTTTTTTTTTTTTTAAACCATGAACTGCCAACCGCCTATATATATTTATATGATGTCATTTAAAAAAAAAAAAAAAAAAGCTGTTAGCAGTTATGAGAATTACTAACTGCCGATTAACCGCCTAGGTGATTAGTAAATTTTACTAACAGCCTAGGCGGTTACGGTTAGCGGTTTTAGCCAATAACCACTAACCGTAACCGCATTTTCACCTCTACAAGAATGTGATATCTCTTCTTTAGGCAACAATGAAAATTCAAGGTTGTGCTCTTCATTTGAGATGGTTCAGCTCATTAAAAAGGTAAGCAAATTTTCCCAATAACTTACTTGCAATGTAACAAAATTTAAAGATTAGGATGATGAAGAAGATGGTTTGTTGTTTTTTGAAATGGATCCTTTTTTTTTTTTTTTTAATAGGATGACTTGGCACAAGATGATGTGGCATTGGCATTGGGTGCTAACATAATCCTAGTGTATCAAATGAAACACACGTGAAAGATATGAAACCGGCGAAATACTATTTCATATTCTCTTGTAATTCTCCCATTCTTCTCCACTAAAGTGGCATTTTATTCTTAACGGTCAAATAATAGAGAAACTTATTTAAAATTTGTGTAAAACCTAAGTATCTTATTTTTTAAACCAAAAAATCCAAAGACTAAATTCAAATTAAATAAAAACCTAAATACCAAATATGAATTTTCCCCATTTTTAACTCACATTCAAGGACGAAAAAAAAAAAAAAAAACTCAAATATGAAATGCCCAAAATAAATTTTCTAGAGATAAAACTGACCAATTTTTTGTTGGGATTTTATTTTTTTTATATTTTTTTTTATTTTTATTCTACTTCCCTTTTTCACGATGATATTATTATTATTATTATTATTATTATTATTATTCACATTTATTTCTCATATTAGTCGAAAAATGAAAAAAAAAAAAAAAAAAAAATTACCCTTTATTATATTAGGTTGATATAACAGTGTTCATCATTCATTAATAATTTTTTTCTTTTACTCTAAAATTTGATAAGTAAAAACTCATCCACCCAAAAAGATAAAGAGTTTAATATATGGGATTAATCTTATTGTATTATAATTATTGGGGTGGAAATAGATGAAAATTATAGAGACAAAGCAATGGTACATTCCAATGAAGAAAAGTACAAAGGCAAGTACCATAGCAGTTAGCAAAAGTTTGACACAGTACAGAGTCGGACAAGCATAGGCATGCGTTAATGGAAGTATCCACCCACCCACGTGAGCACTGTAACGGTTTTCTCTCTCATGGGGTCCATGCCATCTGCCAGGTCACAAATCATAATCCATTTTTCATGGTTGTATAATTGTACCTTCTTTTTTCTTTTATTTTTTTTTTATTTTTTTTATTTTTCTTTTTCTTTTGGGGGGTTGGTTCCTCCAACAAAGATTTACTCATTTCTCGAAAGGGTGTTTGATGCTTTCTTCCTTTTGTTGGAAGAGGAGAGAGAGCCAACTGTTCTGCAGAGTTCCAGGCTGTACTTTCTTCCTAAAAGTGTGTTTGATGCTTTGCCTGCATCATAATACACTGGGAATGTGACCCTTCTGGGCCTCCTTCTAGTTCTACCCCCAAAAGGATCAAAGTAATTAATCAGTTACCATCCTTGTTTCTATAGCCTAATAACAAAGGATCCTCATCGACTCCGGATCCTTGTCGGAATCGCCGTCGGAGGCTCAAATGATACAAAAAGGTCAATAATCTGCAGGATTTATTTTTTTATTTTCTTTTTTTGGGACAAGCTGGTTCTCTTATCTCCAACTCACCCACCTGCTCCCACATCTTAAACGGGTGAAAGATAAAAGCAAAAAGGGACAAAAGTTGTGGAAAGCCTTGATCACTAGATTAAATAACTTACCAATGAGATGTGGGAAGTCCAGTCAGTGATGGATATGTATAAAGAATTGTGTCATTCAGAGAAATGATTTTTCTGTGGGTCGGTAGGTGCATAAATGGCCAAATGTAATAAAGAATGCCTCATTATTCACAGAAACAAATATCTTTGTTTGGGACTGGAGGGTGCACATATGAGCTTCTTAAAGGTTCTGACATAGTCAGACCTAAAAAGAAACCACACAAGTTGGGAAAAATATTAACTAATAACAAGCAAAGATGGAGATCACATGCATTCTTTCCTCATAAACCCATGAGCACTGATAATTCTCAGTTGAGTCAAACACTGGTTACAAAAGAAATCAGGATCCTCTCCATTTTATGGTCAAAGTTATCTAATATGGTGAAAAACTAAGTTAGCCACACCCACACAGATGTTTATAGATAAGAGTAAATTGCACTAAAATGGGCAAATGACCACTTGCAACAAATCAAAGAAACCTGTCAATCACTCAGGAAAAAATGCATGCATTTAGCCAAGACAGCTTTCCCCTTTGGCTTTTGTGACTCATTTGCACAAAATCTCACTCCCCCCAGACACATAAACCAGTTCCAGAGTCATAGTTTTTGTGTGTAACAAATGTCTGGACGCTGAAGTACACATGTCCAAGAGATATAAACGTGTCATGGCTAATGCCGAATAGATCAACAACAACAAAACTCACTTACCTGGCCATTCTTGGATAGATCTCAATTTTCAAAAGCTTTAGAATAAAAATTGCAGCTAGATCAACCTTCATATGTCATTATTGTCACAAAATTGTAAAGAACAGATAAATCCGGACATCTCCTTGTTTTTCTTTTATTAGGGAATTCTTTAAGAAAACAAACTTGAGAATTACCAAAATCATTAAGTGTTGTCAGTTATGTAAAGAACATAGATGATGATTTAGCATATCGTATAATTAACTCATAAACTGCTATTCAAACAATGAATTGGTAATCATTTTCTCCCCACACCCAAAAAAGACCAAAAAGAAAGCACCTTAGTAAAATATTAATGCACACCATTCATCCAAATAATAATAACCATTATAGTAATAATGCCCACACAACCACAGTGAATGTCATCAAATACATATATATGATTTGGAATTAAATTAATCAAGTATGATTATCACTTGACCCTAACAAAATTTTAATGTGTGACAAAGAAACGATGTGTTGCACTAAATGGCTTTGCTTAAGGCAACCAGTATTGAGAATAATGGTGAACAAAGTGCAGAATCATAAAATCTGCAGGCATACTATGACCAGATAAAGTAAAATTGGTGGTTTCATTGCAAAAGGAACTTAAATGAGAGATGAAACTGTCATCTAGGCATCAAACAGGACACAGAACAGGAAGACTGAGGTAATATGTCCAACCAATGGTGTTGAAAAGCCTGATTAATTTATTTTGCACAAATAAGGTAGCATAAGTTAACGAGATAAGTAAATTTGATGATTCAACTCACTGCAAAGACAATTTTCATAGAACCAACAATAGGGTTCATTTCACCAGTAAGTTTCCTCTACGATAAATTGAAAATGGAGTGCACAATTTTATAATAAAGACCCTAATGCATATTTGCTGCTACTAATCCTGTACTCCACTTCACTGAAGTTATAAAAGCTTTGTGCAAAACTCACCTCAACAAGGCAATGCTATAACTCCATGATGATCTAAAAATTCATGCAAGCGTCTCATTAGGTGCTCAAAACATGAGCCAAGGCATAGTCAAGGAGCCCTTTCCATGCTTCAGCCCCTGAGCGTAAATGTAGAATTATTTTGGCTTTTTTATTTTTTTTGAATATATTTATGTTATTTACATTATGATTCTATATTCAATCCATAATCTGCCCGTTTCAGTATAATTTCATATCAATTAGGAAATGTTAAATGGTAAATATCCTCCTGTAGAGCAAATAATTTTAACAAAGTATATTATCTAACTTTCTACGTGGAGGATACCCTCCTATGAAGCCTCAAATGGTTTGTCTGAGATTTTTTAGTACAATTCTAAATTTTTTACTTTTTCCAGCTCATACTATATATGGTTTATTTGTTACACGCCTGCTTACACTGAACAATTTGAGCTTAAGCCTACCTTACTAGAAGCAAAATGCTGTGACGGATGCTTTCAAGCAACCATCACCAGTTAACCAGATCAGAAGACATACTGCCTATTTGAATCATAATAAATGGACATGGCTTATAAACAATGAAATACCAGAGTGCATATAAAAACCTAAAACATATAAAATCTGATATAAGGAAAATGTAATTATAACCGATAGACAAGACACTGTTTCTCTTCCTCCTTTTTCTTCTTTCTTTTCAGTTAGGGGTCTTAATCTCTTCTAGAAAGAGCAAAACAAATGAGAATCATGAACAATTATACAATTCTGCAAATGCTTCAATAAAACTTATGCAAATAGTTCACAACCTAAAACATGTACCAGGACTTCAGATTATTCACCTGTGCCTGTTCTACATAATGCCAACCTTTGAAAAGCTCTCATGGTAACTAAAAAAGAAAGGGAAGGTAGAGAAGCAATTATAAAATGGAAAAGAAAAAGAAAAGGAAAAGGAAAATAAAGCTCTAGACCTCCTTCTAAGGAAGTATCTATAACTCTAAATTTAAACGGGAAATTTCCTCAAAAAAGGAGGGCAGAGATTACCCACGAGCCAGAATCCCATCACAACTGTAAATTCTATCCAGAAAGGACTCCACACATCATAGCCGTATCGCCTACACCGGACAACTCAGCATCCCATCACAGCACAATTATACACAAAACTGCCGCATTGCTTTGTGGCTAGCAGGTCCCATTGTGGTGGGCCTTCATTAGGGACCCAAGAATTAAGCTCAATCATCCCTTCACCTAAAGCCCTAGGTCCACCAATAACAATTAACCGTTGTCCACAAGCCCTAAATGCTAATCCCCAACCATTCATTGAGACTGCCTGCTCAGGCAATCTCCCAACTGTGACCCATAAGTTCCTCTCTTTGTCATATCTCCTCACCTCCTTTTGTGCATAATCTGCTGCATACAGCACATTATTTACAACAGCGACTAGAGGAGGTGCCTCAGCTGCAGCAGGTGCCTCATTCACCCCAGCCTCTCCATTTCGTATAAGGAACATGTCAGGTATCACATTCCATTTCTTCTTTTTCAGATCATACACCTCACCACATGTAAGCGATTTTGAGTTGCCAACTCCAATCCCACCAATAACATAAAATTTCCCATCCATAAATACCCCAGAGCACATTTTTCTCGCTTTGTTCATGTTTGGAAGGGTCACCCAAGTCCCTGTTTCTGAATTATAAAGCTCAGCCGAGTCCAAGATATTGCCACGTGGGTCACAACCGCCAGCTAGAATTGCGATTTCCCCAAGGCTGGCAGAACCAAACAAGCACCTGGACGTATTCATCCTCATGCCAGATGACCACGTGTTTGTCAAAATGCTATATCTATAAATAACGTGGGAAGTTATTTCCTTCCCAAAAACAAGAAGTTCGGTTCCAACAGCCAACGACTCCTTGTCCGACCACATGAAGCATTCATTTGAAGGCATTCTAGGCAAATGCATCCAACGGCGGTGACTTGGATCAAATGCCTCCCATTCAAGGAGGCTGCAAGAGAAGTAAACCCAATGCTCAATGATACCCATTTGCTGTCTGAGCCTATACAACTCTCCACTCCGAATCAGAGACCGAAAGCTTTGATTCAGTGAAGCGATTGAGCCATAATCAGACCTAGAGCAGCGCATTAGACAGTTAATTGAGATGTCCCTACCCAGTTGGTGAATAAGTGAACCTGAGTCTGACTGATGCCCTGTGTGCTGCTGGTCATCTGGTTGATCAGCTGGGACAAGGAAAATATCAGGGAAACCCGTAACTGGTCCCTCTACCTCATGAGTATCTGATAGGTTGCATGACTTTTTCAGAGGAATTTCTTCTCCATCTTCCAATCGGCGCTTGCTGTTTGAGAGAGTGTTGCATGAAGTTTTCGGTGGAAGTTCTTCTCCATCTCCCAATTGGCAGTTGCTGTTTGAGAGCACGTTGCATGACTTCTTCAATGAAATTTCTTCTCCATCTTCCAATCGGCAATTGCTGTTTGAGAGCTCAATCACACGGAAAGTATTATAAATCCACTTGCTCTCTTGCTCACATGAGCTCGGCAAGTCCCTCGACACAAGATAGGACGGACCCTCCAACATGTTGTCGGAAATTTCAAATCCGACCACCCAAAAGAACGCCTTCTTTATTACCATCAAAACCAAATGAAAGACCAATCAGTCAATAAAAGGAAATTCATATTTCTCATTTACTCCAGACACAAAAACACCCATCAACTAAATATTTTTATCTTTGAAGAAAATCAAGAAAGCATTTATATCCATTGTTCATGAAAAAGAATATCCAGTAATAAGACCGGCAGATAGGGAATAAAATTAAAAAAAATTAAAAAGGTAATACAAATTCTTGAACCATCTCAATTTTTCTAAATTTGGCAACCTAAAAACCACATGCATGCAACTACAATAAATCCAAAACATATCCATGGCCATCATAGTGTGATACTGGTCCATAACACGCAAAAGAATCAGAATTTAAGCTAAAATACAGCACAATAAAGCTATAGAATAATTCAGCGCTGAAAATGAGAATTAACCATGACAGATCTCAGGTTAATACCAACATAGAACTCAAAAAAAGGAAAAAGGAAAAAAAATAAAAAAACAACACAAATTGATTCTGAATCACATGCCAGACTATACTCAAAATGCTACATACAATTTACCAAATCTGTAAGCATGGTGTTTGAACCTCCAGAAAGATAAACTCCAAAAAAACAGATCCATCTCAAATTTCCATTTACAGCTAACCCATAAATTTCTTTCCCTTTTCCTCACCAGAGATGGTATAAATGACAAACACCCGAAAAATTAAAACAACAAAAAAAAAAAAGCAGAGAGAAAGAGATAGAGCAAAAAGCTTACGAATTGGATAAGAAAATGTTACTTCTTCTCCTTCCTCTTGCTCCTCCACTCTCCAAATCACAACCCCAATTGCTCTCACCCTCGCTCAGATTCTCCCTCTCTCTCTCTCTCTCTCTCGGTTCTGGTTATATTCGCTGTGTGTGTGAGAGTGAGAGAAGTGAGAGAGAAAGCATTGCGTTAATATATTCAATTTATAGTGCGTAGAAATATATTTAAATTTCTTCTTCTTTTTTTTTCTTTTTTTTTTTTTTTTTAACAGAAAGGCAATTGAAGTGGGTCCAACGCGGGTAAGAAAGAGTCGCCGTTTGGGATTGCGGCCAAGCCGACCCGAAACGGCTAACGGCCGTTTCTGCACGTGTTTACAAAGTTTACCTGCACCGGACTGTCCTTTCTTTCTTACAACTTCGCTTTGTAGTTTTTCTCCACTTTTAATTTTTTTTTCTTTCCTCTTCTTCTTTCATTTTTTTGTTTTCTGTTTGTTGATAAAAAAAAGAAATTATAGTCCCCAACAGGTAACTCAATCGACTGAAACCACGTCTTATGAAGTGGATGTCACTAGTTCTAATATCACTCTCCCCTCTTATATAAACATGTCAAAAAAAGAAATTATAAAAAAGGAAACCCTAAATATTTGATATCTTTTTCTTTATCTTAATTTCAATGACAATTTCATTCGATATCTTACACCGAAAGAGTCGGAATAAAAAAAAAATTCTCACTCAAAACTATACATACGACTTTCATATCGCAAGTCTCTTAAGTTATAAAAAGAAATTTAATTACTTTGTTACGATTCTAGTATCTAAGATGGATTAAGTCTAATTTTAACCATGTGTATATAAACTATTGGGCATCATTCCTTTGCAAGCCCGTTTTTAAGGGTAAGTTCTACCCAAAGTTTGTATCATTTAGTATCAAAACTAGTCACCATGTCGAGGGGTTCGAGTCACGAAGGGGATGACCTATAGGCTAAATTAAAATACTGATAAGTAAGTAGAGCTACCAAAGGAAAAATGACTACCTTCGAATCAATGTCAATAGAGTGGGCCGGCGTGGACGTCAGCCACGAAAGCATGACAGTAAGTTACAATCTTAGTGTCATACATGGGTTAAGTCTAATTTTTACCATATGTATATAAACTCTTGGACACCCTTTCTTTACAAGCCAGTTTTTACGAGTAAATTCTACACAAAGTTTATATATACTTCTTCGTGAATGTATAAGATATATAAAGCCGAATACATTCTATTTTTAAAAAGGATTACTAATTCTTAAACTTTTTCAAAAAAAATTCTTTTATCAATGGTTATAAATGACCTATTTTTGTCCATCTTCAATGGAAATAGACCTAAAGGATAGACCCAACCCAAGCCTAACTCCCTACTGCTTTTGCCCCTAGAGTCTTTAATGTCAAATGCAATAAGCAGGTACATGCATAAGATGGGTCCTTTTTTTTTTGTTACCTTTATTTAAATTATTTTGATTTGGTCTTCTCATTTATATCCCCTTTTGTCTTTTCTTATCACCCACGTCAGCCAAAATGGTTTACAGTACTCCCCCCTTAACTCCCCATAAAAATACGTGGACATCTTTACTTTCATATACCAAAAATTTCAACAGCTTTACTTTCATCTACAAAAAAAATCAAGAACATATGTTTATCATTAAAACTCTCCAAGTATTGTATCATATTCTGTCACTTTAAAAGGCTTTTAAAATAGGGCCCACGTTAGGTGTAACAATTCGTATTCATATGTCGGGTTTGAGTCATGTTGAAGCAAGTGTAGAGAATTATTTAGTTTAATCTTAATTCGAACAATTTACTTAAATGGGTCAATCGAACTTCTCGATTAATCTTAACCTGTTAATTTTATATCAAGTTCATATCGAATTCACAGCTCACGTCAAAAAGTTGTCCAATACCCTTATGTCTCATGTATTTACACAACGTACAAAAAAAATTACCAACCCCAACTATCGTCGCACACAAATACTAAATGCAATTGCAATATAATATTTGCATAGTGTCCTTTTCTTTGTTAAATGCGCTATTAACACAGGTGTCCTTAAATGGATGTGGTGGGTTGGTGTATTGTGTATTTATTCTTTTCATTTATACCCTTTCATGTTTTATCTTTGAATCTTTTTTGGCAGCATTTGTTACCTTTATGTGTAATATAAGTTGCCCTTTTGTGCCCTAGTGAGCAAAGATTCTTCAACTTTGCTTCTCCAATAATCCTTCTAGCATCCACACCACCAAAGCAAAGAAATGCTGATGAACATAACCTTTTTCAATTACCATTTTTCTTTCCGGGCCGAAAAAATCGACTATTTTTTCACAATTTATTGGCGCGTATTAGTACGTAGTTGAAATTTAATTAGCATTACTTTTATGTGAAAACGATGTAAGCAACAGCAAACCTACCCATGGTGTGGGATATTGAATAGGATATATCAACCGTTGCCCAATCATGTTCATTAGTGATCAATAAAAAGATGGAGAGAGACGTGGCATAAGCCTAGGCAAACATATTGCTTCATTTTTTAGTCAAAAAATATAGAGTACAAGAACATGGATTTTTGTCGTGATAATGACAGTTGCTTTTATCAATGAGAATATTATTTTTATATATATATAGAATATATAAAGACTATCATCAAGAATAAAAAAGCATTCTTCCCTGATCTCCTTGTTAACATCTCCAAGTGCAACATCTGGAACCAGGGAAACCCTTTTTTCCAGGGCCTTGGCAATTGACTTTACTGAGATTTTAAACAAAATTGCGAAAAGTATTACTTTTGAAAAAATGGCATACACATTTTCAAACCGCATAGTGTTTTTAAAAACGCACTAGCTTTTAAAATCGAATTATAATTTTACTCAACGCTTAACTGTATTTTTAAAAATCACGTTTTTAATATTTTTGTGCAAAGTCACACTGCTTCTCTCTATATATAGAAATTAACCAAAGATAACTTCAAATCGACTAGTTGAGTATTCATATAATGCATTAGTTGTAAAACAAATCTAATCAGCATAAAGCTCGATCTAATTTTGCATTACCTATAATGTGAAGAAATTTATGAGTTGTACTAAAATTTGAATTAGGTTCGAGTAATGTTATTTTTCATACTCAATTTACGAATAAAAAAAATTAAAATTAAAACTAAGACAAGCTTCGTGAACCGGCATAAAATGAAATCAACTTGGTGCCCTGACAATTAACATGAGAGGGTTGGCTTGCGTCCAATCAAGTCTAATTATTGTCTCATGGAACCGGATTCGTGCTAGCAACTTGAGAGGCACACATGCACCGAACGGTGTCTTGTCAATTCGGGTCTAGTATTTCAGTGTGAATTTGTTGGTGATTGTTACAGCAGGCTAGGGCTTGCAAAAATACCAAAGAAATAATTAGCCCTCTTTCTTTCTTTCTTTCTTTCTAGGGTTTCAGGGATGATGGCCATGGCGTACATTCAAAGATTATTGAAAATGCTACTGAATTAACAAAGAACTTTTGATTTTGAATTAATATATGGAGGAATAATATATATAAAATACAATATTGTTTTTCAGCAAACATTATGAATGAAAAATTACTGTTAATTAAAGTCATATAAATTAATGGAATTTAATCTAGTTAATTAACAAGAAAAGAGAAGATGCGCTGCATGTGAAGATGATCACAAACGTCATTGCTTATATATGCTCCATTATGAATTACTATACTTGTCACAATTTTAAGCTTCCACTTATCGAATTTTTAAACAATCTTGGCCAATAATTATGTGATATAAATATTAATATATTGTTTAATAATTTGGCACCATTCTTGACTTTAAGTTGCCACTTGTCACAATTCTAAACTTTACTCTTGAAGGCTTTTTGATTTTATATATATATATATATAAAAGATACGATATATGATGTAGAACCAAGCTTTGGGTTAATTTGTTCTTGGATGAGTTCACAAAGGAAAATGTTAGGTGCTTTCTTAGTTTTCTCTTAGTGTCTTCCTAGTCTTACGTGAATATTATTTAATAAATACCAAGTGAAAGATATAAGAGCAACTTTCTTTTTTATTTTTAAAAAATAATATCCACTTAGGACTAGGAAAACATTAGAAAAACATCAGGAGAGCACCTAGCATTGTCCGTACACAAATTACCTAAGGTTTAACATTAATTATGCCTGCTTTGTTACCAATGATATGCCAATAGAAAAAGTGAATTTAACCATTTAACCAATATTTTAATGTTTTCTTTCAACAACTAAGGTTATATTTAACTAAAATAGAAATAAATCTTCGATTCGAACTCAAAACCCTTGCTTTAATATATATGCATATGCATTTTCCTTCGGCTTTTTCTTTTATTGTGGAACATGGTCTTATTGAAGAAGTTTTTCATTGTATTTCAGATATCATTTTTGTAGAGTGTTGTGCTTAAGTTAATTTATAATAATAGACTCACTCGATATTCTCTTAAAAGAAAAATCTACTTTTCCCGTCCGTATAAATGTTTGGTATATGCCATTATTTTTGAAGGGGGGAAAAGAAAAGAGAAGTTGTAATCAAGCATATATAAGTGCATTACTCACTCGACTAGACCTTTATATCCTTCCCACTAATTATGTTCTTGGAAAGTAACCCTTAGAACAACTTAGAAGGTACATATTCAGTTTGTTTGGAATCAGAAAGTGACAAGGCAAACTCGTAAATTCAAACACCTTAATAGTGATATCTTTCCTTTTGTTTTCTTGGCTTACCAATCATACTCATTTCTCATCATTATAAATAATTTAATCACTTAATTAGCTAGTACTTGTGGAGCTCTTTAACTAATTATTCCCCAAGTCTTAATTAATTAATTAATGATCTCCTATACAAATTAACATGAAAAACTTTTCATTGGATAGTAGTACTTATCTAGAAAAAGCATCATTTGGTATTTTTAAAATGTAATTGCTCAACCTCCACGGGGTTTGAAGCAACTACTTGTTCAATCGGCTGGGAAGATAGCTCGGGTTTGATTTCAGTTGAAATTGGATCGTTGAGATTGGTGCACGTGTGTCTCAATCTCAACGGATCCAAATTGGACCCGACCTGAATCCGTTTGACTATATTTTTGAGAACACAACAATATCTTAAATTTTATTAAGCTAATGGATCTCCAAATTTTGATATGAATAAGTTTCTATCCATTGCCATGCCTATCAATTGAAAGACTATTTATAAGTAAATGGAATATAAGAGACACATTTTTAATCTCCCCTAAGAGCTTAAATTGATAGAAAATGTGAATTTAATTATTTAGTTATTATTTTAACATTTTTCCTCGAGTGAACCAGACAACACATGAAATATTTTGATTGAAATGGAGGGTCGAATTCACGACTTCTATTTTGATACCATATCAAATTACCACGCACATGTACTAAAAACTTAAATTGATAGAAAAAAAATGTGAATTTTACTATTCAATTAATATTTTAACAAGTTCTTTAATGGCCCTCATATTACAAATAGGAATAATTTATTATGTTCAAAATTCTTTTAGCAATTAAAAAAAAAAAACACTTTGTTTAGCAATTATTTTTAAAAAATAATACTAACAAAATCTATGGCTAGCTCTGAGCACGCAACGTGATAAGGATTGGCTGCAATTCGTCAAGCCGTCTTTTGTGAGAAAACAAGTGTGGGGACCACTTGTTTTGGGCAACTGGAAACTTGGAAGTGCATGTTGAACTAATCTCGATCCCTGATTAAGAGTATTCATATATTCCTCAGCAAATTTTAGCTAAATTTCAACTAAAAAATTACATTTTTCTATTTTATTTATCAACTTTTTAAATCACCTATATCACATTTTATATTTTAGCTATCAATTTTCACAATTTTATTAAAATAAACTTTTTCCTTTTTTCACTTACACTATTTGCTGATCAGCTACACTATTCATTAAATTTGTTAAGTACAGTAGCAACTAATCACTTTTAGCTAATTAAAACGGCTAGTTGGATGAGATTATTATTATTATTATTTTCATTTTTACTATAAGACTAACCAAAATAAGCTGTAGCTAGCTAAACAAAAATAATCTGAAGTGGCTGATAGCTAGTTTGATTTTTAGTGCACAGCGTATGATAATCATTTATGCTTCAAAGTTAGTGTACCTAATTTCCTATGTTTGATGCAACAGAAAAGAATTGGAGCTTAACCTAATTTCCCAAATATGGAAATATTTGGTAGCTTCGTTTTATTTATTTATTTATATTTTATAGTTAAGTTGGTAGGACATGATTCATGATGATCCACATTTTTTGTTTCCCAAATCTCCCTGGTCCTTAAAAAAAATCATACAAATAATGTAAATTGTAAAGTGGCTTTAAGAAAGGAGCTTAATAATCTCTTTAAGTAATTTGACTATTTTCTCTAGACATCTCCGATTGTTAATTTTACATAAGTTTTTTTCATTTTGAGTAAGAGAAAATTCCTTCAACCTAGTCTAAAAAACTACCACGTGTTCCTTAACGACGTGATTTTTCAATAAAAGGAAAAACTTTAAAAAAACATTTATGAACTTTCACGCGTTTTAAAATTACCCTTGAAGTTCAAAAACTCTCAATTAAGGGTATCAAATTTTTTTTGCAACATCTTCGTAATTTTTTATTTATTTATTAAAAAATGGGTATTTTGAAAATTTCAACGAGATTTAACAGAAAATCCTAATATAAGAGATAACTGAAAGAAATTGAAAGTCCTATGCTCTTAATTGAGAGTTTTTAAACTTTGATAAGTAGTATCAAAACGAGTAAAAATTCATTGGGATTTGTGAAGTTTTTTCTTAATAAACCTGCTAAAAAAGTGCGTGACAATTTTGTATTATTATTATTATTTTTTTTAAATGAAAAAATTGAAAGAAATTTTTGTCCTTGCAAATTTGCCGAGTCCAAACGGAACCTTTAATGTCTCCAATGATTGTTTTGGAAGTATGCACATGTGGCTTTACGTGCAGGCTAGGGCATGAGGAAGTGTCCAATTGCAATTAATTAGGTCATTTCTAAGTGTGAAAAGGTAGAGTTCAAATCATTAAAGTTTATAATCAAAGCATCTAATTAATTAAAAAAGAAAGCAGCACTAAAAAGTGTTAGTGGAAGGGCGATGAACGATCAGCTTTGATTTTCAAGAGCATAAAAAACGAGGCCTTTGGACGGTGGAGATGGGTTCTATAGTTTCTTCTTATTCTGCCTTGATTTTTTTTTTTTTTAAGGTATATTTTCCTTTCTTGTGTTCCTCATAATGTTCTAGAATTAATCTATGAGAATCACGTACATTTTGGTTTGTTTGGTAATCTTTCTTCTTTCTTTTTTCTTACAAGACACTCAAAAAACAAACATCAAAATTCCTTTTATATTTATATCACATCACACCATAAACACCCCTTAAATGGGTTCTCAAACACCACCTTAAACACTTTTTAGTTTAATAGATTGAATTTGAAAGAAATTCATCCAAAGAAAAACTCAATCCCTTTTATAAAGCAGTGGAAATTGATCGATTTTGTGTTTTTAGCCCAATTGGGCTTCCTATATAGAGCAATCTAAAGATTTTATGTTTAATATATATATATATATATATATATATATGTATATATATATATATTTCTATTCAAAATAAGAAAAACTAGGGGATCGATAAAATTATAAAGGAGGGTTCTTCCTACTATGATGCGAATCAAAGGGAAAAAAAAATTAAAAATACTTCCAAACACAAGGTAAGAAAGTGGCTCATTTAGCAATCAATATGGTATGTAGCAAAATTAGCACATATATAGATTTTCAAAGCCTTCCAATATGAGATGAAAAGCAATTGATTCAGAGAGTCCTTATGAGACTTACTTACCTGAACCGGTCACAAACAATCTGCCCATCTGCTAGGACAGGTGAGTGCTACAAAAAAAATCTCTAAAATTCCAATAAATTGCTAAGAATTCAGATGTACATTAACACCTGCTTATTTTCAAAACAAAAGCAGGTTTTAGTACTATTGGGGTGTGCTATAGGGCAAACCTGCTTATTTCTTGAGATGAGGAGCCCAAACTTTGACAAGGAAGGCCGTTGTTGGGGTTGCTATAGGGACAGATATGTGGGCTTAATTAATTAATGACCAATTCTGAGCCATTTCAATCATTCAATCTACCATTTGACCTAAAGGAAATACACTAGTATCTCAATCTCATGCTCACATAACAAGCAATGTTATTCAAAGCCCAGGGCCCAAGATGGTCATCACCACTAATTCATAAGAAGGATAGGGCCACTTGGGAGAAATCGGTCTGTCAAAGTATGACCTAGTTATCTTTTTCCCCATTTAATTTTGTATTTATTAATTAGGTTACTCTTTCTCCTTGGCTGTCAAGAAATTAAATAGAATAGTAAAAAGATAATAATAATTCACCTGATAAAATTTATTGAAGAAGTGTGTATGTTTGTCAGTTATGAAATATTCTTGATGTCGTGCAATAGAATTGTATTATAGAGTAGCCCATGTGAGTTTGTAAGATTAGTCTATTTGAACTCCACATGTTCGAGTTGTTTGAGCACTTATCTGAACTAATAGGGCTCGAATAGACTTTCATATAAGAACTATTGCAATACAATAAGACAATCATGTTCGGTCAATATGTATTGTAAGGAGGTTGATAATGAAACCCTGAAGGGAAGCCTTGCCATTTAGTCAAAAACTTATTGAATCAAACAAGAGCCCCTTGGTTATAAGGGCTCGACTATATATATGTATCATATCTTATCAAGAATTGAAAATTTTTGCAATTTTTTCCTCCACATATTCTGTCATTCTCTTGCAACCACACAATGCATTTCAATCTAGGGGAGATGAATGTTCCCATATAAGCCATTAATGGAGTTTAATTTTTCACAAACTCTAAGAAGTATATACAAATTGAATATGAGATTCGAGAAAGCCAATCACATTGGATTGCCAGAGAGCATATTGTCAACTTGCATGCAGTTCATATATATATATATATATAGAAATGCAACTTGCAACAAATTTAATCGCCATAAATTAATGGGTTTATGCAGGTAACGTTAGGTTGAGATCCCAAAAGTACAGAAGTTGGAAGCACTACTTTTTGGATCAAACTTAATTAAAACTATATATATATATATATATATATATATATATCAACAGAGAGGCCACTTGTGCCCATAGGCTAGGGCAGAAGATACAATGTTTCCTCGTATGTGTCATTCCACTTGGTTGTTTGCAAACCACGGGGGTTTGAATACAAGATTTACGAGAGCCAATCATATTACATTGTCAGAAAGTATATATATTATCTACTTGTGGCTGTAATTGGGACAAATCCAATATCAGAAAGTCAGCTAGTTAGCTTGATTAACCCACATGATTGTAGTGGCATGGTTAAATAATTTTTAAAATATTTAGTTGAAATGAGAGGTGAATTGTCAAATAACTTCACGTACAATTCAAAAAAAAAATTCCTCATAATTAATTAAGTAGGATATGCAAATCTGTGCTGTGGTCGATGTGATCTAGCTAGACAAGAATTTTTCAAGAAATATTTTGTAATTTCTTTCATGATATTCAGTCTCACACCCGGCCCCTCAGAAAAAACCTATGAATTGCAAAGATCGATCGATGTTGAAGTCTTTTAGTCGTCGTACGTTGTCGCTTTGCATGGCTGAAATCGATCGGTGGAATCATCAATTAATGCATAGTGTTTGGAAATCAATGAAGTTTGATCATCCCAACCATTAATTTGTTCGTATTTGGCATATTTTTGTTTCCTCGATGCATGGAAGGAAGAGAAGATGCTCTGCATGCTTTTAAGTCCTACACGTGCAATGGATGATTATGATTAATTACTTCTACTCATCTACTTCTTTTAACTCTTTCAACCGCCAAATTAACTTATAATCTCCCTATAACCTCGGCCTATTATCCATTTCATTTAAAATGAAGAAAATCGAAGAAGATTTTTGTTTTTATTTTGTTTTAATACTAATATTAAATCACCAACTATCTAAAAAGCTTAAAATAATAAAAAATTGTAAACTTAACCATTTAACTAATATTTTAACAATGAAATATAATAGTCCATTAACCATATAATTCATGAATGTATTCCAATACTACTTTTTTAATTTTGCAATCATCCTTTATTTATTTAAATTATGAGGCTAAGTACTATCCTATAACGGGAATAAGATTTTATCCAGTTCATTATCATCCACTTCGTTATGTTGAAAGGGTACGTATTTTTATCTTATCACATTTTGAGTTGATAAAAATACTGTTATATTATAATGATATTTTTGTATTTTCACTTTTTGAGAAGATAAAAATATCTGATCCTTGAACTGAATAATGTTATATTGAAAGGGTATTTTTGTCTTTTTACTTTTTGAGATGATAAAAGTACCAGATCCTAATTCCAAGTAATACTACTTTTTACAGTCATTTATCATACAAATTTCACACTACTTATTTTCGAAAATGATTCTCTCCATTTCAAATCTTCTATCTCCTCCATTTAGTATATTTTGAAAGGTAGTACATTTGGTGTACTACCATCATTAAATTTTTTTTAGAACACTATCCTTCAAAATGCACTAAATAAAAAAAATAGATAAAATTTAAAATGGAGATCATCCTTTTTCACTTCTTAACTTGACACATTACCGTTAAGCGGTGTAAAATTTAAAGATAAATGAAGATATTAAAGAGTAGCTTTATTCTTGTGCAAATTTATAAACATGGTCGATATTTATTTAATTTTTTTTTTAACGTTGTTAACATTATCTGCTATTTTACGTCATGCGTTGCGATAGTATAGATGGTCTTGTCGGTTGACCTAGGTAGAGTTAAGCTGTAGGTTTGGCCTAGGATACGCATTATTAAACAACCGTCCGTATTTGGTCGGTGTCATTAAATTTGACGGTTAAAATTTATAAGCTGACCTTTCTAAATTCTTCATAACCCTCCTCCTTCGATCTTCACCGACCCAGGGAGCAAAACGGAAAGAGATTATATATATATATATATATGATCTGCAGATTCGAGGATTAATTAATTAATAAATAATTAAAGAAATAATGCGTGGGATTTACACCATTATTTAAAGAAAGTTTATGGTACAGAGTAGTGCAGAGTAGAGAAGAGAGGATCATGAGTGTGTATCTTTCTTGGAGTCAAAAAAGTATAAAAGTATAAAGAAATATGGCTTCCACGTGACTTTGACCTCACTCCTCGCTGTCCATTGGATCAGCCCTCATGTGCTCCGAGATGCACGCTGGTCACCACACCCATTCAAAACTCTTTTTCTTTTGTTTGCGCACACGACCGCCTGATTCGATCTTCTGGTTGTCGACTGAGCCAAACACCTATTCAGATTGCCCCATCGCCATGTGATTTATATTTCTTAACAAACTTTCAGGAGTTTTTTTGTAAAGCTAGCCCCATCAAGGAAAATTAAAAAAAAAAAAACTTTTATTTTCATCCAAACAAGATATAGCTCTAGCTATAGCCACTTGGAAAAAAATGATTAATCTCCATTAATGGCCGGGTGGTGCTGTTTATGGCTCTAGCCATGCATGAAGAGTCCATAGGTCTGTTTGTTAACCCTTGCATTGTAACTTTTTCCACGGCACTGTAGCTTCAACACAACAAGCGAAGCAAGTGGGCAACAGGCATGGCCTTCGGTCAAGCTACAGTGTCCTGGGTATTGGGGTTCGTGCTGGCATTTGCCAAACACCCTCATGCAGAATATTATGATTACATATTAATAATAGAAACAATAACGTTTATTATTCTGTCTGTCACGTCATTAAGCTGTATGATAGATTTTTTAGGAATTTCTAATCAACAAATCTATTTTTCAGTTCTCTATCATGCATGCAGAGTTTCTTTTGTTTTTGTTGTCAATCATTATATATATGCAAAAAAAAAAAAAAAATCTACATAGAATTACTAGTTAGTTGAAACTTTTTGGTTAAGAAAACTATTTTTTTTTTTTTTTTCATCCAGCTTAGTCTAGGGGATGACATTGACAAAGAGTTAATTTATTTAAAGTGATTAAATGTGAAGAAAAAAAGCTACATAATTAAATGAATGAACTTATAGTTAATTAATTAATTAAAACAAACTATAATATAGGGAATGTTGGGACAATGGATTCTTCCATCTTTTGACCATTAAAAAGCAATTGTGTTTGATTTAAGTCTAATTTGGTTAAAACCTTAATCAATATTTCTGTAGTACAACTAAGACTTATAGCCGTATAGCTAGGGACCACTAATTTTCTTATCATGGTTAATTAATTTATTCGAGCCCACTTGCACCTAAGGGGGGATTTTTAAACAAATAAATACAAGTCGATCTTCTGAAGTAAATTAAATATTTTTCAATGATAATTAATCATGTTTTTCTACTAACAAGAACCTTAATTAGAGTAGTTGGTGGGCGAATGTGGTTCAAGCCCTTCTTGGATTTAAATAATTAGGCAAGTTACCTTCTTCAAAATATAATAATTCATCTCTTTATTTTAATGCTTTTTTATGGATGAATGAGTTTGGCTCCAATGGGAGGGATTCATATTACACACATTTAATTATATATATATAATTGATGTTCTGGTTGTCCCTGTACTGTGCAATATAATTGACTGACAGAGTATCAGAAGACTATTTAAAATTAGGCCAATCACATCTAAGATTATATTTGTGAGTGCCATGTTAATCTGGCTACTTGCTTGTTTTAGTAATTAATTAGCAATTAAAAAATTAAACTACAGATTCCAAATCGGGTGCTCTTATAACATTACAGGAGAGCATGCAAAGAAGACAATGAAATATCATTTGTATACTCGATCTTAGTCTAAGAGGATTTGAGAGGATTTTTTAAATTAATGCTCATGAGCATTAACAGGTGGGCAGGCAAAAAAAGACAATTAAGAATCATGTGCACACTCTTTATGTGCCAATCAGATTGCAGAAGAAAGAGATAAATTAATTTAAAACTTTACCCCTTTTGAATTTAATTAACTACTAAAATTCAGCAAAAACACTATATATAGCAGCCATTGTTCTTATAAAGATTATTTATTAGATTTAAAAATAAAACTTTTATCATTGACAGCAAAATCTATATATATATATATATATATATATATATATTATTTCCCTTTTCGGAAAACTTGGAAGCTTTGTGAATAAGTGGATAAAGCTTAATTAAGGGTATGGCTCATAATTTTTTACACAAACCTATTATAAAATTAGTGGATTAGGGTTAAAAGGTTTGACTCGTTTAATTAATGAGTTGGGTTAAGGCTGACTTATACAATCTTATATTCATGTCTCGACACAACCCGCCGAACTTGACATGTAACACTTTTTTGTACACGACCCGCAAACTCGTTACAAACCCCAATACGAAATTAGCGGGCTTGGGTTGAAAGGTCTAACTTGTTTAATTAAATGGGTTGAGTTAATGTTAACTTATATATTCTTATATCCATGTCTCGACACTCGAGAACAAATTGCCGCCCCTACTTAATGGTTTGCTCAAGTACATACTAGTATACTACAAGGATTACTAGGCTTTTACAGCAAACTCCATCGCATATTTCCTATTACATTGAATTTCAAGTAAGAAAAAGGAATTTAGGAAATGGTTCAATTTGTAATGGGTGCAAAAAAGAAAAGAAAAGGGTATACTACTGTTCTTGTGGTCAGTCATGGAAAATGGAATTCAGATTTCAATTCTCACTGAATTTTGATCTAACCTTCCACAGCTTTCGTAAATGAATTGAAATCTTGAACCATAAACTGATTCATTCCTGATCTTATTAATCATCATTGGAATTTTCAAGACTTCGGACATCTACGAGAAAAAAGCAGAAAAATTCCACCCAATTTTTTGAACCCATGAAGCCTAGCTAGGTCATAATGATTATATATAATTAAGGTATAACCTTTTGCATGTGAAATAACCTTTTGCTGTAAATTCGTTGCAGTTAAATAAGCTATGTCCGTATGTTAGGTGGTCTTGGGCCTAACTCAACCCCAAAAGTTAGCTCCAGCCCCTTCCACAACCGATGTGGGATAACCTCAACAATTTCCCTCTCACACATCGGGCCCTGAGTCAGAGGCGCGACAACTTGTTTCTCCCGTGAACTGTTGGGCCGAGACTTGTTGGTAAACCTGAGCTCTGATACCAGAATTAGGTGGTCTTGGGCCTAACTCAACTCCAAAAGCTAGCTCAAGAAGTGAGGCTTTTCCTCACACTTATAAAGTGACCACCAGCCCCTTCCACAACCGATGGGGATAACCCCAACACCATATACATCTTTGTGCATGCCCACCCTTGAAGCTCAAGAAGTAAACAATTTTGTAGCACCTTAATTATCAATGACCAAGAACTTCATGATATAAATACAAAAAATAGTTGAGGCACTATAAATTTTATTATAGTTTATTTATAAATTCACGTTATGGTTCAAATCATCTTAAACGCTCATATATATTTTAGCCATTCAAAAAGTATAATTTTTTACGTACTTTAATGGCTATTTTTTCAATATATGCTCCAACAAATTTAATTTATAGTATCTTTTTAACTTTTTTTAAATATTAAACTTCATTTTTTTTCATTGTATATTTATAAAGAATCAAAACTGATGCAACTCTTAAAATTGTCTGTCAATTTTGTTTTCTTGTGTCCTTTCAAAATTGATACGACTCTTAAAATTATCATTAAATTTATGATAAATTAATATTAAATTTTGATTAAATGATAATTTTAAAAATACTTAAAAAAAATAATAATAATAATAGGGAACAATATTTACTCAATGATTAAGCCAAAAAAGGCAACAGTGAAAGTGGGTCAGTGTACACTTGGGCGTTATGAGGCCGCGTGGCTAGCCGTGCATCTAGTTAAAGGGCGGAACATGGTTTGTTTAGGCTTGACTGGTCAAACCCAAAATCTCACGTACGTAGCAACTTGCCTTGTCCCTATGGATTGATACATATTTCTAAGTTTTGAGTAAACATGATGATTTTTTTTTTTTCAATAACATTATTAAATTATCATTTATCTTAAAGTTTTAATTTAATATTTTAACACTCTAGTAGTAATTGTTCAAACTCTCTTTATTATAGTATAATATTCAATCAATTAACTCACTATTTGTCTTAAAAAAAAGAGTTTAATTAATTTGATAGAAAATCATTAACTTAATATTTTTTTTGCTATCATAAACTTAATATTTTAATAAAGACATGATTAAGGAAAAAACTAATAATAATAATTCCTAGGATTAGGATCTTGCAAGAAAATCAGTTGAACATGATAGAAAAAAATAAATAAAATAAATAACATGCTATTGCGTGTAGACACTGACACACACACACAAACATACACAAACGAAGAGAGATCGAGTGAACGAGAGAGAGAGAGAGAGAGAGAGAGAGACGGAATCAAGTTTATTGAGATACGCCATACTGTCATCCCGATGTGTTTCCCGAAGTTCTCTCCATCTCTCTCTCTCTATCTCTCAAAACCCTATTTAAATAGAGGCTTTGCCCACTTCTTTCTCCCATGCAATTGTCTTCTCCACTCCCCAACGCCCACTACTTTGAGTTATTGTGCACCTCTCTCTCTCTCTCTTTCTCTCTCTCTCTCTACTTCATCTTCAAAGCACCGCCATATCTCTTGTTTCATAACTTGTCTCTGACACTGCTAGTATATCGTTTCTCTTTGGAGTTACACTTCCTTTTGTTTTTCTGACATCCACACATTTCCTTCTCCTTTGTCTCCTCCACTTACAATTTTCTTCTCTCTAACTATTTTGTCACATATTCAACACATTCAAGATATGTCTAGCAGAAGGTCGCGGTCCAGGCAATCTGGTGGCTCAAGGATCACTGATGATCAGATCAACGAACTTGTTTCCAAGCTGCAGCAGCTCCTTCCTGAGATTCGCGATAGGCGCTCTGACAAGGTCATTTTTGGATTAAGATTTCTTAGAATTTTTTTAAAATTTGAGATTCTCAAATTCATAAATTACAGTCGTTCATCTTATTTAAGCGTATAAAATAAGCCATGTAGCTTTCTCATTAAATCTTAAAACATGCATGGCTTATTTTATACGCTTAAATGAGATGAACGGTTGAGATTTATGAATTTGAGAATCTCAAATTTAAAGAAAATTTTAGGGCATCTCAATCCGTCTTTCCATTTTTTCCTTCTTCCTATGGTTACTTAATTACCAAGTTAATTAATTAATTAACTAACTAATTAAGCATCCATTTTTGTGCAGGTTTCAGCAGCCAAGGTGTTGCAGGAGACTTGCAGCTATATCAGAAGCTTGCACAGAGAGGTTGATGATCTTAGTGAGCGGCTGTCTGAGCTGTTGCCAACCACAGACACTGCCCAAGCTGCTATAATTAGAAGCTTACTTATGCAATAGAGAGAGAGAGAGAGAGAGAGCTAATTAATTAATTAAGGGCAATTTAGGAGTTCACTTATGGCTACCTTTCATTTTCTTGTTTTGTACTTCTTCCTTTCTTGTTCTTTACAAGGCTACAATGTAGGGGTTGAGTACCATTAATTAGTCTTTTTGCAATGCTATGTTAAGACGTATAATAAAAAGGACTCCATTAATTAGTACTCATAGATCTTCCCATTCTGCTGATTTCGTAAGTTAATTTCATGGTCAGAACTTAAAGCCACGAGAATATTAGTTGAACCTTTTTAAGTAAAGCTTTCCTCTTTATCAAAATATTCAACTGAGAAAAATATTCGGAGTACTTCAATTCGTACAGCTTTGATTACAATTATCTTTTAAATTTCTTCGGCAGTCAACAAAATTTAACAAATAAATTTAATTGTAAACTTGTAATAAAAATTATAGACTTTATAGTACCTTTAACGCCACTCATCGATATCAATCAATCAATCTAGAGCATATTCTCTAATAACTTTGGGTTGGGAATTAGGATACATGCATGGTAGTATCATATTATAATTGCAATCTAATGATTACTTAATTACCCAAAAAGTTATAACAAGAAGAATAATATCCCCAGTTTTAATAGCTTTTGTTTCATTAGAATAAGTTGGAAAAAAAAAAAAAAAAAATTCTGATCAGAATCTATCAAATTTTACTTTAAAGAATCATGAGAATTTGTTGGATAATAAAAAACAAAAAAAGTAGACCAATATTTGACAATAGATCGATCTGTCAAACTATTGTATCTATCACACTCACCAATCACCATATATATATATATATATAGTTGGCAATATCACAAGCAATTAATAAGCAATTTACTGCGATGAATATTGCATAATTAAGAAAGAATTACAGTATTTCTTTTTTCTTTTTTACCGGAGGTAATATATTCTGATGAGATATTTTCAGTGAAGGTAAGGAAAATAAATCAGGCGGGCTCTCCTTCATGCTGGGAGTATGGGTAGGCCTGACTCACGCAATAAAAGCTGCGAGGAGATAGATAAGCAGCATTGACTTTTTTGCGCGGCCACCACACGGTAACAAATTTGCAATAAAGAAGAGAAAGAAATAATTTTTAGGCACGTGAAGCCATTGATTCTTTAAGGGCTTTCCTCCATCACTAGATTTGCATATTTTTGGGATCATAGTAAGTAGACGCACGATACATTTTTGACTTTTTGTAAATGTTTGACGTAATGAAATTGAGTGCAGGAGAAGAGGGTCAATCATGAATCATGATGATGAGATTAACTACGTACATGCAAGCAACTCATCATTGGTATAAAGTGATCCAAGGGAGCAAGAAAAATGAAATAATTTCTTTAGTCTATATATATATATATTTAAATATACTTATAATCAAACTTATTTTTACAAAAAAAATAGTTGAACATGCTTATGGGCATATGTAAAATGGGCTGGGCCCCCGAATAGAAATTGAAGTCGGGTTCAAGTTTGGAGCTCCCTCGACTAAGATCATGGGTTTTTCATGGGGCAAGAATTGGGCGACGAGATATGCTAGAGAGGCATTAATTAAGAACAGGGTCATGCTAGCTTGTCGAGTGGCAATTATTAATTGGCCCATTTGTACAGCTCAATTGAAAGCCCAATGTCCTTTTTGGCCTTCCATTTTCACAAGTTAAAATCGTTTTTTAAATAAAATTGCGAGAAATTTCTTGTTTACACATGTGAAAAAAATTCACATTCTCAAATATCAGGTAATAGATTCATTTTTAAAGGTCGAATCATAATTTTATTAAATGCTAATTATTGTATTTTTAAAATGAAAAAAAGTAAAATCAATTCATGTGATCTCACTGATTTATAATAAGCTTCTTGTGATTTTTAAATGTTTCGAGGGTTCTCTATAATATACAAAAATTACAAATTAGTCACTATTATCAAATTCCGTAAAAAAAAAGAAAAAAAAAAGACAGATTATGTTAGTGCGCTACGTCAGATCCAATGAAATTACAACACATGTTACACATAATAATAAAAAATAATAAAAAAAAAATGATTAACGTCAATATTTTTCTCATATCATCCTATAAATTCAATAGATCAATCATTAGATTTGTCGAGTCCACCATTAAATTTGTGTGGAGTCCACAAATCTAATGATTGATTTGTAAGATGAGATAAAAAAAATATGAGAAAAATATTGACGTGAATAATTTCTTTAAAAAATATATAAATATATAAAATATAATTGTTATGAACAGTATTTGGAGAGTGAAGAAATTTAAGTATAAGGCTTCTTGAGGGAGATCAAATGGATATTTTGAAGTAATAGTACCAACTTTACATTTATGTTTTGGTATAGTTTTATAATTGTTGTATCTTATTTTGATGATGTATTTCATTAATGGTTGTAAATTGGAAGAAATTGATAGATAATAGAAACTACAAGTATAACATAAACAACCTTGCTTTATTAAGGATTTGTTTAACTAATACATTTATTTTTTCTGATTATAAATTAATGAGTTTTATTAAGAATAAAGTTTATAAACATAATGTTGGCATCATGTGGACATCATGTTGGCATCATCATGCATTCTTCTAAAAAAAGTGTGTGTATATAATCTGTAATATTAATTCTCTGAGTTAAGTTACCCGCCCATTAGGAAGACTTTAGACTTTTTAGTATATGATGCATTACTTTTCATAAAGTAATTATAAAAGCTTGAGTTGGAGTTGTTCTACTTGATCATTACATGGGACCCCCATTAGGTTTCAATTCTTTGAAATTAATTGTCGTCAACTACTATCACCGACCTCACTCAAACAGAGAGCTGAAAAAGTTCATTTCAGACAGCTAGCTATTACACAGTTACAAGCTTATTACGTGGTGTAAAAAATCAAAAATTGCTCCAAAAACCGCCTCAAAAAGGCATAAAAACAGTCACGAAACCTTCACAAAAAAGATAGAGGCTCTTTATTGGTCTCGAGCTAGCGTTACCATAATTCATAATCCATAATCTGTAATCTATTTTGACCATGCAAAAATTTGTATTATTGAATTATATTAGGAGAATATCTCATAAATTAATGCATATGCATGAACTGCATGAAGTGATTAAAAAAAAAAAAAATGGATAAGTGTCAAGAAAAACAACAAAAGAATCCTACAATAAGGAGAGGATAAGCTAATTAATCCCATTTAAAGAATTCAAAACGTTCTTCAAATGATAATTAAAGTGGGTTTTAATAAGTAGCTTATAAAATATAAATTCAATATTAAAAAAAAAATCTTAAATTTATAAAATATAAATTCAATATAAATCATCCCAATCATTATCTTAAATCCATTTTAGAGTGTGACGTAAATTGTAAATTGCTTGAAAAGCGAGTAAAGTTTAGCCTCTTCCAAAAAACAAAAAAGAGTAAAGTTCAGCTGCAAACTAGTCCATAAACCTGCCTAGAGTACTAACAAGCATTGGTTGTTATTGAGAGAAGTCAGAGGTCGTACAGATCCACGTGGATCCTTGGGCCCGCTTCTGCAATTATTTCTCGTATTTGGGCACCCCGGTTCTCTCACAGGAATACCACTTAAAGGCTGATATGGGCACCCTATAGTCAAAAGTACCCTTCCCAAATACAATTTCTCTTCATTTTATCTATTTTTTTTTTAATATCTAAAATGGCTAATTAAAAGTTACTACTTTTTTAGTTTCAAAAATATCATACATATGACTATCTTTTTTTATTTTTTATCTATTATATTAAAATAATATTTTGTAATAAATTTCTATTGTAGATGGGAGAGAAAAGAAATAAATAAAGAAAGATAAAGAGAAAAAATAAAGTAATTAAAAACTTATCTATAAAAACACATTACTTTCTGAAAATTGGGTAAGCGTAGATAAATGTAAAATGCATTTGGTTTAATGAACGGAAGAAAATGTTCTTTAATGATTTGGTTAGTCATTTTACTTAAAAATCTAAGTCGCGTAAGCTAATCATGGATGCTCGTGTATTTTATTTTTCCTATTTAGGAAAAAAAATGGAAGGAGAAGAAACAACAACCAAAAAAACCAAAATTATAAAGGAGGGTCATTGCCACTCCTAATCCTAAGAGAAAAAAGATAAGAAGAATCGTCGGAAATGCTTTCAAACACTAAATAAAAAGTAGCACATTTAGTAACTGAGTGTGCTCGAGAATTGGCACATCTTGAGACATTTGAAGTGGTAAAAGAAAAGGAAAAGAAAAGAAGATAACAGGAAGTGACATTCTTTGATGACAGGGGCACACGGCCGATCAATAAAAATGTGACCTTCATTGAGAGCCAAAATGATGAGACAAGAATCACTTTCAATCAAGGCGGATGAGCGAACATGAGAGGGGGCAAACCGGATACCATGAAAAGTTGCAAGAGCTTCACCAAAAGAAAGATCGAGAGTGGGACAACCTTAGAGTACATGCTGCCAAAATTCAACCTTCTCGGATGCTCGTGTATATTGTCATAGTTTGGCTTGTCATTAATGAAAAAAAATACTAGAAATCTCGTGTAAATATAACCATTAAAAATTACAAGATTAAAGAAAAACTCTTAACTATTTGTTCACTAAAAGCAATCTTGACATGGTGAATATATAACCTTTTTTTTTTTAAAAAAAAGAAATAATAATAATATATACTACGTACACAATTAAACATAACAAAACAAAATTATACAATGAGGGCATTTAGGTAAATTAGAGAATCCAGAGAAGATCCCCGCCATACGAGCGCGTCCATACACGTTTGGCTTTTGTCGTTTTAATTTGTTTTTTGTTTTTCTCATTTCTGTCGCTGCGTCCCTATCTGGCAATCTTTGTGTGCGTTCCCATTCGTACCATAAAAAACCTCGTATTTGGAGAAGAACATGAAGCAGAGGAAGACAGAGAGAGATACAAAACACCACCTAATACAAAAAAAGTTAAGAGAATCTTTGGAAACTGTATTGGGTCTGGTTTCGGAAACTCGTGGGTTTGTATGTTTCTATGGGCAATTGCTTGGGACGTCGTTCCAAGGTGGATAACTCTCTGAGCTCTCGGGCTATTTCTGGTAATGTTTCTGGGCCTTGTTCTTGTCGCTTCTATTACATGCAGCTTGATGATCACTTTATGTTTTCTGTTTTGTTTTTATTGCTGCTGTTGTTGTTCAATCTTGTGTTTTGGGAATGTAGAGCTAAATGGCTTTCGTTACAGCCCTTAATTGGGCTTACAAGTGGGGTTTCTCTCTCGGGTTTGTTGGGGTTAGCTGTATTTCGATTTGGGTATTTGTTTTTGTCGCTGTGGAATTTGTTTTTGAGGTCTTCTTTCATGGCCGAGTCTTGGCAAAACTCTAAAGCTATAATCTTTTTGAGCGTAGTGGGGAGTTTTGATGAATTATGTCGGGGTTTGGTTGTTTTCAGTGAGAGTTTTGTAGGTTACGTTTCAAGAAGAGCATTTAATGTGTTTTTAGCAAAATGTCTCTGCTTCAAGACTTAACAGAATCTCATAGTATTGGGCTTCCCTATGCTCTGTACCTGAACTCTGCTGCAGGATTATAGCTTTCTGGTGGTGAAACGGGCGTCATGAGTGTGGATTTCATTGGGTTCTTGTGGGTTTGGCTGTTTTTTACCTCGTTTTCTTATTTTGGGTGTTTGGCATTTACATCTTGAAAATGTACGGAAATGCTCTTGAAGGATCGTTATATTGAGCATATGCTGTAAATTTTTGTATGTGCCTTTTCTGTTAATTTATATTATGAGTTTTAAGGTTGTAACAGAAAGCCAAAGACGGTGTAAATGTTTTTGATTCCCTATATCATTCAGCATGAGCTTCTTGCCAGTTTTGAGGAATTTGGTTCTCACTGGTGGATTACCTTTCTGGGATGCATTTATTGCATCCGGGAAAAATTATTTTTGTTAGATTCCTCATTCTATTCTTGTATGTCGTATCTAGCTGTTAAACTTGCTTTCTAAGGTTTGTCAGAAATGTTGATCCAAATTCTCATATACCATTTCACTTAGATAATAAATAATATTTAGATTTTGGTAGTTGGTGATGCTCAAAGAGATTTTGTTGTTCATCTAGAGTTGTGCAAATTTCTGATTTATGAAATAGTGTTTTCATCTAGAGTTATCTCCACCATGAAATTACCGTTCTCACTATATAATACCCTATTGTCATTTGCTTGAAATGGAATTACTTTTACCTCTTAATTACTCCAAAGTTCACCTTATCGTAGTTCATTAAGCTATTTAATGTTAAAACAGTCCAAGTTACGATAGAAGAAACTTTAGGAACTTGTTTCAAGGCTTTCTGAGATAATAACAAATTCCTAGTCGGAATGATTAAGATCGAATTTCCTCCAATGATCATAAACTAGTGCCAGATTTGGGATGCATAATTTCCATTTATATGGAAAAGACTGTGGTTGATTTTCAAGTTTGTTGTTTCAATGCATTTCCACATAATTAATATGCCTTGTCCATAATTGATTAAGATAGGATCTTCTCCGATGATTGTAAACTAGCAAGCTTGATTTTGGAATATGGAAATAACTCCGGTTGATTTTCAAGCCTGTTGTCTGATGATAACTTACTGGTAGAATTGGATCAGCTTGTTCACTTTTCTCTTGGCAGACTTGCCATCTTTGAAGTGTAATGAAGGGAATAAGGAGGTGAGGAAAAAAACCATCTATACTTTTCTGATGGTAGAAATCTGCCATCTCTCTAGGAGGAATAAAATGGCACAATTCCTTGTAAAAGTCTTCAATCATTGGTGGTTATGGTAGAGTTTTGCAGTTGTACTATTGGAGTACTAAGTAAAGCTCACAGGAGGTCCTGTTAGGTTAATACTGGTACTCCGATATGCAGGTGGCAATAGTGGCAGCTCTGAAAGTGGAAAGCTGGGAATATTATTTGACATAGCACTGAAAGTGGAAAGCTAAATACTTGAAAAGTTGGATATATCCGTGCCTTTGAATTTGGGGATGGGATGGTTTTAGTACTAAGACTAATACCTATGCACAAAAAGGCACCTACACCCACAAAAGAGGCATGCCAGTTGAGCATCATCCAGTCAAAAACGCATAAGCATAAGAATTTCACTTGGGATCAACATCTTCTGTGATCATCCAGAGATAAACTTAGTGAGGTAGATCCCCATTTTAGTACTGATAGAGGTTTTATGTGAAGCTGATTGGAAGTTGGTATTCTTAGGGTGGAGAACTATGGCCAAGTGGCCAGGATCCTTCGTGAGATCACCAAATGTAAAATAACATTGATGAGTTAAACAAAGAGGTACGCTGAGAATATTAGAATATTTATAGTATTTACGTTAATAAACTGAACTTATGTAAAATGGTGAATATATAATCTTTTGGAGTACCTTCTTTCCTATAATCTTTTGGTATTCTTAGGGTGGAGAACTATGGCCAAGTGGCCAGGATCCTTCGTTAGATCACCAAATGTAAAATAACATTGATGAGTTAAACAAAGAGGTACGCTGAGAATATTAGAATATTTATAGTATTTACGTTAATAAACTGAACTTATGTAAAATGGTGAATATATAATCTTTTGGAGTACCTTCTTTCCTATAAATACTTTGATCTTGCTGATGCTGAGATATAAATTATGTACCAGCATACCTAATTTCCTATTTGGCCATGACGGACTTCCCTTCTCAGTGGCAACTGTATTACCGTATCTTTTTCTGTAGGTATATTGCATATGGTCTGCAGGCATAAACACTGATGCCACATATGAAGGGTGGTTTATGTCTAGAAGTTTCCAACCAAAAATTAGTAGTTGAAAGGGCTTTGCATATTATGGTAAGATATACTAAAAATTTGGTTATTAATGCATATTATGTCAGTGAAGACTTGCGTGTGAAGCCTTGTAGCTTACATTAGAAGGGCAAAAGGTCCGGGGCTACAATGAGCTGAGGGGGAACAACATAATTAAGCGAATGCGTGTAAGCCCAGTCAAACGGGCCATCCACCTTTGAATGGTGTTGGTCCTACAGACCGTGAACGGATTCGCCTGTGGCCTCTGGGCACACATGCACTTGTGTTTGTATCACACTAGAACGACTGCCATTTTTTTTTACATTGCAGTTCCCAATAAAAGAGAAAAAAAAATGGTCTTAAACTAATTCATCCAATTGATGAGCTTGCGCATATGCATTCTTTCTGGAATTTGGCGTTTATATGTGTTTTAGTTTCTGCTGGAGCCTACTCTTTAGTGTCACAAATCATCATACTGCTCTTGCAGGAGGCACAAAAGTTACCAGTAAAAGTGGCCACTCTTCTGTTTCTTCTAGTCTGTCAGTCCCAACACATAGTGACGAGTATACATCTGGAACTCTCCCCACTCCAAGATCTGAAGGTGACATATTGTCATCCCCAAATTTGAAAGCCTTCACATTTAGTGAGCTTAAAAATGCTACTCGAAACTTCCGTATTGACAGTCTCCTAGGGGAAGGAGGATTTGGTAATGTTTACAAAGGGTGGATTGATGAGCATACCCTTAGTCCTGAAAGGCCTGGATGTGGAATGGTCGTTGCTGTCAAGAAGCTCAAAACTGAAGGTTTTCAGGGCCATAAGGAGTGGTTGGTGGGTTTCTTTGTTATGCCTCAATACTCCTTTTGTTTAAATATTTGGTTTGGTCCATCTATTAATTACTGTTGGTTGCAGTCTGAAGTTAATCATCTTGGTCAACTTCATCATCCAAATCTTGTCAAACTTATTGGATACTGCGTGGAAGGGGATAACCGGCTTTTGGTATATGAGTATATGTCCAAAGGCAGCTTGGAGAATCATCTATTTAGAAGTACGTCAATATTTTTGGTCAAGATAACTTTCAATCATGGTTCTTCAAAAATCCAGCATGATATAATGTGCAGCCTGTATTCCTTCATTTACAATTTCACAAAATCAATGAACAAGCTACCAAGAAAGTTATTCTAACATCATTGAATTACTGGTTTTTACCATGCAACAGATAGGTATCTTGGATTGATAACTCTATACCTGTTGTGTTATTTTAGGGGGTGCCCAACCTCTTCCTTGGGCAATAAAGATCAAAGTTGCCATTGATGCTGCTCGTGGGCTCTCCTTCCTGCATGGCTCTGAACAACAAGTTATCTACCGTGATTTCAAGGCGTCTAATATTCTACTCGATTCGGTATGTTGATAGAAAATAGTAGCACTTTGGTGTGGTGAACAGTGGGCTTAAGCCCCCATGGGTGCAAGTCTTGTCAAATATCAATTCGTCAATTTAAAACCAAAGTTTACCAAAGGAGGAAGCAGAAGAAAGAGGAGAAATGGATGAAAGTTTTTTGCTTTTATTTTACTCTGTTTTTTCAAATCAATTTGACATACTTCATTTATGCTTGACCAACTAATTATATCATCATTCCAAGTTTCCCTCATTTATAGTGCCTTTTATGTATGCAGGAATTCAACGCAAAACTTTCAGACTTTGGTCTTGCAAAAGCAGGCCCTACTGGTGATCGTTCTCATGTTTCCACTAGAGTCATGGGTACTCAAGGCTATGCTGCTCCTGAATATATTGCTACAGGTTTTCACCTTATTCTGAACTTTACTGTACCATGCTTTTGTAGCCCATGCTACTGAATTTGTAATAGTTTAACTTCTATGCTTAGCGCTATTCGAGACTAGTTTCTGTGTTATCATCTTTGTGGCCAATGTCATCCAATAGGAATCATAGAATTGTAACTCCACATACTTATTGATTAGTATTTGCATCGAACTTGCCTGATGATAGAATTTGTACAGGGCTTGTAAGGGATTAACATGTCAGTCACTGGAAAATTGAGTAATGCATCTATATGCCTTTATTTTGATTGTATCGTCTATATTTATAATATAAAAGAGTGTCACACATGCAGACTGATGCTGTGCCCTACAAGTTTTGGGAATATGAATATACCATAGCCTCAAATCCATTCCTATACACATATAATAGCACCACTTGACTTCCTACAGGTGCTGGTGAATGATGGGTGTTTCTAGTTTTTATTCTTGAAATTAATTGTTGAAGCACTAGAATAGCTATACCTTCATGTGCTTTTGAGGTATGTAGTTCTGTGCTCTTTATCCAATTGCTAGAACAACCTCAGAATAAAAATTGCTTTCATTATTTTCTTTAATAATGATTCATGTTGGATTATCATGGTGTCAATGTGCTTTTTACACCGCCTTCTTGCTACTGTACCCTAAATACTCCTTTGTTGAGCAGGTCGGCTAACTGCAAAGTGCGACGTATACAGCTTTGGGGTTGTGCTGTTGGAACTACTTTCTGGGCGCCGTGCTGTTGATAAAACAAAAGTTGGTTTGGAGCAGAATCTTGTGGATTGGGTAAAACCCTATTTAGGTGATAGACGAAGGTTATTTCGGATCATGGACACCAAGTTGGAGGGTCAGTATCCTCAGAAACCAGCTTATGCAGCTGCCATCCTTGCATCTCAGTGTATCAGTGAGGCGAAACTCCGGCCACAGATGTATGAGGTTTTAGCCATCCTAGAACAGCTCCCAGCTGCCAAATATGCAAATAGCCCAGCCTCTAGCCCTTTGTTGAAGTCCCCTCTGAGAAACAGTCGCCCTCCACCTCTTAATCTAAAGCCCCAGAGGGTCCCCACTGCCATCATCTCATATGAAATCCCCGCGGGGAAGATGAGCAAGAGCTAAGTGTATTAGATAACTGACTACCGCACAGTAAATCCCTTCGTTTTTGGGCCTTCTTTAGTTGGTAGCTCCATGAGAAAGTTTTGTGGGCTTCTGATGTGACCAAGTATCTAGGATAGTCTTTTACCTCATAGAGAAATTTGTCATCTTCATCTTCATCATCACCATCATCATCATCTCCATCAACCAATCAAGAGCAATGGGCATCATTGGCACCATTATCAACATCGTCATATTTCCCATGCTTTTTACATACAATGTCATGTAACTTATTTAGTTTAGAGAAATGATTTTGTATTGCTAGCCTTTTTACATGCATCAAATGATAGTTTGGCTTCTGATTGTGTGGCGTTTTGCATCCTACATCATGTTTTAACGCATGACACTTATTCTAAGGAGTATCAGCTAAGTTAGATCTTTCACAGGTTTAATTTCTCACGCTTTCCTTCACTTTGATGAGCTCCATTTTCTTTGGTAGAAGATTATGGTATTTGTTGAGTAATGCTATTTAGTAGACTTTTTATACGACTGTCATACAACTAAGATTGACATGAAAATCTGCATTTGGATCTACGAGTACTTGTAAAAAAAAAAAAAAGAGACTGATTTTCACTACCCTTCTTTCAAAATAGAGAACTTAAAAAATTAGTGGCTTAGAACCAGTTGGGTTATAAGCAAAGCCGGAGTGTTTGTCATATATATATATTGAAGTGAATCTACTGACATGTCTAAATAAACCCTATAGGGACTACAAAATGCTGTCTTTGATTGGACAGAACATCTTTGTAGCACGAAAGGACAGATACTTTAGCATTAAACAAGAGAATGGACCCGCTTAAATTATATTCTTCTATTTGTATTTATACAAAATAAACCAAAAAATTATTATGAATAAAACTATTTTTATTATATAAAACTACATAAATATATTAATGACTTTTAGTGTGAACAAAATCAATTAAACACCAAAAAAATCAGTAATTATTTGTAAAAGATATTTTACGTCAAAAATAATAGAATTAAAAAATGGTCAAGTTCGCCAACCATGTTATGTTCTTGTTGGAACCAATAAGTAATGCTATTCTTCACACTAAATTTTTACATTATTCTAATACTAATTTACGTGACGTGTTTTAAGGTGTTAATTTTTTTTGTTTTTATAAGTATAACAACTTTAAATACAAACTTTATGTGAAAATTAATGCGAATAGTAACATTATTGGTATGAAAAGAGATGGTTGGATTGTTTTTGGCCCGTAAACAGTCAACCCGTGTTCGACCCTTACCATATCCAGCCTGATCAGATCAACCCGACGACCCGACCTTTGTGTGCATTTTGTCTTTAGAGACACGTATCAGTCTGACCTGACCCGACCTATTTTTAATCCAAGACTGGAGCCCCGTATACTCCAACAAGACTATGTTTTGACTTTTGATTGCCCCTAAAATAAAACGGAGAGGAGCGTGTTTTCAAGTTCCATGCCAGCTTCTGCAAATTCGTCGATCAACCTGGTAATGATCACCAGCTCCTCCGATCTACAAGTAGTTGTTTTTAATGGATTTTCTCAATTATAATCATCTTACTTTCGTATCCAATCGCGGAATTTGTATCTTTTTGTTAATTTTTTTGGGTAACCAGGCATTAAATTCGGTGGAGGAATGATTAAAAATCTTGATATTTTTGCAGATTTTCGAAGTGGGTTTTTGAGGATGGTTCTGGTGTTGGCCTTGGGGGATTTACACGTGCCCCACAGGGCACCTGATCTGCCTGCAAAGTTCAAGTCCATGCTTGTACCTGGCAAGATCCAGCACATCATTTGCACTGGAAATCTTTGCATTAAGGTATGCTTGATGTCTTCGATCCTGCCAATGCTTTTCTGGGCTTGTCTTATAATCTATTATAATGGGTTTCTGAGTTAGTTTTACTGGGTTGTTCTTTCTGTTTGGTTGCGAAGAAAAAAAGTTGGGGCGAAGAAAAAGGGAAGGAACTAAATTTGGGGTTTTACATTGTTTATGGTAGTCATCTTTGTTAACTGGGACCTGAAAACAAATGGGTCTGTTGAGTTGAGGCTAATATAAGTAGTTCACTTTTTTTTTTGAGCTTATGCATGTTTGGAAACCGAAATGACACAACCATTGAACTCAAGACATTATGTTCTTATCTTTTGCTCTATATTGTAAGGATTGTAAGACTTTCTATACGAGTCATAGGCCATTGAGTGCTTTCCTGCATTTGGTTAATTTTGTGAACGAATGCTTGATGGATATACTTAGGGGCAGCTTTGATGTCTTGTGGAAGTAGTAGAGTTGCTCCTTGGAGCTTTACTTAGGGTTTGGAATGCTCTCCTCTTGTTTTTGTTGGCATTAGATGTATCTGCATATGTTTTTCCGACAGTTATTTAATGTGAGGGAGCTTTATAATTGCTGTAGATGGCCTTGAACGATTGTGGATTTTGGTGATGTTTACTATCAAAGCACTGGCTCATATGTTCAAATGCTACATAAAATACAATGGCTGACTCAATTTAGTATGAGACATACTGAAACTCTGTTAATGAATCGCTATGGAGGGTGGAAACATGAAATTTGAAATTTCTCCTTTGCGCCTACCTGAATCTCTCTGTCTCTTTAGCTGATGTTTGCACGCTTCATATTTTCCAATAAACCTTGTATTCACCTCAAATGTGGGGTTTGAAACTTTTGTTTTTTCTTCTTAATAAATTGATATTTTCTTTATTCACCTGTAGATCTCTTTGTAAAAGACATACCAAGTATTAACATTTAGGTTTTGTATTGGACCTTGCATTGTAGAGTTGCCACATTTTATTGTAACCTGGAGTCAACTTTTGCGAATTTCTTAAATTGGTTCCTGCAGTTGGTGGCAGTTTTCCAGAACGGGTTTTTGTATTATTCCATAGTTAGAGTATCTAAATTTTATTTGTTTGTTTGAGTACTTTTTGATTTCTGTCTTACACCCACTCAACTTGTTTTTACTAGCATATGTAATTTCTTTCTTCCCCGTCTTACTGTCTCAGACACATTTAAGTGTTTATTCTTGTAGTTGTGCAACTGCTGATTCCTACCCTCTTTATTCTTAACGCCCTAACTATACAGGGAGTGTGAACTTTTAAAAGTCATTTTGGCAGTACTTATTTTATGAATATTTGGGCACTGGCTCATAATTTTGCAATGATATTTCCAGGAAGTTCATGACTACTTGAAGACTCTTTGTCCTGACTTGCATATTGCTAGAGGTGAATATGATGAAGAGACACGCTACCCAGAGACCAAAACACTAACTATTGGACAGTTTAAGCTGGGAGTGTGTCATGGTCATCAGGTTTGATTTCCCTTTGTCTCTTCATTGTTCTATAATTTTTCTTCCTATTTCTTCATTCTCTCATAGAATGATCTGAACTTAGATAATATATGAATTTCTTCATTTCCTGCAATCATTCTCGACCTTAAAGCATAATTAATATCTTGGTTTTCTTATGGAAAAGGTGCAAGTTATGTTTGTTTGTTCATTTTAGTAGGGATTACTTCACCTCTTTTATTTAAATTGGTTTAATGAACATTTAATTGGAGTGAAACCACGAACATGAGGATTTATATAATGATGGGTATAGTTGGCAGAAGTTTTGTGACTGGCACCATTTCTTATCTAGAGAATTATTTTTTTGGGACTTATAACTAGGGAAGTTGTATTTGCGGAAAAAGAAAAACTCAATGGTTTTGAGGGTATGTAGTATGTGAGAAACCCGAGCTTTCATCAATAATCTCTTTTTAGCACTATCACTATTGTTTTTCTATCTGGCCAATCTCATTTGTAATGGATGAAAGTTGATTCGAAATGTTGAAGTCTAGAGTTAAAAAATAGAGAAAAATTCACTTACTCCCCATGAATTGACAGGCCATGGCCAATCGGCAAAGGGAAGGATGGCCGATTGGCGGATCAAACAATGGCAGAAATAAAGAGGGCAACGAAGTAATGAGATCGGTGGAGGGAGTAGCAAGATTGGCAGCGGGATCTTTGAGATGTGGGTAGGGGGGTCATGGTGGTTGGTGGCTATGGTGTTTCGTGTGTCAGAGGAAGATGGGAAAATAAGAAGGGTGAAGAAGGGAAAAAAAAAAAAGGCTTGGTAACAACTCATTTGTGCCTCAGGTGTGTTGTGTGTGAATCCTAAAACACTGAAAGAAAAATGCAAATGAGAAGCCAGCTCGCAAAGGTCTCCAGAGATTCTGATTGTGGCTCTTATGTAGAGGTTAGGGAGAATGAATTTGTAAAATCTACCATAAACTAGGGTTAAAACAGACCAAGGAAAGGAAAATTGCCTTTTCATTCCTAGAAAATAGGTAAATAAATTTTTTTTATATAGAGATGCCAAACGCCCCAAGTTGAGCATTTGCATGTATTCTTTTGATTATTTCTGGAAGTTTCCCTATATTTAAGCTGATAGTAATTATTTTATAATTGATTTGATTTATCTAAAGGTTATTCCTTGGGGAGACCTAGACTCACTGGCCATGCTCCAGAGACAGCTGGATGTAGACATCCTTGTAACAGGTCATACTCATCAGTTCACGGCTTATAAACATGAGGGAGGTGTTGTTATAAATCCGGGGTCTGCAACGGGTGCCTATAGCAGCATCACCTATGATGTTAACCCTAGCTTTGTGCTCATGGACATCGATGCCCTACGTGTTGTGGTCTATGTTTATGAACTCATCGATGGAGAGGTTAAGGTTGACAAGATCGATTTTAAGAAGACAACCACTGCAAGTCACTCTGCTCATTGAAAACAGTTTCTATTTCAGTCTTTTAGACCTTTTTCTTTCTTTCTTTCTTTCTTTCTTCCTTCTTCTTTGTTGGGATTCTTGTAAATCCGGTTGGTTTGTGATTTATGGTGATCCCAATGTTTGTGTATGCAAGTGATAGTGGAAACTTTTACTTTTTTAGGATGGACCCCAGGATAGGTTTGTATGATTTTACAGTATCTGATAAATTTGTGATCCATTTATGAACAAATGGTGAGACTTCTTGTTTTATATTGGATAAGCCACAGAAAGTGAAGGTAACTGGGTATTTGATTCAACTGAACATTTAATGTTTCATGGCCCCCTTGCAAATATTGTTTGAGCATCATTGAAGCAGAAACAAACCGGGTAAAAATTTGGTTAAAAGTTTGATGTCGACGCTTTCAAAGTCGAATGTCTAATTCATACTACTAGTAACATTGTTCTTCTTATTAGTAGGTGAACAGAGAAGGTAGGGTTTCTTGGAGAGACTTAAAGAACTTAAAGAGTATGGTTTTGCTGGTAAGATTGATCACTTTTGAATGATTGTGTGAAGCCAAGCAATTAGGTATATTGAGAAAGGAGGACCTACTTGACTATGTAGCTTTGAAATTAAGCACCGGAGCAAGTGCACCAAAAAAGAAAATTGCCCGACCAAAAAATATTAATCCTTTTTCCCAATATAACAATATAGCTTGAAAATTAATGAAATAAAAACCACGATCGAGTAAAAATCCAAGAAAACAACTCCTAATTCTGGTTGTATAAACAGAGTAAGTGACCTCAAGTCCCACGTGGACATCAAAATTTCTGTCGGTTATATATAACGGTCACAGGGCAACTAACTATTTTCTTTAGCTTCAAAGTCACTTCTTTCCTGAATCTGATTGGTAGATTGCTTTTTCTATATATCCATAAATTAAGACCCACTTACCAGAAAGAAAACACATACTTCTTCTTCTTCTTCTTCTTCTTCTTCTTCAAGATGTCTAGCATTACATCCCTTTCCCTTCCTCATCGTTGCGAGGCATGGAAGCCCGAAAACTTCACCGAACCTGACAGTTCTTCACCATATCATGAGTTCTTCATTGAAGTTTTTGCTCAGTTTGAAGCAATGGAGGAAGACGGCCAGAGGGTCACAAGCCCCACGAAATATAAAAAGTTCATCATGCCACGGGACCTTTTGATGAAGGGCAGCACATCATGGTCATCGATATCCAACATGCTTTCCCAGATGGACGTGCCCTACAATTTCCAGCCATTCATGATCCAAAAGATCTCAACTTTTGCTCGCGAGCTAGCCTGTGAGGCTGACAGCATGTGCCGCAAGACTATTCCGATGGTGGTGGCTCTCACCGTTGCACTAGGCACTCAACAACAGGGGCTTTCACCGTCGGTTCGTGCAAGCAAATCATCGGTTGAGGCATTGGAGAAGGTCAAGATAGAAGGTTTTCCAACGCAATGCGTGGTGTGTTTGGAGGATATTTTGATGGGGTCGGAAGCCGCCCGCATGCCTTGCTCGCATGTCTACCATGGAGATTGTATTGTGAATTGGTTGAAGAAGAGTAATCTCTGTCCATTGTGCAGGTTTCAGATGCCTGCTGAATGAGCGAAACAAGAAAATTTGTTTCTTTTTCTCTTGGTGAAAATTAGATTTTTTTTTTTTTATCATAATCTGTAAAGAGTTCAATAAGTTTATACTTATTCAAGCTTATATTAGCTATTTTCTTTTATTGTCTAAGTTCTCTGAGGTTCACATAAACTCAAATTTTCTTTAACCAGATTTCTGTTGTATTTGTTTCTTTGCTGGATCTTTTTCTTGATGGTGGAAAGATCCTCTTGTAACCCCCATTTTCTCTTCTCATCTATGAAAAAGAAGAAAATTTCTACTTCTTTTTCATTTTTTTTTTTTTTTGGAAATTATTGTTCTATGTGTATTGGCCTTTTAGCAGTTGAAAAGGTAATATGGCTTTGTCCAAGAAACCTTGTGACAGAATTAGTTGAAGTATACCCATCACGACTTACCGATGTGTCTATGAAAATGTAACTGTGACAGAATTAGTTGAGGTGGAACTATCATACCTGTAAAAGTATGTTTTCTGCTCTAGTTTGGAGTTTGAGAGACACTATAAAATATGGATTTATTTTTAAGGTTCAATCACATTTTAGTTGGTCTTTTCTAGTTCGTAATACATGCAATGTCCCATTGATGTAGCTGTAGAAATATTTTCAAAATTAGTTATTAAATATTATTTTATGTCTGGAGAATCTTTTAAAATTGAAGGTTTTAAAGAACATTGAATGAAGAGAGTCTCATATTGGAAAGAGAGAAAGTGAAGTTGACATTTATAAGGCTCAACAAATTTTAAGCTATTAAAAAACCTTGGGTGTACTCTAGTATACACTAGTACTTTGCACCGGATGCACACGCGCGTGGGCTGTAGGGCGCTAGTCGTACACTTGGCACCGAAGCTCGGAGCGATCTGATCATGACCATTCATTTTTGAACGATCAAGATCATTCGATCTAGTGATTTGATCTAAACTATAGGATGCTTTTTAAGTAGATCCAGTGGTTGGATTTACTAGACTGTAATTAAAGTTAATTGTAGAATCAAATTAACTTTGATCTAACGGTTGAGATTAAATAATTAATATCTAATTATTATTATTAGATAATTGTTAATCTAACGGTCAGAATTAAGTGTCTGTTGAATAAGCAGTTTGATTTCAAAATTCAAAACAACAGTTTGATTTCGAAATTCAAAACAATAGTTTAATTTTTGAAATTTGAAATTATCTGAGCAGTTGAGTGGATAATTATCTCTGATTATTCAATTCATTTAAAAACTCTTTTGTAATTTATTTTAATATTATTAGAGTCTTTGTCTCTTGATTGGATAGAAAAATATGAGGGTATTTTTGGGTTTAATTTCATTTTTTGCATAACGCAATTAAATATAGAGGTTTTTTGGGCTCCATTGTATCTTAGAGAAATATTTGTTGTTACCCTCTTGCATACCATATTGGGCAAATAATTTATAACATTATAACACACCTTAAGGAACAATTTCGTTTGGAAAATGTTAGGTGTTCTTCTTGTGTTCTCATAGTGTCCTCTCAATTGTGATGTGGCTTTTAAAATTATCGTTGAATTTGAAATTATCATTATTGACTTTTAATCTATTGGTGATTTTGAAAGCCATTGGGAAGACACCAGGAGAATATTAGAAGAACACCTAGCATTTGCTAGAGTGTGATCGAAACATTTGGAATCGAGAATAACAAGGAAGAAAACAATTCCTAATGAGGTAGAAATTGAATGGCATAGGATTACTATCTTATTATTATCATTTATGATTTGTAATCCTATTGTAATCCTATTAGGATTAGGAATATTATTTATTATTAGGAGTCTCAGTAGCATTTAGATTAAGATTTCTATTAAAATTTGGCTTAGGAGTCTCAAGGGTAGACATATTATCCTATACAATTGTCTAAAATTCCTCTAATTACCCTAGTATCTTAAAAGAATTAAGATTTACTGCAATTTGTTACTCAAATTGCTAGTAAGTTGGGAGTTAATGCAAGAAAGCCTATATAAGACCATTTATTTAAATAAATTTTTGGTTGTCCGACTACCTATCTACGTTGGTATGTTCATAAGAATCTCTCAGCCTTGTTTAATTGCTAGCTTAACTTGCCAAGAAAGCGAAGTTTGCCAAGAAAGCGAAGCAAAACAAAACGAGAAGAACCATTTTAGATGGGATTGGCAATTTATATATCTTCCTCTTTTTCATAGACAAAAAAAGCATAAGTCTTAGAAGACCAATGTTACACCAATAATTCTTTTACAACTTGCTAGCATGTGTTTGGAGTCACGTCGCCCACAAAAAAAAACTGTAATACCTTCCAATCACAAGTTAACACATGTCAACAAATTGTTAAAAAATAGTAGGTCTAGCAATTTTCAAAAGAATCATGAGATAACATTTTTGGCTAACAAACAGGAAAATGAGAGACCAAAGTTCACTATTATTGCCTTGATTCCTAAAAAAAATGTTCTAGTGAGCCGTGAATCTATAAACCATGACATGCTTATAGGTCTGTCCCGGATTTACAATCTGCGAAGGGAAATTGGGGTTATTAACAGAGTCAGGGAACCCCTGTGTCTCCAAGCAAATTGCAGCATGCTGTAAATATTTGTAACCACCTTTCCCCTTCACATTGTGCAACAAATTACCGCTGTAAAACTGTAAACCAGGTTGATTAGTCCACAGCTCCATTCTTCTGCCTGATTTACTGTCATTTACCACGGCCGCCTTCTTCAGGTGAAAATGGCTTTCACTGTCTAGGACATAGTTGATGTCATATCCATTAGATAGCTCATTCAACCTGCTGCCAATCTGCTGGGGTTCCAGGAAATCATATGGTGTTCCTTTGATGGGGATAATTTCTCCGGTGGGGATGAGTTGGGCATCCACCGGAGTAATCTTTGACCCGAAAAGCTGGAGACTGTGTGACAAGATGTTGCCACTCGCTTGGCCACCAAGATTCCAGTAGGTATGTTGAGCTAAGTTCACTGGTGTGGCCTTGTTGAGAGGCTGGGCTTCCATTATTACGGCTAATTTGTTTGTCTGAATCAGCCTGTATGTCACTGACACAGAAAGATCACCAGGAAAGCCTGCATAAAGTCAACACAGATCTCAGAAATGATGAATTATATATATATTCTTCATGCCCCAAAAAGAATTTCCAATCAGTAAATTTGACACAAGCCCAACACCAAAAAGTTAGCCGGTTAGGACTAATCTACAGTCTAATAGACATGCAAACCCGACACACAAACATGAATTGTTATCCCTAGTGATAAACAGGGACCAATGTGATCGATTGAATATTACCATCTATATTTAAGAAGAGGAGAAAAATAGAAGAAGAAAATTATATATACCTTCTTCACCATCAAAGCTGTGATAGGTGAATGTGACATGACTATCTGCTTTATAGCTCTCTACAGTCCATATAACATCACTATATCCTTTGGGGCCACCTGATATTAAACACCAGAAATTAATTATTCCAATAATAAAAAAATGTAGATCCCAAAGAGGATTATATATGTTTGAGATTACAAACAAGGAAAATGATGAATATTACCATGGAGCATGTTCTTTCCTTCATTAGCAACTAATTTATACTTGGTGCCATTCAAAGTGAATTGAGCCTTTCCAATTCTGTTAGCAACACGTCCAACAATGGCTCCAAAGTAGGTTGTATCCTTCTGCAAAAGTCATTACAAACTCTAGCAAAATATACATACACAAGAAACTAATAAATTGCAGGCAGAGAGAAAGTAAGCTGACGAATTTCACCTTGTAACCCTTCACTGAGTCAAATCCTAGAACAACGTCATCTAGCTTCCCTGATAAAAGAAAACCAATGAAATGATGAGGATTTATCTTATCACAAAAAAAAAAACAAAGAATTTCCATACTGTCTAACCATGAGCTGCCATTTAACCTAAAACCAATTGGTGATAAGGGAGACAAAAGAAGTGAGCCAACAATCCCTCCCTCATGATAACACTCTCCCTCAACTCGACCCCATAACTTTCTTGTTCTAATACCATTTGTTGGACCGTGAGCTACCATTCAACCTAAAACGAATTGGTTAAGGGAGATAAACTCAAGTCTTTTACAGACTTCAACATCATGCCTAGTAGATAGGGCCGGCCCAACCCTTAGGCGGGTTAGGCTGCCGCTCTAGCGCTCCCAATTTAATAAGGAGCCCAATTAAACAAAAAAAATTCAATAAAAAAATTTTAAACCATTATTATGGTTCATATTCTTTCATTAAGGCCCCCTATTCAGAATTTTGATCATCTCTAATTCATTTGAACTGGAGAATATCAAATTAGTTATAGTGGAGGAGTATTTTTGTAATCTCAAAAAGTGAAAAAAAAAAAAAAAAACAAAAATACCCTTCTACAATAACTAATCATTTGATCTAGTTCCCCTAATCATGATAAATAAATAATTTAAAAAATGGCCCCAATTTAAGGCCCCCTACTTAATTTTAAAAAAAAATGCATTAACATCATTTGATTCTCCAACATTATGAAATAAATAAGGCTTAAAAAATCGAGAACAATAAATATGGGAATCAAATCATAATCAAATATTCAACCCTAATTACGTGTAATTATGTTAAACATGTCCAGCCAAAGAAAAAACAAATCTAGAAGATTGTGTTAAACCTTTCAAAATCAAATGGGGAAAATAAATAAATGCTAGAAGGTTGAAAATGAAGAGGCCATTAAGATCGAGAGAGAGGGGCAGGAACAAACCGAATTTGTCAGGGAGAATAACAGACTGCACAACTGCACCATAGTTAGTGAGCTTCACAGAAAAATTTCCTCTCTTCAGCTCATACACTCCAACTTTCACCTTTGCCTCGGAGCCATTAATATTAACAAACAAAAGAAACAAAAGAGCCACCAGAAGAAAGAACCACGACAAAGGAACCTTGGCATCCATGTGTAATAATTGTAAATAGATAAATGTTATAATAACTAATGATAATAGTTAATTGTTTCAACAAATGCTGGCTGGAACCTCACCTTTATATGGGGAAGGGGAAGAAGAGGAAGGAGATTGAGTTGCAGTAAAAATAGTCAAAAGATTTTCGGATAAGGATCTTAGAAAAGTTATCGGGGGTACACGTACGTAGCAGAATTCCAAGGATAAGTACTATATATTTAATCTGTTACGATAACATTAGGCTAGCCAACTAGGTACACGTATACGCGAGGCTGTCGAATCAGATAAATTTATTATATCACATGTAAAAAAAAAAAAACAAATAACGTTGGCAGCCAACTAGCTAGGAAAACGCCGCAATGCACGTGGATGCATGCATGATCTAGCTTATGCGCTAATTTTGATGGTGAAATTATTCATGACTACTCTATAATCTTCAAGAATTACAATATATTTGAAATTCTTCATTATAATTTAATTTTAAAATTTAAATACATCTTTATTAATAAAAAAAGATATACTATAAAAATATATCTCACATTTTTTAAAATAATTTGGCTCTTCAAAACTCACTTTATCTAGTTTATCTAATGAATTTTTAAAAGTTTCATACATCAGATTAGCTATATTTTTATCTATATCATTTAAATATTATTTTTTTACTCTTTATTGGGAAAAAGAGAAAATAGGTGAGAGAAACAATAAAAAATAAAATGGCTCCCTTGAAAAGTGTTACTACATTTAGCTTTTGTTTTTGGCTCTTTCAATCAAATATCCATTTTGCGATTTTTTTCTTTTTGGCTAATCCAATGTACGTAAAGGGTTTTTAACAAATCTGATTAGCTATTTTAGATAAAAGTAACATTCAGCTCTTCTATTGTGAAAGTTAGAGATTTAATGCTCTCTCATTAAGGTTCAAAGATGGAATAAATTAAATGCTAAAAGAAGAAGATCATGGAAAGTCTGGAAAGTATTAAAGAGGATGGAGTCTTGTTCACTTAGAAATCTGTTTGTAACTTTCCACTTTTCTCTCTCTATTTCTCCTCCTGAAGTCTCATTCAAAAATTGATATCTTCTTCAGTTTCATGATTTTCTTTTGCCTTGACTGCAATTCAGGTTCTTGAATCAGTCATTCAATATATGTTTGTTACAATTGCTTTTGCAGAAAAAAAATAAAAAAAATCAAAATTAAAATTGATAAAATCCTACGCAATGTCATAAGAAAGATTAAAAATGGATTAACCATATTATCAATTGAAAAAAAGATGAATATAAAAACTTAATTACAAATTTTGCATCCCAAAAAGTAAGAAAAATGATTTTCTTTTTTAGTTAATTAATATATAAATATAAGAAAATGCCTCATTTAAATTTGTCGCCTACGCCTGAAAACCTATCAAGTCAGCCTTGTGCGCAATATATGGGCTGATAAAATAAAAAATAAAAAAAATTGACTTTAAAAATGATACGACTTTGATTAGTTTCTGTAAAGAATGTATGTATACAACTATCTAAACCAAGTTCCCCAGGAGAAAAGGAAAATAGAAAAATCAAGTATACGATGATATGGTAACAAAATGATCAGCTGCAAGCCTACTATGAATACCAATCCAGAGATAACAAGTAACATGGAATTATCGATGAACAAATCGGATGGTCATGACCACACGTTGAATGCCTGCGCCCCACGGGCAACCTTGATGAAAACATCTTCCAATGTGGTGTCAGCCAGACCCCATGCAAATACTGTGAACTTGCTCTTTGCATTCTCCACTGCATGGAAAACATCAGCAATTCTGATCTCATGTTTAGGAAGCTCAAACTTCTGGGTTCCAGAGAGGAGGTATATCTTGTTAGCATTTGGGGAGAGATGCTGCACCATCTTCTCCACATCTTCCTCGTGATCCGGAGATGTTGTCATGGTAAACACATAAGATCCTCCATATCTACCTTTAAGCTATCAAACACAATTGGAAAACCAAGTGTTACTGAAAAACATTCTACTTCAAATTTGGCTGAAATTGCTAAAAACTAGCTCTGAAGAAAATTTCAACTAGAAATCAACAAAATTTTACATGAAATTGCTTTAGTACAGTGCAAATAGGTTTGGTTACTACACTTTCACCCACCTACGTGCAATACTAGTTTAAATGATTTAACAAATCACCTACATTCAATTAGTAAATGCTGAATAATGAAAGACCATATGCATTTTGTCAAGATTAGAAAAGTAGATATTAATTTTTTCACACTATTTCACTTCCCATTGTTGTTCCATGTTCCCTTTTTTGGGGGGGTTGCTGCATCCAAATCCTTGTCCCTCGTTAAAACATAGAATTTTGTCCCTTTACACAAATTATTGGAAAATGCTCCACTAAAAATCGTTTGATGGGAAAAAAAGAAGCAATGAATAGAGCACGCCTGCAGGGAAGGAGGTGCACAAGATATAGCCATGGTGGAGTTATCAAATTTGATACAGTAACTTTGTTCAAATATATTAGTATTTATTCCTCATGTTCATTATATTCATGAAATAACTGTTTCGTCTTGCTTTCAGAAAGATTTCTTTTTCACTTAATAGTAAGGATTTCAAAACAATATGTAGAACTAGGCAATACATATCGTATTTAACCTTACGGCAATATCCAAGTATCTTGCACAGTCTTCAATGTACTCATATATCGAAGAAATCAGACATGCTAAAATTTTTACGCACCATTCTTTTAACAAGAGAGGTCGCAAGAGATCTCATATATGAATGATGCAAAGAGAGCCCTTTGCATGTCAGAGGATATAAATAACATGAAGAGTACTTGAAATGAAGCCAACACAATATGGAGGATATAATATTGAAGTTAAGATACCTCTTTAGGATTTCCTATGCACTGCAAGCTGCCATCTACAAAGATTCCTAATCGATCACACAAAACCTCAGCCTCTTCCATGGAATGTGCTGAAAATACAAAAACAATTTCTATCAGTAAATTAATGAGGTAAAAAGTGATGTTATGCTGTTCTCTCATAAAAAAATGTGCAGAATTTAACTAGGATGGGACAATATATAGCCACTATATAATAGGTTATTTCTGGTGATTCAAATTCTACAATTACAGAGAGAGAGAGAGAGAGTTTTTACTGGTGAGAATGATTGCCCGATTTTGCTTTGCGCGCTTCACAACATTCCATAAATTGTTTCTTGAGGCTGGATCTAATCCAGTACTGGGCTCATCCATATAAACAACCTTGACAAATTTCCAAGAATTAGACCACAAGTAGAAGAACAGAGCTTCCCTATCCAAAAAAATTCTCATATGGTGAAGTAGATTGAACAGAGATGAAAACGTACTTTGGGATCACCAATCAATGAAATCGCAACGCTAAGCCTCCTCTTCATACCTCCACTATATTTCCCAGCTTGTTTGTCAGCAACCCCTCCGTTAAAAAGGTTGACACTCCTTAGAGATTCTTCCACTGCCTGCAGCAACAAAATGGCAGTAGAAAATAGGAAGTCAAGAGTTCTGCAAAAAGGTCTACAAAACTTTTTTGTTTTTTGATAAGTAAAAGGGCTACAAAACTTAAGGGTTGCTTATTCTGTTCCTTAATGACCTTTTTAAGGATAATAATCAAAACTACAACTTATAAACTAGTTTCAATGATGATTTATCAAATCAAATATTTATTTCTAGATTTTCTAAAAACAAAATCTACAAGGGCGTGCTAAATTTTCTGAGTTTCAATTGCTCTCAAATGCAAATGAACCCTCTCAAGACAATATCGAATCAAACAAGACATCTACTTACTCGTGTTAAGGCAGAACCTTTGAGGTTCTTCAGTCTACCATAAAATAGTAAGTGCTCCCTTCCTGTTAGAGTTTCCCAGAGCAGGCTAAAATTGCCAAAGAAAAAATATATTAGGAATTTTACATTTAAAAGAGAGAGAGAGAGAGAGAGAGAGAGAAAAAGAAAGAGAATTGCTTCCTTGACATGGAGGAAACTAGCTTACTCATGTTGTGGACATACACCCATACTGGTATATATTCCCTCCATATGAGTCAGTATATCCAGACCGTCAACATATGCTGTTCCAGAGGTTGGCTTTGTAAGACCAATCATCTGTCAATGGACACATGTAGATTCTTGAATAACTCAGAAAGAAGACGAGAAAATGTATAACTAATATGGCAAGAAAATATGCCAAAACATGAAGATTAACCCCATTTGACAAACCTTCACAGTGAAGACTGGAAGGATGTTATAGAGAAGCAAAAATAAGGCAAGGGCAACCAATTAAAGATCACTACTCATTTATTAAAATAAGTGACCAAATCGCCAATAAGCATTAAACATTTGATGGATAGGATGAAATGAACTGCATGCTTAAAAACAAAAAATTTCAAAGCATTCTCCTATTTTCCTTTATATTATTTCAGGGACCAATATGGAGCTTTGATGATCCCACTTATAAGAAAACATGAAGAAACTTTTTTGAGAATTGTGTATATAATTTGAAGAGCAAAAGAGCATTTTGTACTAACCATACTAATAAAAGTAGTCTTGCCAGCACCGTTGGGGCCAAGCATACCAAAGCACTCCCCTCGAGGCAAGGCAAGAGATAAACCTCTCACTGCAAATTTCGCTGGGTTACCATCCTTTCCTGGATACACTTTTTTGAGGTTGTCAACAATGATGGCATGACTTGAGTTTGGTTCGAGTAGCAACTGCTCGACCTTCTCCCTCTACAGAAAAAAAAAAAAAAGTGAAAATTATTAATATTGTGTAGTAAAGTAGTTAAGCCCACATCAATTTGAGAAACATTAAAATCATAACTTGGAAGACATAAGAGATGTAAACATCACATAAATTTACCGATATAATAGAAAGATATAATCCAACTCAAAAGGAGCCTAGAAAGTTCTCATTTAATCAACACTTAATATGGTAATCTTCCTTTCTATCACACTGATTTAAATCTTGAAGAAAAGACAAGCATCCCCCATGAAAACTAAGGGACTTGTAATACAATGCCAGGAGAACTATATCAATAAATGAAAACTAAGTATATAATTTAGAAGAAAAAAAATATCCACCTCTTGACTGACATCGGGTTTATCCATTTGAACAAAAACCTTAGATCCCTGCCGTTGCAAACTAGGCCTCCGAAAAGATGGATGTTTCTTTCGAAAGTTTTGCAAGAAAAATAGAGGACTTTTTCCACTTCCTGAAGACACAACTTGATCTATATAATATGCAACAAGAAGCACCACCAACCACTCAACAACCATGATAATCAAGACCTCTTTCATCCCATTTATGCTATTACTCAAGTCTCCCCACCGCATTCCATGAGTTCCCAAATAGTTTCCTGTGAAGGAAGCTTGTGAAAACTCATATAACCCACGATATAGAGAGAAGCCAGGATATAACTCCATCACAATGATCCACCCTCCTACAATGAAAAATAAGTTTCACAATGAGAAGACAAGATAGAAAAGAAAGAAAGAAAAAAGCCACAAGACAGCATCAAATACTGGCTTTTAAGGTGCCAACAGGTTGACAAATAGATATTACAACCAACATTTGGTCAGTGGCTTACAGAAAACTATTACAATTGATTGGATGATCATATCCTCCACTTCTTTATATAAATCTGAGAGAATAATTACAGCAATAATAAATGTGATATGGCAAAAATCTCTGCAATAGATCCTGTAACCTTGCATGCCAAGCTTATCTTCATTACTTGCTCATTTTTGGGAAAAAAGAAAGAAAAAGAAAAGCGTCTCCTTATTTTTCTTTTCTATTTTCTTTATTGGGTGAGAGGAGAAAAATGTGCTTCTCTTCATCTTGACAGAAAAGGTGAAAAGAACTATCTTCTCAGCTGTGGTCATCTACAAATGGAATACATACAAAAAAAAACCATCCTAAATTTTCCTCATCTTGGAGTGGCATACGTTTTAACCAGTTATACCAACTCCACCTAATTCCTATAGGCTATAGTTGCCATCTTATTACAAAAATTTATAGAGTAACAATTAAGCATATAACCTTTTGGGGTTTAACTAAAAAGGTCTAGGAGGAACGACCTATTGCAAATCAGCAGGACAGTCAGTGGCAGTAAAGCCTTTCAAAAAATGTGGAACATGAATCTTGGATTTCAGTCCCCCACCCCCCGCGTAAAAAAGAAAGAAAATAATAAAGTTTTCATTGTTAGAAGATAGATGCACATATATAACCCTTAAAAAGGCATGCATCCATATGCAAAATACAGTAATTTTTTATTTTTATTTTTATTTTTATCATTGTATGTGACAGGGACCAGGGTCTGGCAACACATACTTGTGTTGGCCAGTATCATCCTCCCTTGGATTGATTATGCTTGGAGAGGGCAGGGTCAGCATGGCACCCTGTTGAAAATCTTCTTTGCCACCATTCATTTCCCTCAGTCTAAATAAAATCAACACTGCTTGGAGAGGGAAAAACAGGCTTTCCTTTTTTTTTTTAAATTGAGTTTAGCTTCATTGAAAAGCCACCCAGTTGAAAAAATAATCCCATCCAAACATAGTTATTGTTGAATCTTATAAAAATAAAGTATGTCTGAAAACCCTCATTACCAATATGACAGATAATCTATTTCAAAAATCTACCACTTACTCGGGAACGATGTATCTTGAATAAAGAATTGGAAAAGAAAGCCTCCTAAAAGCCCAGTTCCAAAGACGCATATGTAGCCAGTAACTGTTATAAAAAATATTCAAACATGACATGCATGTTAGCTAACAATCCTTTACAGAAAAGCAAAATTTCAACCAATATCAAAAATAAAATCAAGTAGCTACGACCAAACCTGCAGCAGTCTTAATATTTGAAAACATTGCAGCCACAAGAAAGGCCAGCGAAATTTGCAAGTTTATAAAGATGAAATAAAACACAAATTGGAGGCTGTAGTCATTCATTGTGAAGAATTTTAAACCTGCAGCAAAGTGAAGTGCATTAAAGAACTTGAACCAGGATCAAAACAAGATGCAGTTAACCGGGTGTATTAAGTAGATTACCTATGACTGACCCAAATATCACAAAAGATAGCATGTAGATCAAAGATAATAGAAGAAAATAAGCGTAAGAAATCATCCAGTAAGGCCCATCACCAAGCCCATGCATTTTCATCATTATTCTCAATTTCTGTTGTTTCTCATAAACTAATGAGTTCAAAATGACCTACATCAAAAAGCAGAGTGATAAGCAAAAAGATAACTCTAAAAAAAAAAAAAAAAAGTATAATATTCATATTATACAACAATTATTAGACATAATCATTGAACTTGGCTATCAGAACACTTAAAAATTCAGCTAGTGATCATTTTCCCCCAAATGGGTTAACACAGTTGCAGCCATCATGCACCTCTGATCCTAGGGTACAAGGAAGTCATACAAGTAAACCATTATAGAGGTATGTCTTACAAAGAAGCTGATAAAGAAATCAAACTTCAGGAAATTATAACACATTTAAGAAAGGACAAAGTTTTCAGGAATTTCCTTCAACCTAATCTATAAAAGTGATATGTGTCCATTTTTTTTAATAATATGTGAGATGCACATGAGTTTTTAATATAATTTATTTCAACTTTGCCCCTGCTATTAAAAAAACATGTGTATCTCACATGTTCAAGGGATACGTGTCACTTTTACATACTAGGTTGAAGGAAATTCCTCTTATTTAGTTTGGAAGAAAACTCTGTCCTTTAAGAAATTAAACTTAAATGAATCTTGTGTTCCCCACAAATAAGGTATTGCCTGACCAAACTAGAGCCATGTCATTTGAAGATAGGAGTTGAAGACATCACCAATTTGTAAACATTTGTTATTGCATACATCAAGTTTTTCTTTCTGCAAACAAAGATAAATTGCACTTTCATTTCACTTCTACTAAGCTATTGAATGTGAAAATTAATTAGGTGTCTTTGTCAAGCCATGACTAGAAAGTCCAAATAATGGTTTAATACTCAACAAAAAAGACTTCACAAAATTTATCAAGCATTTGTCGGATCATGAGGAATTATGATTAGTTGGAAAAAGTTATATAGCTATTTGTAAATGTTTACTCATGCAGCCAAAAAGATGATCAACTGGGTAATAGGTGCCATGATTTTTACAAAGTTTGCAACATAAAGCCTTAAATACATTTAAAAATTCATGTAAAGAAAAATACACATAAAAATTCAAATAATACTAGGACAAATGACTTAACATACTTACAGGGAATAGCTGTAGAATGACCCATGTAAAGAAGAGTGTACCAAGAAGAGAGGACAAATCCAGCCTGAGTTTTGTTTGAGGTTTAGGCATTTCTTTGAGAAACTCAAATATCATTTTTGTACCAGGCCCTTGCGAAAACTGAAGGTAGGCATTGGATGCCTGTAAATGTATGGATTGACAATGTTCAGTGGTTGTCATAGTTTCTCATTTGATGCAGCTAACTTACAAGTTACCAACAAAGTCACTTGATGCAGATAAGTAGATAAATGTACAACAACATAATACTGGAAACCAATGAAAAGTATTTGAATACCAACACCACCCCCCCCCCCCCCCCCCCCCCCCCCCCCAAACACACACACCTACCCACCAAAACTGCCTCCCCCTAATTGTACTAAAAATGCATGCAGTTTGTCAACTATAGGGAAAGCCATAATTGAACTAAAAAAGGAGCTCCTATTTTTTGCCTTGTCAATGTTCCTACACTTCTAATTGCTAAGTAAAAGCTACTTCCTTAAACTAAGTGTTTGCTCACAAATGCTAACAGCACGAGAACTGTTACTTCGCATTGCATCTGAGGACTAATATGATATGTAACTTTAAAATGACACCCTAGCGAAGTTTTCATTTAATAGCCGACCTAGATGGAACAAAATATGTAATCTCCCTTTGGATAAAAATCTAAATAAAATGGAAAGAGAAAACAGGAAGGCGTGTATATGGAAGTGGAACAAACTGCACTAGAATGCTTGAAATTCAGACCATAAACATCTAGAAATGAGATAGGAGACTGGGTTTGGCAAGCAGAACTCTAGGATGGATTCCCTTTATGCAGTCAATCTTTCTTTTATCCCCTTGATTTGTAACTAACAAGGAGGCCATTCTTTAGTGTCCGCAGATTTTATTGTTCAACAGCCATTCACACTAGATACAAATGTGAAATGTCATGCACAAAGTTTCTATGAGTAAAGCCAACCATGTGAAAAATCAATATGTATATTAGTTACTAGCATGAAAGGAGGAAAACCCAAACAAGTTCACAAGTTCTATGTATTTACCAGATTCACCGAACGTGAAACGCGCGCCAATGCAATTGATGTTTGGCCCGTATCATTCTTATAGGTTGAATTGTACCATATGTTGACATTAAAGCTATTCCCATTCGAGTTTAAGAAATCATAAGCTGTGAAAAAATAAAGCCATAAGTGTTGTTCCCTACATGATACTACTCCAACCACATCAAAATATTCAGCCAAAGATGTCAAGTAGACCAACCTGCAATGATTTCATTAATCTTCCTCTCCAAATTCCCTTTTCGGTAACCTTTATATAGCTCATCATTAATCTCAGAAGAACTATTGCGCCACAAATGTAAACCTTGGACGCAACTGACCACTAGATTCAAGGAAAAAATGAATGACTAAAAGTTATCTTCGATTACAATATCAATTAAAGTGATAGAGAATAAAAGGAGATGCAGACTTTGTACATGGAAGTATACAGAAGGTAAGCGCATATAGGAATAAAGGAAAATAAATTAAAAGGAAAAAATAACAAATCAAAACAAGGATGTAAATCCTAAAACAAAGATTTAGAATATTCAATGTAAACAGTTTTATGTGGCATCTGAGAAGGAGTACAAATCAAGTTGAGAATATAATATTAACGACACCAAAATTACCATGGTGCACATGCAGTTCAATCAACATTAAAAGTCCCAATTGTAGGTTTCTGACATGTTATATAAACCGTGCCTGTGTGTCAATTAAATTATGAGCTCTAATTTGAGAGCTTTCCTGAACTTTACAGTCCATCAATTAGTTTTTCTAGCATAATACAATACAATACACAGATGCTTAAGCTTGACCAAGAAATGTCACGTTTTAGTTGATCCAAGTGTAGCTGATAGTGGGAGTCTGAGCTGGACAAAACTGATTAGTGGTTACTCACAGCAGGGTTTATGAACTGTGCTTTTACTTGTGTGTAATTTTAGGTGTGTGTAAACCCTTGTTTGTGCATAAGTTTCATAATTGGTGCCTTAGATGGTTTGCATGTGGCGCCCAAAGTTCTCGGTATGGTGTTTTTTAGTTTGTACCTGGTCATCATGTCTGGTAGCACTTGTGAGATATGTTTATTACTAGCAATTTAAGCACATTGAATTCCTCAATTCGAAGTGCTTGCTTAGTTAGTACTGGAGATGGTCTTTTACCCTATAATTGGGATAATTGTGTTGTTATAAGATTGTGTTTGCAACCATTCTACAGACCCACTCATGTTCCTCAGTATATTATCTCAGATCTTTAACACTTACCGGGGATTGTTTCTGTTAGATGGATGGGACTAGAAGGTTCTAGGCTTGTAGGTGAGGCGTCCCATTAGCTGTCAATTCATGAGTTGTTTTGCATTGTTGTATATATTGAATGAATGAATGCAAAAGAGAGCATCACCCCTAATTTCTCTTTCATTTTGCCTATTCCCATAATAACTAACAGTTTCTATCCTTGATGAGGAGCATGACAAACTACAATGGTTTCCCAGCATGTTCATCAAAGAAATCTTGGGTTAAGAATCAGGGCCCCCCCTTTTGATAATCACTTCTATTTGGCACGTGCAAGGCACATTCTTGTTCTAAGTCCACATCCAGAACCTGCACGGGAGTGTGATACAAATTTGGCCCATCTCTTATCAACTTATTTTGATTAGCCAATATAAGCACCAATATTTGGATGAAGAAAACAGGGTCCCACCAAATACAAAACAAATGTGTCTAAAGTCATGTTAACTCTGTTTCAAGAAGTCATAAGCACATCAAGAGACCAATCTATCTGAGAAAAAATTTAAAACACTATTAAAAAAAAAAGATGCAGATATATAGGTTACATCATAAAAAGGATTATAATAGAATTAAAAGAACACTTTGTACCCTAGTTTTTAAAAGGTTCATAAAACTGAATGCCTTATGTGGGGTGGCTCCCTCCTTTTATATTGTTTTTCACATTATGTTTGTTGGGGAAAACTTCACTTAACCTCCCTGAACTTTCAGCACTTTTGCAATTATTTCCCTAAACTTTAAAATCTCTCAATTCAGTGTATCCAACTTTAAAAAATTTGCAATGTCACCCCTACTATTAGGGTTTGGGGTTAAATCAGACGAAGTCTAGGTGAAATGTCCCTTATACCTCTGTATTTAAAAATTATTTAATTTTTAAATAATTAAAAATTCAATTAATAAAAACATGGAACCCATGGCTTGGCTGTGGGTCAATCCGGTAACAATTTTTTTTTTTTTTTTGTTAAAAAAAAAAAAAATTGACATGGGTATTTTGGCATCCTTATTTAGGATTTAACAGAAAATCCTAACAGAGGGGTGAAATTGCAAATTTTTTGAAGTTGGATACACTAAATTGAGAGTTTTTTAATTTGGGGGAATAATTGCAAAAGCGTTGAAAGTTCATGGTGGGTTAAGTGAAGTTTCTCTTATTTGTGATATTAAGTAAGTGCAATCAACGTGTGTGTAATTATCTACTTTCATTACAAATTGCCCTTTTTTTTTTTGATAAGTAACAAAGATTGCATGAAGGAATGTAGTTTGCTAACTTGAATGAAATAAAGATATTAAACTTCTATATGCGCACACATACACACAAGTGCCACACTATCTTGCTTGTCCATTATGTTCATGCCCTATATGCCAACAATTAATGTGTCAGCGTGAGCTTTCATGTCAGACTTTATGCCTGTAGGTCCATTCAATAAAGAACGTGCACCTTATATTTTCTGGAGAGATACAAGAATTTACTGAGGAACTAAAAATGCAAGGGATGTATACCTTCTTGCAGCTTAATGAATGATTGCTGAAGGGAAACAGAAAATGTAGAGTTTGATGAGCACTGGCTTTGCACATTATAGATGGGTTCATCCGAAACAAAAGCAGGATCAAGAAAATTGTCTGTCTGAGGATATGAAGCCGAGCCCTGAAACATTTTGAAAAAGACAATTAGCAGCATACCTGGAAACAATTATCAAGAAAAAGAAGGCAACCCAATAATACTAGATGACAATCTTGGTCGTAACGAAGCTGGTGAAAAGCAAAGAAGACTAGTGAAACATCTTACCGAAACATTAGTGGCTATACTGTCAACTAAGTCAGAGGCATTCAGAGTGAAAGAACTTGTGATCATATTTCCAGCCAAAACTAAATATATGAAGATTAAGGTCAATACAAACAAAATATTGATAACCCCAGTAATGAGACAACAAAAATTCAAATGTTAACACACAGAAGAGAGAGAGAGAGAGAGAGAGAGAGATACTTTCTCCAAGAGACTGATTATTCCCAGTGAAAAGGAAAGTTGCCGGACAGGACCCTGAACTTCTGCATGACTCATTTGGCAAGTCTGTAAATGGAATAAAATCAGTTCTCACCGCACGATATTCAGGAGCTGGTATTTGTAACAGAGGAGGCCATTCTGGAGGGTTAGGAATTGAACAAGTTCCTGCTTGGTCCAAATCTGAGTATTCTAACCCACAAACTTGCTCACATTGTCCATTTCCCGTTTTATCAACACAAGCACAGCCACAATTATTTGAAGGCTTATCCAATTGACTATTGACAAATGCTTGAAGGAGAACAAGCAATAAACAAAGGATAAAAGGGAAAGCGATCAGCTTAATATTTGTCTTCATATTTCGTCTCTACAAAAAAAAAAAAAAGAAGGGATAATAACAATATCATCAGAAAAAGTCAGTGTGCTTTTAAAACTCACTAAGAAAATGTTCTCAATATGAAGCTGATTAGTGTAAACTATAAAAGCCCACCGGCGAGAAGCACACAAACATATGGACAGTTGAACTGTTGTTGCTTTCTAATAATAAATATAACCAAAATAAATAAGCTAAACAAATCGAAGCCCATGCGTTTTTTGATAACCCAATAAAAAAATCGTTTTAAGAAATAAGCAAGCCGATGTATTCAGTAAAATACATCCATTTGAAAGACAACCGTCGAAGGGACCAATATATCCACCAAAAGATTCCGATATTCACATAATCAAATAGAACCCAAAAAGCAAAACAACCAAAAGATAGATATGCCAAAAGATAATTAACAAAAGAGAGAAACAAGCATAGAATCACCCCCCAGAATAGTCAACCATTTTCATTTCTCTCCAGAATCTTAGAACTACTCCCAGAACTCGAAGAAAGAAGAGAGATACCTGGTAGATGACGTTCTTTCTGAGCAGAGCATTAGCCTGGGTCCAGAAGCTGGGAGGACCAGGTGATGGGTCCGCCATTGGAGCCGAAGCAAAGGATTCTCAAGCCACAGAGAAATTCGACCGTTACAAACCTCCCTCTCGAGTAATGGAAATTCAAAACGCCCGTCAAAGATTCATTGCAAGGTCTTTGAGATTGTTGGCTTTTTCTCTTTTGCTCTGCTCCTGAACTTTGAGCGTTTAAACTCTTCGGAATTTGAAGCGCGTATATATGCGTTTCGTCGCACGGAGGAAACCACCGGATTTAGTCCTAAATGACCAAGTTGTCCCCAGTCTTTGATATCTTCGGAAATGGTTTTGTACTCGGCTCCACTGCGACATGTTTCTCTACCGAAACTACCCTTCATCAAATGACCGTGCTGCCCTTCACGCGGTTTGACTCTTTGTAAAACTCAAGGTGGCAGTGGTCCATAGATACCCCCTACGATTGACTTTAAAGTAAAGAATATATTTTAGGAAATTACTAAGAAAATACAAGTAAAAATATTTTGTTTATTTTTAAAATTAAAATACTTTTTTTTTTTTTTATCGAAACCATTAGCAAAAAATTTAAAATTCCAAACACTTTTTATATATAAACCCACTAAAAAAACATTCTCACATTTATATCAAATCAAAATACATTTTAAAATCATTACCCACCATTGGAAGCATGTTAACTTTTCTTTATGAACAGAATGAAGAAAAAAGAAAGCCTGCTTTTACCGTCTCTTTTAATGACTCTAAAAGGAAATTAATGGATACACTAATCTCTTGTTTTTAAGTTTAATATTCATTTTGTCTTCAAGAGATAGCTTAATCGGCTGAAACTATGCCTAATGAAGCTGAAGTCACTAATTTGAATCTCCTTCTTCCTCTTGTGCGGACATGTAAAAAAAAAAAAAAAATTACATTAAACCCTTGAATTTATTAGATTTCACATTTTATCAAAACCTCTCTTATCTCTTAGTTATATATATATATATATATATATATATATATATATATATGGGTGATGCTAAACATCACGTCCGGCGTATTGCACGCCAGGGTGATTTATTATTTTAAAATAATAAAATTTTATTATTTTATTATTTTAATTATTAAAAAAAAAAGCCTGGCGTGCATGAACAGTCATGCACACCGGGGTTCTTAGAATCATGACCCTATATATTTTGTTTCTCTAGGGTTTGTCTTACTCCCATACTACATAGCCAATTAAAGAGCATAATCTAAAAAAATAAATAGTATTCAATTTTTCACAAAAAAAAAATGAATGGTATTCAATTTTTCAAATGAAATTGAGAGTATCCTTTATCTTGTTCATACAAATAAAGAAAGGCAATTAGTACCCTTCCAAATATGCTCATAAGTCTGCAACTCGGAGTATTTAATGTGGCCACTAAATCAAATGAACAAACAGCCAAATCTCACCTACCTAACCCAACGAATAAACAAGACAATATGACCTGGTCTTCAAAATATGGGAGGAAACTACATTGCACATGCACCCTGTAGCATCTCTGAGTATCTTCTAATTAATAGATGTTCCCTATAAACAATTACATTGTAGGTACCACCTGATTTCTTCTAACGAATTAAAGCATATTGACTGGCCTTAAAAAATAAATAATTCATCCTTGCACAGTTCCACATGATCTTAGATCATTGTGGATGACCACGTACTCAAATGAAGGAAACTTAAATGAAATTTAAAGTTATGTAATCTGCAGTTTAATAAACTGATATGTAATTTTCAGGAAAGCTTCCGGGAAAATTGTGAATTCTCAGAAGACTAATGGCTCAGTAACATCATCAAAAAGATAAGGACGATAGAGACCAGAAATATAATCAGATTTAATTATATCATAACCCTCAGATAATTAAGCTGCAAGAAATTCTACGATGGGTTGAAAGTTGAAAGTGATACCTTTGGACCCAAGACTGTGGACAAGCATGGCGGAGAGTTGTTAGCACCACGTCAAAAAGATAAGGTCGATAGAGACCAGAAATATAATCAGATTTAATTATATCATAACCCTCAGATAATTAAGCTGCAAGAAATTCTACGATGGGTTGAAAGTTGAAAGTGATACCTTTGGACCCAAGACTGTGGACAAGCATGGCGGAGAGTTGTTAGCACCACGTCAGCACTCACACACGTCAAAACCTCAAAGCAGCTCAGTTACTTCCAGTTTTGGTCATGAAACTATCTAAGAGAATATTATTAATAATTGAAGAAACAAAAAGTCAAAAACCTTACACACAAGTAACGTATGGAAAAAAACAAATAGCAGGAGTCATTCCATGCATAAACATTGAATACAAAAAATTCATAGAAGATAATATAACAAATCATACTTTATAACATTAGAACAAATGCTGGTCAATCTTCTTAAATCCTTAAGGTCTAAGGCAAATACATTGGGCATATTAAATAACAGTGTCTAAGGCGATTATGAGTTTTTTTTTTTTTTTTTTTTAAATGACGATGAACCCCTTCAAGGTAAGGCCACTTCGTGTATCCACTCCTGTTAGGTAAATCTCAGACCAGTGTAAAGTGTCTCATTCACATGGATCGAGTAATACTCTGAATTTGCCGGAGAGCTAGCCCTAAGAAATTGTTTGCATTCAAAGGGATTCGAACCTTAGACGCAGCTTGGAGTGTTCAATAAGTGTAATTAATCCTTAGTATTTAAGATTTTTTTCCCGATGGCTCTTAACCATTTCAAAGATAAACTCGTTATTCTGATCTCTTATATTTAACAAATCTATTGATGTTACATGACATATTATCACCTTTGAACTAAGATTACAAAAATCTCCTGACAAATAAAAAATGAAATCTATAAAAAGCTGAATTTTCCGCAGTCTCCATGATCAAACAATAAAAAAAAAAAGTAGTTTCTTGGAAAGAGCTTTTTCCTTTTTTTTGGTGGGGGAGGGGGAAATTCGGACCATCCAATCCATAAGTAGGCGCAGTGAGATGTAAGCCTAAATCTAACAATTTCTGAGAAAACATCAGTCACATAAATATGAATATAGAACTGATTGCTTGCTTCTGAAGCACATTACGATAGAAGCAAACAGAGGGAAATAATCATTTCATACACCCAGTGGATTGACACGTCATATATTATCACATCCAATATCATGCTGCATATCATACTGTATATCATGTGATGGTTTAAGTGGGAACAGGTCAAGTTTGTTGCAACATGCCAAATAAAATTTAAGCAGTAAAATAATTGAGTTCCAGTATGTAAGTTCTACCGTTGACATTTGCGAGAAACATAGATATAATATTAACAAAAAAATAAAAAATAAAAAAATTGCCCCAATTAGATGATGGAGCAATCCATTGCTTTCGTATGCTTTGTAAAATTCCTAGAAACCATCTAATCTGAAGCCACCACGCCAAATCAGCCCAAAATTAGAAAAGGTAATTCAGCTTTGCAAATGATTTCCATGAGGTTGTTTCCACAATTAACCAAAAATTTGATAAGTTTGAATACTATCACAAATATGTCTTGAAAGGCCAGGCAACTGGAAAATTCCAGTCTTTTCAGTGCATTATTGCCATTTAAATCAAGATACAACATAAGAAAGAAAACAGGTTACCGTAACTTTTCTCAAACATCTTTCCTTTTGTTTGGACCACAAGAAAGAGAGAAGGATGTCCAAGCCCAAGCTGAGATTTAAACTGAGGTCTGTGGTAATAAGCTCCACCGTACTTCTCCAACTGTGTTAGCAGGCATTTACTGGTTTCTACTATGAACATCATCAAAATTCTAAGTCAGAATTTAAATTATAACTTGCCGTAGTCAACTGCATCGCCAGCCCATCAACAATGCGATAAACCTCATTAGATCTAGCATGGGATGTGTCGCCAACTAAAAACTTATGCACTTTATTATCCATTTCTATCCAACTACATGCAGTGGTTTTCTGCACTCTGTTAATTTTCATCAAATTCCGCACCCTCAAGGATTCTTGCCATCTGCCGGCACTTGCATATATGTTCGAAAGAAGGACATAGTTCCCAGAGTTCTCAGGCTCGAGCGCTAGTAACTTCTTGACTGAGAGCTCTGCAAGCTTTGCATTTGAATGGATTCTAGAAGCACTGAGTAAGGTGCCCCATATCACAACATTAGGCTCCACTTCCATTATACATATGAACTCATAGGCCTCTTTCAGTCTCCCAGATCTACAAAAGAGGTCAACAATACAAGCATAATGTTCTATAGTTGGTGTAATATCATAATCCATTTTCATGCTTCTGAAAAACTCAAGCCCCAGTTCAACAAGGCCTGCATGGGTGCAAGCAGTCAATACCCCCACAAAGGTAATATCATCCGGTATAACTCTAATTTCTTTCATTTTCTCATAAAGATTAATCGCATCTTCAGCAAAACCATTGGCTGCCAGACCTGCAATCAATGAATTCCAAGTAACAACATCTTTGTGAGGCATCTTATTGAATATTTGACGAGCTTTACTAATATTCCCGCACTTGGAGTACATATCCAATAGTGCAGAGGCCACATAAACATTGAAGATAAAACCTCGACTCTCTACATAGTTGCCGATGCGCTCACCAGCTCCCACTGAGCCCAATTGAGAGCAAGCAGATAGAACACTAACAAGTGCAACATCATTAGGTTCAATTGGTTCATTTTTCATGATTTCAAAGAGCTCCAAGGCCTCACTCGATTTCCCATTTTGGGCATAACCAGCAATCATGGCACTCCAAGTAACAACATCTCTTCTATCCATGCAGTCAAACTCATGACGTGCATCTTCAATAGCCCCACATTTCACATACATTTCCAACAATGCAGTAGATACTATCATATTCAAATGAAAATTGTTCTCGTCAATAAACTTCTTAACTCTCAACCCCGTTTCCAAATCCCTAAGCTTAGCACATATAGAGAGCACAGTGGTTACACTGATTTCATTGGGGCTACATCCCTCAGCCTGCATCCTCTCGAAAATACTCAAACCCTCATGATAATACCCATTGTTTGCATAGCAAGAAATCATAGAATTCCACGAAACAACAGTTCTCTCGGACATCTCATCAAACAGCCGCCGTGCTGCTATAACATCACCAGACTTGGAATACCCGGAAATCAAACAATTATAACAGATCGGATCCTTCATAAAAATCCCATCAAAAACTTTCTTTGCTGATTCTATATCACACGTTTTAGCATAAAAATCCATCAAAGGAGTCTGAACAAAAACATCCGAACTGAACCCACATTTTACGACCAATGAATGAATTTCTTTCGCTAATTCAACAGCCAACAAAGAAGTGCACGACTTTATAACGGGTGCAACTGTGGAACCTACCACCCGGGTACCTCTACCATGCATCAAAACAAACGCTTCTAAAGCGTTTTTGTTCAATGAAAGCTTGGAGTATGTTGAAATAAGGTTATTATAAAGAACTTGATTTGGGTGAGGAATCTTATCAAACACGTTGCGAGCATAGACGACAATAGACAAACGAAGTAAACCCTAAACGAAATCTGTAGTAAGAGTAGGATAATTTATGACAATCAGGGCGTGAACCTGCTCGATTTGTTTTATGTGCAGGGTCGAGTGAAGTAGATTTAACAAATGGCGTTCCATTTCCATATATTTGGGTACAAATGTTATTGCATCTATGTGTACTCAAGGGCCTTGAACAAAAAAGAGTAGCAGCATTTATCAAGAGCAGAACGAAGGGTTTGGCATATGCCTCTTGCCTCTTGGGCTATAGGCTATTGGAAGCTAGCCGTTGATAGTGGCGGGAATTACTAAAAGGTAAAGAGAAGAGTATTCGTACCCCTCAACTACCATCCCTCTCCATGTTCCTCGCATTATTCATCGAGTTAACATCCTCTGCTACTAAAATCAGTCATTCCTCGTACTATTCATCGAGTTAACATCCTTGCTACTAAAATTTGTCACACGGTTAAGAGCGGTGGTTTAATAGCCCAATAAAAATTTTAAGTAGTTAAGGCATCTATCAGAGCATGGGTTCGAATATTTATAGCAGATAATCTCTACATATGCTTATTAGTATTAGCTACTGGTCCAAACCTTTGGGTTATGGATGTAAAATTTATCCCAGCTTTCGAGTCGAGGAGGATGAGTATCAGCTTGTGGATTTTGCTCTCAAGGCCGAGAAAAAAGTATCGGCTTGGGGGTTTTGCTTTTAAGGCCGAGGAATAAGCGCTACCTATGCATTAGATGGTGTCTGTTTGATGCAGATCTTAGTTTTCAACCTGATATTTAGTCATAGGTTAGCGGATGCTGTGTTTTGGTTGATTTGGTCTGTTGTTGATGACTGTATCTTTAGCTTCGGCTATGATTTACTTTAGAACTTTTTGCTCTGTTTGTAAGAGCTTTAGGCTCGCAACTTTTATCAATGAATGAGTATGATATGTTTCAAAAAAAAAATATATATTAGTATTAGCCGTCTTAAATTTTTATTGATATCCTGGTGGGACTGAGTCAGATTATGGTTCAATCGAACTTAAGAGAGCACATGCGGTTCTCCTTACCCTTTTGCTTAAATTTTTTTTTAAAAAAATGTCAATGTCCCTTTTAAGGGAGGGAAAAATATAAAAATGAATCAAATGATGGAAACAAATTTTCAATGAAATAAAAATATTCTTATAAATTAGAAGAAAAAAACTTAAAACTTAAAACTAAAATTTAAATGGTGCAGCCAACTGTTATAAACTAAAATTAAAATTAAATTTGAAAACAAATGGGGTGGCCCTAAGGTCATAGCGTGGTTTAGGCACTTCACTTGGTCAAAGGGTGATTTTTTTTTTTTTTTTAAATAATAATAAAGTTTAGGATGTCCGACTACTTACTTAAACTGTTAAACAAATAAGTTTTAAATAAGATCTCTGTTTAAATTATTAGTAATTCAAACAGCTAATTATTGCGATAAGGACATGGTATTCATCAACAAGTTAGCCACCCATTCAAGGGTTTTGAAAAAAGAGTAATATTATAAAGAGAAATAAAGTCCTTCTAAATATAACGTGACTTGACTTTTAAAATTATAATTCAATTTAAAATTATATTATTAAATTTTAATTTATTAATAATTTTAAAAGTCAAATTACATTCTAACTGGAAATAGCATTACTTTTAAAAAAGTATTTGGTTACCAACTTCCGAGAAAATGCAGGGCGCCAACCAATAAGCTAAAAAGATTATTCAATCCTCTGTTAATACACATTTGTAAACTTAGTGATGCCACTAATTCAACCCACATAATCGACAGCAAAATCTCCGAAAGCTTTCCCCAATAAAATGATCATGCCACGTCATAGCTTGCCTAGATTTCCAGGTTTTGAGTCTTTTGACCCACCACGGCACATTATTTAGTGCCAGTGCAATCCGGATGACCAATTTGCCCTTCATCCTCTGCAACTTAATTGACGAAAGTACCCTTTTACATGTGAAAGTTCACATTGCCCCGAAATGAACCTCCTTTTTCATCGATCTGAACATAAAAAATCACGTCTCATTAATGGGTCCTTATGGTGACTTGGTGAGCTATTTGATGCTGGTTGACAATTTCCATAAAAGGAGAATTATATAATTACACGTCTTTCTCTTAGAGTGGCGTGTTTTAAAAACGCACAATTTTATAGTTTGGACCGCTGTTTTATCGTTATGTTTTCATTAATTACATCTTCAAATTGTTATTTTTTCAAACAGTATTGTTTGAAATTGAAGGACTCAATAAATGCCCACTTGGCCACTTAAGTTAAGAAGAAGGCCTACAACTCATATCAAGCCTAATAAGTCTTTGACCCGACGTGCTTAAGCCACCATGACCCCTCTAACACACCCCATAAAACTCTAAGTCTTCAAAGGCTCTATATGCATGTATATAAATTTAAGATACACAATTTTACTTACATATTGTCATTGATACTCTCAATATTATCAATGGTACTCTCCTTTTCACTATCTTGGGGTTGTATTTGGTAAATCATTTCATCATCTCAACACTATTCACACACCATTTTTCCAAAAAAATTAACAACAAAATTTTTATTTTTATTTTTTTTTTCATTTCTTATATCACATCATTCACTTTTTTTATTATTATTCAAATAAAAAAAATCACTATAAAATAAATTTTTTTACATTTCAATACAAAAAATTTAAAACTTTCTACCACGTCACTTGAGCTTCAATAACAAAAGCAAAACGTGTGGTTTGCCAAACACAAGCTTTAAACGAGCAGGCACCGATAGGCCAGCTACTTCCCGGAAGGTGGGAGCTTTTCAGATTCCGGGAATTCCTGTAGCGAGTCAACTTGTCTAAACAACGAACGTAGTGGCATACCTGTAATTCCCTTAAAAACCAGCCCCAATTCCCCTACCACCAACCTTCCATAAGGAACACAAAACCGCGCCTTTTCCAACGCTCTCCTCTTCTTGGATCCCCGGTATAAATTCCAGCCCATAACGTTCCAACTTCCAATTTCCCCTCCAAAAAAAACGAATTCTTGAAAGCCAAAACCCGTGAAAGCATGAACTTACGGCGCGGTTTTCTGCTGCTCTGGCAGCAATACGCCGCGCTTCTAAAGAAGAACCTCCTGCTGTCGTGGCGGAACAAGACGGGGACATTCATGCAGCTCTTCTCGTCCTTCTTCTTCATGTTCCTCATCTTCGCCATCCAGAAGGCCATCGAGGCTCGCTTTTCCACCTCCACGGCCTATAAGAGCGTGACGGACCCTAAGCCCCTGCTCTTGCCGCCGATCCCGCCATGCGAGGACAAGTTCTACACCAAGCTCCCCTGCTACGACTTTCTGTGGAGCGGGAATGCGAGCCCCGCGGCTCGGAGGATTGTGACCAACATCATGGCCAATAACCCTGGCAGGCCGATTCCGGAGAGCAAGGTAGGTGGTTCTGTTTGGTTGCTGAGAAAAGGAAAAGGAAATGGAAGTGAAATAGTTGAGAATTGCGTGTTTTAAAGCTTTGGTGTTAAGATAAAAAGTGGATTTTATTGAGATTTAATCGTGTTTTGTATGCGGAGAAACCGATCGAAAAGAGAATTTCGAGTGCTTTGGTTGTGAAAGTTTTGGAGTTTTTTTTTTTGGCTTTAAATTCATTGGAAAAAGAAATTTTAATACTGACTGAGCCAGTTGATCGTTAGGAAAATAAATAAAGGAAACAAAGAATTTTGAGTCTCGTTGGTGGAAAAAAAAAGTACAATTATCGAATTGAAAATCAAGAGAGTTGACCAGCCAGATGCGAATAGTTTAAATTGATTTGAGTTTTTTAAAAAAAAACAAAAAATTTGTTTGGTTGCTGAGAACCCCATGGAAAGGAAAGAGCAAATGAAAATTGTTCAGTCCTATCCTTTTGCTGTGGTACGAGTGGAAATTTGAATTCTCGTTTGAAATTGGTCCTAAATTTAATAAATACAAAATCTTGGGTTTGGTTAGTTGAGGAGGGTGGACGAAAAAGGAAGGATTTTAGGATGATTCAGAATGGGAAATTATGGTGTACCCATTTTCAATGTGCCTATTGATTATTCAGGTTCAATCATTTGGAACGCCGACTGAAGTAGATGCATGGCTTCTTAGTAATCCGATGAGGTGCCCAGGAGCTTTGCATTTTGTAGAAAGAAATGCTACTGTAATTAGCTACGGCATACAGACTAATTCAACTCCAGCTTCAGTGCGAGGGAATTATGAAGATCCCACATTTAAATTTCAAATACCACTTCAAATTGCCGCAGAGCGTGAGATTGCAAGATATCTAATTGGAGGTATTAAATTCTAGTTCTTGTTTTCTGTCGTCTTGTTTGGAATTTTCTAGTCACGTGATTTTATATGTGATCTCCGTTTCTGCAATTGAATAAATGTACCACTATTTGATGACTCTGCATGTTCAGACCCAAGCTTTAGCTGGAATGTGGGGTTCAAGGAATTCGCACACCCTGCAGTGCAAACTTTCTCTGCGGTGGCTGCTGCAGGACCAACCTTTTTCCTTGCAGCTGTCATGTTCTCTTTTGTGATTCAAATCAGTTCTTTGATCACAGAGAAAGAGCTTAAACTTCGCCAGGTATTGACCTTCTGCAATCTAAAGTTAAAAAATAGGATTGACATTGCCGTCCCTTCACAGAATTGTTCCATTTTTCATTTTTGGTTTTTATCCCCACAGGCAATGAATATGATGGGTCTTTATGATTCTGCCTACTGGCTCTCATGGCTCACATGGGAGGGATTTCTTACGCTTCTCTCCTCGCTTTTCTTAGTTCTCTTCGGCATGATGTTTCAGTTTGATTTTTTCTTGAACAACAGTTTTGCGGTTGTGTACCTTGTGTTCTTTCTTTTCCAACTCAATATGGTAAGAGTATATCCTGGAAGTCATATAGGTCATTGTTTTACTTTATGTTTATTCATGATGATTTTGGTTCTTAATTAAGCCAGCCATTTTAAATAGTCACCTTGATCTGTCTAACTGTCTTTCTAACTTTTGATGCTAGATTGGCTTTGCCTTCATGTTGTCATCCTTCATTAACAAGTCATCTTCATCCACGACAGTGGGTTTCTCCATATTTATTGTTGGCTTTATGACGCAGGCAAGATTCCCTTGCTAAATCTCTATGATAGGAGTTATCGGTTCACTTGTACTAATAAGTTTCTATTTTGTCCTTGCAGCTTGTTACAATATTTGGATTTCCCTACCGTCACAACTTCTCTAGTAACATAAGAGCTATCTGGTCGTTGTTCCCTCCTAATCTTCTTGCTCAAGCTCTAAATCTGCTTGCTGATGCAACTTCAACCCCTCAAGATGTTGGGGTGAGCTGGAGTAGGCGGGCCAAGTGCGCACCAAATGATACGGAGTGTGTGATAACGATTGTATGTGAAGTCTTCGAGCTCAAAACCCAATATTGACAATACATAGATCACTATATACATTCTAGTGAAAAATTGCTTATGACACCTTCCTTCCTCTATGTCTCCCTTTTGTATGCCTTATTCTTTTTCTCTCTTTACGTTACTCGAAACTGAATCACTTCCATTTTAGTTATTTTGCGTTTATTGTATTCTTGACAGGATGATATTTACAAATGGCTTGTTGCTACATTTTTGCTGTGGTTTGTATTGGCTATCTACTTTGACAATATAATCCCAAATGCATCTGGTGTGAGAAAATCATTGTTTTACTTCCTAAACCCTTGGTATTGGATGGGGAAAGGTGGAAGCAAAGTGAAAGGTAATTCAGTTTGATCTTCACTCTGTGCTCATGAGTTCTCCCCTTGCCTGGAATTATGACTGATGCCCCCCCCCCCCCCCCCCCCTCTCTCTCTCTCTCATCATAGAGGGTGGCATTTGTAGTTGCATAGGTTCTGTCCCGCAGCAGCAGCATATTACTCCAGATGATGGAGATGTCCTTGAAGAAGAAAGCATAGTAAAACATCAAACACAGGAACGCATGGTTGATCCAAATGTTGCTGTTCAGATACGTGGTCTTACAAAGACATATCCTGGGAATCGGCAGTGTGGTTTCTGTAAATGCAAGAAGACTCCACCTTACCATGCCCTTAGGGTAAGGACCTCTTTCCAACTTTAGTTTTGGCCAAGTTGAGGGAATCAAAGTAAGCTTTGTTTTTTTCATATCTATCTAATCATGTAGTTGCTATAAGTTGGTGGAGGATCCTAGTGATGGATGGTTCATAATGACGATGGTTTTATGAAATTGACCTAATCAGATATCTTATCTGTTCAATGTACATGCTTCTGTTTTTCCACCTTTAACTCTTTCATTCTTAGTTTATATATCAGTCAGCGCAGGCAGAGCTGCGTAGACTACATACATAGATTATGAGTACCAATCAATATATTGATTCTTGGCCTATGGGGTTGTCGTGGAGAATCTATAGTGGTGGATCCTGCTATCCATCACTCTGGTAGTTATACATTAGGTGTCTTGAGGAGCATTTATTCTCCCCCAGATTTATGTTCTTTTTTGTATCACTATCATCAATTATTTTTTTCTTCTCAGTTTTTTTTTTTTTTGTCATCAAGCATCATTAGGCATAAGATGACCATAATGATGCTGCCGTGGGTAGTATTTATGTTTTTATGGATTTAACTCTGCTTATTTGCAACTTTCCTTCAGGGCTTATGGGTGAACTTTGCAAAAGATCAGTTATTTTGTCTTCTTGGACCTAACGGAGCTGGAAAAACTACGGCAATTAATTGTTTGACTGGCATTACACCAGTGACTGGTGGAGATGGTGATTCTCTCTCTCTCTCTCTCTCTCTCTCTCTCTCTCAGCTTATCCTGTTGAAATGAAGTCAGGAAGGATGTAACAACCGAATCTGTGTTGTTAACAGCAATAATTTATGGAAATTCAATCCGAAGTGCAGTTGGCATGTCAAACATTCGAAGAATTATAGGAGTTTGTCCCCAGGTGACCTCTACGTGTGTCTGTTCACAAATGTTGATTGCCACATGTTGTCAATTATATATAACATTATTTTCAATATCAATGACCCAGAAAAGTTGTGTGCTAATCTTGAATTTTGCATCTTTCAATAGTTTGATATCCTTTGGGATGCATTGTCTGGTCAAGAGCACCTTCACCTCTTTGCTAGTATCAAAGGCCTACCCCCTGCTTCTATTAAATTGGTATGTAATATGCAAGCAAAATGGTGTATCACCTACTTTCTCCTTACCTGTTTCTGAAGATTCAAAACATACTCTATGATCCCAGACGGAGTATCCTATTGCATTTACTTGTGATGATGATAATTTATTGTTGATGCTCATTTTCATTCTTCTTAAGATTAACAATTCTTCTCAATTGCAGGTTTCTCAGAATTCATTGGCAGAGGTGAGACTCACTGAGGCGGCCAAAATGAGAGCTGGGAGTTACAGTGGAGGAATGAAACGTCGCCTCAGTGTTGCAATAGCCCTTATTGGCGATCCAAAATTAGTCATTTTGGATGAGCCGGTACGCAGATAGGAATATTGTTACTCAGATATTTATTTACTTGATATATTTATGAGAAGTTTCAATTTCCCCTTGACCGGCAGACAACTGGCATGGATCCAATAACGAGGAGACATGTATGGGACATAATAAATGATGCAAAGAAAGGTCGGGCCATTGTCCTAACAACACATTCAATGGAAGAAGCTGATATTTTAAGTGACCGCATAGGAATCATGGCCAAGGGTAGGCTTCGCTGCATTGGAACCTCTATCAGGTTGAAGTCACGGTTTGGCACTGGTTTCATTGCTAATGTTAGCTTCCTTGGAAGCAATAATGGACAAACTCCACAGACTAATTCTCCTCCCGACAGAGCTGCAGTTTCTACAATTCATCAAGAGGCTGTGAAGCAGTTTTTTAAAGATGTATGTGAAACAAGTAAATTGATTAAAGTGTTTCATAAACATAAAAAGAGGTTGGTTTCTGACTAGGGGAATGTTTTGACAGCGATTGGATGTAGTACCAAAAGAGGAGAATAAAGCCTTTTTTACTTTCGTGATTCCTCATGATAGAGAGGCGCTTTTGACGGTATGGATCTTTTATCTTGTATTTTGTTTTCGATTCTATTACATCTGTCCTTTGTGATCTTTATAAATCCTAGCTTTGGGTCAGAACCTTAGCAGTAGGGATATGGATTTAGTATCTGGAGCAGTATTGCATTTCCACAGATGCAGTCAAAATTCTGAACCTTCAATCACATAATAGCATTGCCTTCATAATACAATTGGTAAACATTAATGATATTAAGTCTGTGCATGACTAAATCAGCATTCTTTGAAACGATACGCATACCGAGTCATTGGAAAGTTCTGGAAATACTTCTGGAAAGTTCTCATTGCCAATTTTGTTGCTCAAACTTTCAGAAATGTACAGAATTTTCATCATTACTAAAATAACGAAGTTATGTCATTTATAGTTTTCCTTCTTATTGTGTATGGAAAATACCATTTCTACATGATTTGGTAACTTCAACAGTTTCCATTATAGTTTCTGATGAAATGTTTTTAGGCTCAAGCAATAACAAGCCCTTATATTTTTCCATTCATTGGATTACCTTCTTATATGTTAATCTTTATCTATTAGAATAAGTTAGAAACAGTTATACTAATCAATTTTTGGTTTACTACTCATCATGTCTTTTTTCTTTTGTTTTGTTTTGTTTTTTAACATTTGCCAGTTTTTTCTTTGGTACTCCTAATCCTAAACAGAAATTTTTCGAGGAGCTCCAAGATAGAGAAAAGGAATTTGGTATATCAGACATCCAACTGGGTCTTACAACACTGGAAGAAGTTTTCTTGAATATTGCAAGGCAGGCTGAGCTGGAGAGTGCGGCAGCTGAAGGGCGGTTGGCAACTTTGACTTTAACGTCTGGAGCTGCAGTTTCGGTAAGTGGATTTTTTTTTTTTTTTTTTTTTCATTTATTGTATTTTTTGGATAGCAAGTACATAAGAGGAAAAACTTAAAAAGTCATTTATGTGCACTCCCCCATCTTATCTCTTACAATAATTGCACAGATACCTATGGGAGCCAGGTTTGTGGGAATTCCTGGAACAGAATCTGAAGAGCATCCTAGAGGCATTATGGTAGAAGTGTACTGGGAGCAAGATGATTCTGGAGCCCTTTGTATTTCTGGCCACTCAACTGAGATTCCAGTCCCCCCCAATGTTCAGCCAATGCCTTCAACAGTGACTTCTCAAAGAAATTTCTTCGGCCGGTCCGGACTTGTTCATGGAGTTGTATTTGATCCAAACCAAATGAACATTACTGAAAATCAATGAACATTTACTTTCGAGTTGTATACATGTATACTAGAACATTGAAAAACTTTACGTGATTTTGCTATATACCTCAATGATTGATTTATATATTTTTACATTGTTATGTAAACTTCTTTTCTTAGTTCAGCCAAATCCTTGTGTTAATAAAGGTTATAATATTATCTGTTAAATTTGTGGGTCTAATTCCAATGCATAGTTGATTGCCGTTGCTCTTAAGGGCTTCTTGTTGGATATTTTCTCTTTCGGAGTAATGCCATAAAAAAAACTTTTATTTTACTTGTATCTCAATTAACCCTTAGATTGTGAGGTAGCTAATTCAAACTGTTATGTTAACATTGTGAGATAATTGTAGAATAAAAATATGATATATAACATTACTCTTTAACAAGAGCAGATTTGCAAAGTAACCACAAATATCCTACAATGTTGACGTAGCAACTCTAACTAATTTTTGAATCAATTTTTGTTTTTTTTTTTTTTTTTAAAAAAAAAATCAATCAATCTAATAAATTGATTCCTAGGAACCAATCTAATAAATTGCCTAAGTGTTTAGAATGTGAGAAACACTTTTTTTTTTTTTTTTTCAATAACATGCGCTTCTCACATGCTTTAAAAATACATGTCAACTTTATTGTACTGATTTGTAGAAATTTAGTTACAAACCAGTTCGTAACTATTAAAGTGAAGTTACTTACAAAAATAAAAAACGACATTAAAAGGAGAAAGAAAAAAAAAAAAAAAAAAACATATTTGCTACGACTTCGATTACTTTCTATAAAGAATGTATGTATACACAGTGGCGGAGAGAAGATGGGGCGACCTGGGGGCGGTCGCCCTTGGTAAAAAAAAATTAAAAAAAATTTTTTAAGTAATTTTTTGGCATAAATTGTTTACTGCCCCAGGTAAAAAAAAAAAAAAAAAAAAAAAAACCTCCTCCATCTGTTTCTGTTTCTTGGTTTCACATTAAAAAAAAAAAAGTCAAGAAATTTAATGTTTATTTATCAATATTTGGCATTTTCTTGTCATAATCCAAGTACCCAACCGAGTAAGTTGAGAGTAAAGCTTATAATTAAAGCCATTAACGCCTTGATTTGTCTTTGTTATAATTTAAGCTTTTTAATTGAGATATATCTCTCATTTTCATCATTTTGTTTATCTTATTCTAAAACAATATTGCTATTTTTTTTTTTTGTTTGGTGTGTTTTTTATACTTCGAGATTTTGTCAAGCATCAATGAGTTTCAGAAGATTATTGCCAATCTTAGATTTGTTCTTTTTATTAATTCATTTTAGGCTAATAGCTATCGGAATATGCTAATAATTTTATTATAATATCATTAGAGTATGAGAAGTAAACAATTATTAAAACAATACTTCGTAACAAAATGGAAGATGAATTTCTTGAAGATAATTTACTTGTCTACATTGAAAGGGAAATTGCTGAAAGCTTCGATTCAGATTTGATACTTGATGATTTTGTTTTTCTAAGACCGCATAGAATGCAATTTTAGGCACTTTGTATTTTGTATTTTCATTTACTTTTGTACTAGTGCCTACATGGTAACTAATATTATAATAAAAATACTTTTGTGATACATATATTGTGGTATAATTTTTTTTTTTATTGTATTTATCATATTATAATAAAAATATAATATATAAAGAAAAAAAAATTTTATCATTATATTTTATTATTTTATTGACGCCCCCGGTAGAATTAAGTCCTGTATCCGCCACTGTGTATACAAATATCTAAACAAAGTTCCCCAGGAGAAAAGGAGAATAGAAAAACAAATACACGATGAGATGGTAACAACAACATGATCAGATTCAGCTGCATGCAAATCCATAGAGGAAGCCTACTATCAATACCAATTCTGAGATCCAAGTAACATGAAATTATCGATGAACAAATCGGACGGTCACGACAACACGTTGAATGCCTGCGCCCCACGGGCAACCTTGATGAAAACATCCTCCAATGTGGTGTCAGCCAGACCCCATGCAAATACTATGAACCTGCTTTTTGCATTCTCCACTGCGTGGAATACATCAGCAATTCTGATCTCATGTTTAGGCAGCTCAAGCTTCTGAGCTCCAGATAGGAGGTATATCTTGTTAGCATTTGGGGAGAGATGCCTCACCATCTTCTCTACATCTTCCTCATGATCCGAAGATGTTGTCATTGAAAACACATAAGATCCTCCATATCTACCCTCCATATCTACCTATAAGCTATCGAACACCATTGGAATACAAAGTGTTACTGAAAAATCATCTACTTCAAATTTGGCTGAAATTGCTAAACCCTAGCTCAGAAGAAAATTTCAATCAACAAAATGTTATATGAAATTGATTTGGTACAGTGCAAATAGCTTTGGTTTGAAAATGACTCGTCAGACCCTTGAAGACACAACACTTACACCTCCATTCAATTAGAAAAAGATGAATAATGAAGACCTTATGCATTTTGTCAAGGAAAGTAAATATTGATTTTTTCACACTATTTTACTTCCCATTGTTTTGCATACAAAACAATATTCAGAAAGAAAAAAAACATATGTAGTTGTGTTTCATGTTCCTTTCTTTTGGGGGGTTGCTGCATCCCTATCCTTGTCCCTCGTTAAAACATAGAATTTTGTCCATTTATACAAATCATTGGAAAATACTCCACTAGGAAGAAAATTTTTATGGGGTTGCTGCATCCCAATCCCTGTCCCTCGTTAAAACTCAGAATTTTGTCCACTAAAATTTTTATGCACCATTCTTTTAACAAGAAAAGAGAAAGGGCACAAGAGATCTTGTGCAAGTGTTGGAGGATACAAATAAGATGAAGAGTACTTGAAATGGAGCCAGTAGCCAACATAACATGGAGGATATAATATTAAAGCTAAGATAACTCTTTAGGATTTCCTATGCATTGCAAGCTGCCATCTACAAAAATTCCTAATCGATCACACAAAACCTCTGCCTCTTCCATGGAATGTGCTGAAAATACAAAAACAATTTCTATCAGTAAATTAATGAGGTAAAAAGTGCCGTTATGCTGTTCTCTCATAAGAAAATGTGCAGAATTTAACTAGGATGGGACAATATACACCAAGTATATAATAGGTTACTTCTATCTATAGCACTGCAGTTAAGAGAGAGAGAGTTTACTGGTGAGAATGATTGCCCGGTCTTGCTTTGCGCACTTCACAACATTCCATAAATTGTTTTTTGAAGCTGGATCTAAGCCATTTCGAAGAAAAACTCATTATTCTGATCTCTTATATTCAACAAATCTATTGATGTTGCATGAATTATTATCACCTTTGAACTAAGATTATAAAAATCTCCTAGACAAATAAAAAGTGAAATCTATAAAAAGTTGAACACTCCGCGATCTCCATGATCAAACAATACAAAAATAAGTAGTTTCTTGGAAAGAGCTTATTTTTTTTTGGTGGGGGAGGGGGAAATTCGGACCATCCAATACATAAGTAGGTGCAGCGAGATGTTAGCCAAAATCTAACAGTTTCTGAGAAAACATCAGTCACATAAATATGAATATAGAACTGATTGCTTGCTTCTGAAGCATATTACTATAGAAGCAAACAGAGGGAAATAATCATTTCATACACTCAGTGGATTGACACGTCATATATTATCACATCCAATATCATGCTGTATATCATGTGATGGCTTAAGTAGGGAACAGGTCAAGTTTGTTGCTACATGCCAAATAAAATTTAAGTAGTAAAATAATATTTCACCAAACAATCAGGAATAGCTCAACCTTGGATGTGAAATAATGGGGTTCCAGTAAATAATTCTATACCAGCATGCAAGTTCTACCGTTGACATTTGCGAAAAACATAGATATAATATTAACAAACAAACAAAAATTTGCCCTAATTAGATGATGGAGTAATCCATTGCTTTCGATGCATTGTAAAATTTGTAGAAACCATCTAATCTGAAGCCACCACGCCAAATCAGCCCAAAATTAGATAAGGTGATTCTGCTTTGCAAATGAAGACTTGTTTCCATGAGGATGTTTCTACAATTTAGCCAAAAATTTGATAAGTTTGAATACTATTACAAATATGCCTTGAAAGGCCAGGCAACTGGAAAATTCCAGTCTGTTCAGTGCATTATTGCCATTTAAATCAAGATACAACATAAGAAAGAAAACAGGTTACCGTAACTTTTCCCGGACATCTTTTCTTTTGTTTGGACCACAAGCAAGAGAGAAGGATCTCCAAGCCCAAGCTGAGATTTAAACTGAGGTCTGTGGTACTAAGCTCCACCATACTTCTCCAACTGTGTTAGCAGGCATTTACTGGTTTCTACTATGAACATCATCAAAATTCTAAGTCAGAATTTAAATTATAACTTGCCGAAGTCAACTGCATTGCCAGCCCATCAACAATGTGATAAACTTCATTAGATCTAGCATGGGATGTGTCGCAAACTAAAAACTTATGCACTTTATTATCCATTTCTATCCAACTACACCCAGTGGTTTTCTGCACTCTGTTAATTTTCATCAAATTCCGCACCCTCAAGGATTCTTGCCATCTGCCTGCACTTGCATATATGTTCGAAAGAAGGACATAGTTCCCAGAGTTCTCAGGCTCGAGCTCTAGTAACTTCTTGACTGAGAGCTCTGCAAGCTCTGCATTTGAATGGATTCTAGAAGCACTGAGTAAGGTGCCCCATATCACAACATTAGGCTCCACTTCCATTATACATATGAACTCATGGGCCTCTTTCAGTCTCCCAGATCTACAAAAGAGGTCAACAATACAAGCATAATGTTCTATAGTTGGTGTAATATCATAATCCAATTTCATGCTTCTGAAAAACTCAAGCCCCAATTCAATAAGGCCTGCATGGGTGCAAGCAGTCAATACCCCCACAAATGTTATATCATCTGGTATAACTCTCATTTCTTTCATTTTCTCATAAAGATTAATCGCATCCTCAGCAAAACCATTGGCTGCTAGACCAGCAATCAATGAATTCCAACTAACAACATCTTTGTGAGGCATCTTATTGAATATTTGACGAGCTTTACTAATATTCCCGCACTTGGAGTACATATCCAATAGTGCAGAGGCCACATAAACATTGAAGATAAAACCTCGACTCTCTACATAGTTACCAATGCGCTCACCAGCTCCCACTGAGCCCAATTGAGAGCAAGCAGATAGAACACTTACAAGTGCAACATCATTAGGTTCAATTGGTTCATTTTTCATGCGTTCAAAGAGCTCCAAGGCCTCACTCGGTTTCCCATTTTGGGCATAACCAGCAATCATGGCACTCCATGTAACAACATCTCTTCTGTCCATGCAGTCAAACTCAAGACGTGCATCGTCAATAGCCCCACATTTCACATACATTTCCAACAATGCAGTAGATGCTATCATATTCAAATGAAAATTGTTCTCGTCAATAAACTTTTTAACTCTCAACCCCGTTTCCAAATCCCTAAGCTTCGCACATATAGAGAGCACAGTGGTTACACTGATTTCATTGGGGCTACATTCCTCAGCCCGCATCCTCTCAAAAATACTCAAACCCTCATGATAATACCCATTGTTTGCATAGCAAGAAATCATAGAATTCCACGAAACAACAGTTCTCTCGGACATCTCATCAAACAGCCGCCGTGCTGCTATAACATCACCAGACTTGGAATACCCGGAAATCAAACAATTATAACAGATCGGATCCTTCATAAAAATCCCATCAAAAACTTTCTTTGCTGATTCTATATCACACGTTTTAGCATAAAAATCCATCAAAGGAGTCTGAACAAAAACATCCGAACTGAACCCACGTTTTACGACCAATGAATGAATTTCTTTCGCTAATTCAACAGCCAACAAAGAAGTGCACGACTTCATAACGGGTGCAACTGTGGAACCTACCACCCGGGTGCCACTACCATGCATCAAAACAAACACTTCTAAAGCGTTTTTGTTCAATGAAAGCTTGGAGTATGTTGAAATAAGGGAATTATAAAGAACCTGATTTGGGTGAGGAATCTTATCAAACACGTTGCGAGCATAGACAACAATAGACGAACGAAGTAAACTCTTAACGAAATCTGTAGTAAGAGTAGGATAATTTATGACAATCAGGGCGTGAACCTGCTTGATTTGTTTTATGTGCAGGGTCGAGTGAAGTAGATTTAACAATTGGCGTTCCATTTCCATATATTTGGGTACGAATGTTATTGCATCTATGTGTACTCAAGGGCCTTGAACAAAAAAGAGTAGCAGCATTTATCAAGAGCAGAACGAAGGGTTTGGCATATGCCTCTTGGCTCTTGGGCTATAGGCTATTGGAAGCTAGCCGTTAAGAGTGGCGGGAATTACTATAAAGTAAAGAGAAGAGTACTCGTACCCCTCAACTACCATCCCTCTCCATGTTCCTCGCACTATTCATCGAGTTAACATCCTCTACTGCTAAAATTTGTCATACGTCAGGTCATCCAAAAATAGAGGAGCAATTGTTGAAGAAAATTTTGTGGGAAATCCGAAACAGAGTAGTTGGGAAAAGAAGGTTCCAAAAAATAAGGAGAACCTTGTGTTTTGCCCTTTGTAGAATCTTTCTGCAGAAGTGCTTTGCTGATCTGGCTGTGGTTGTGGCCCGCTTGTTTTGTGTTGTTTTTTTTTTTCTGATAGTCTTATGGGATATGGTCTCTGTGAGGCTTTGCTTTTAGGCCTTTTGTAGGGTCTGTTTTTAGTGATACTTTGGGTTTGGGGATTTGATTTGTTGGTTTTAGTGGTTTCTTTTTCTGCAGTTTGTTTCTGGTTTAGTTTGGTTTGTTAGCCTTGTGAGGTTGTGCTAGCTGGTGGCTTGTAATTGGTGCTTTGGTGTTTTTGGTTTTGAGCTTTTAATGAAGTTGCTTATTCATCTAACAAAAAAAAAAAAAAAAAAATTGTCATTCGATTAAGAGAGGTGGTTTAATGGCCCAGAAAAAAAAATTTTAAGTAGTTAAGACATGTATTAAGATGTGGGTTCAAATTTTTACAACGGATATCCCTGCGATCTCTCTCAAATCGTGTTATCACAAATTGGCAAGATTATCCCAAATTGAAAAATACACCTTGGTGAGATAATTGTGGTTACTCTTTAACAAGACCGGATTTGCAATGTCACATCTGTAAAATAAAATAAGAGTAACTTCAAATATCCCACAATGTTGACGTAACAATTCTATCTAACCCTTGAATCAATTCTTAAAAAAAAAAAAAAAAAAATTGATCTAATAAATTGAATCCTAAGAATCAATCTAATAAATTGCCAAGCCCTTCATATTTTTTTGGGTAAAGTCCACTTAACTCCCTTAAACTACCACCCCAATGACAATCTACAACCTAAACTATCAATTGCGACAATTTACCCCCCAACCTATCAAAACAATGACAATGTACCCCTAATTTTAACAAAATGACAAAATTACCCTTACTAAAATAAAAACAAAAATACTATAATTTATTTATTTTTTTAAAATTTTAAGGGTATTTTTGTCTTATTAAAAATTTTATAGTAGTAATTTCGTCATTTTGCTAGCATTGGAGGGTACATTGTCATTGTTTTAGTAGTTTGGGGGGTAAATTGTCGCAATTGATAGTTTGAAAAATAGATTGTCATTGGGCTGGTAGTTTGAGAGGGTTAAGTGGACTTTACCCTATTTTTTTAAAAATAAAATGTGATTCTCACATGCTTTAAGAATACATGTCACTTTATTATACTCATTTGTAGAAATTAGCTACAAATCAGTTCTTAGCTAATAGAGTGAAATTACTTACTAAAATAAAAAATGACATTAAAAGGACTATATATATATATTTGCCTTTAAAAATGATACGACTTTGATTACTTTCTATAAAGAATGTATGTGTACAAATATCTAAAAAAAGTTCCCCAGGAGAAAAGGAAAATAGAAAAACATATACACGATGAGATGGTAACAACAACATGATCAGATTCAGCTGCATGCCAATCCATAGAGGAAGCCTACTATCAATACCAATTCTGAGATCCAAGTAACATGAAATTATCGATGAACAAATCGGACGGTCACGAGAACACGTTGAATGTTTGCGCCCCACGGGCAACCTTGATGAAAACATCCTCCAATGTGGTGTCAGCCAGACCCCATGCAAATACTATGAACCTGCTTTTTGCATTCTCCACTGCATGGAATACATCAGCAATTCTGATCTCATGTTTAGGCAGCTCAAACTTCTGGGTTCCAGAGAGGAGGTATATCTTGTTAGCATTTGGGGAGAGATTCCTCACCATCTTCTCTACATCTTCCTCATGATCCGAAGATGTTGTCATTGTAAACACATAAGATCCTCCATATCTACCTATAAGCTATCAAACACCATTGGAATACCAAGTGTTACTGAAAAATCACCTACTTCAAATTTGGCTGAAATTGCTACAATCTAGCTCTCAAGAAAATTTCAACTGTAAGTCAACAAAATGTTGTATGAAATTGCTTTAGTACAGTGCAAATAGCTTTGGTTTGAAAAAATGAAGACACACCCCTTTCACCTTCATTCAATTAGAAAAAGATGAATAATGAAGACCTTATGCATTTTGTCAAGAAAAGTAGATACTAATTTTTTCACACAATTTTACTTCCCATTGTTATGCATACAAAACAATATTCAGAAAAACAAACATATGTAGTTGTGTTTCATGTTCCTTTCTTTAGGGGGGTTGCTGCATCCCTATCCTTGTCCCTCGTTAAAACATAGAATTTTGTCCATCTACACAAATCATTGGAAAATACTCCACTAAGAATCGTTTGATGGGAAAAAAAAAAAGAAGAAGAAAAAAAAGCAATGCATAGAGCACGCCTGCAGGGAAGGAGGTGCACAAGATATAACCATGGTGTGCATTTGTTGGAGGATATAAATAAGATGAAGAGTACTTGAAATGGAGCCAACATAATATGGAGGATATAATATTAAAGTTAAGATACCTCTTTAGGATTTCCTACGCACTGCAAGCTGCCATCTACAAAAATTCCTAATCGATCACACAAAACCTCTGCCTCTTCCATGGAATGTGCTGAAAATACAAAAAACAATTTCTATCAGTAAATTAATGAGGTGCTGTTATGCTGTTCTCTCATAAGAAAATGTGCAGAATTTAACTAGGATGGGACAATATACACCCAGTATATAATAGGTTACTTCTATCTATAGCACCTGCAGTTAAGAGTTTCTGGTGATTCAAATTCTACAAGTACATACACACACACACACACACACAGTTCACTGGTGAGAATTATTGCCCGGTCTTGCTTTGCGCGCTTCACAACATTCCATAAATTGTTTCTTGAAGCTGGATCTAAGCCAGTACTGGGCTCATCCATATAAACAACCTTGAAAATTCCAAGAATTAGACCACAAGTAGAAGAACAGAGCTTCCCTATCCTAAACATTTCTCATATGGTGAAGTAGATTGATCAGAGATGAAACTTACTTTGGGATCACCAATCAATGAAATAGCAACACTAAGCCTCCTCTTCATACCTCCACTATATTTCCCAGCTTGTCTATCAGCAACCCCTCCGTTAAGAAGGTTGACACTCCTTAGAGATTCTTCCACTGCCTGCAGCAACAAAATGGCAGTAGAAAATAGGAAGTCAAGAGTTCTGCAAAAAGGGCTACAAAACTTAAGGGTTGCTCATGCTGCTCCTTAATGAACTTTTTAAGGATAATAATCGAAACTACAACTTATAAACTAGTTTCAATGATGATTTGTCAAATCAAATATTTATTTCTTGATTTTATAAAAACAAAAAACTACAAGGGCATGCTAAATTTTCTTTGTGAGTTTCAATCGCTCTCAAATGCTAATGAACCCTCTCATGACAATATTGAATCAAACAAGACGTCTACTTACTCGTGTTAAGGCAGAACCTTTGACGTTCTTCAGTCTTCCATAAAATAGTAAGTGCTCCCTTCCTGTTAGAGTTTCCCAGAGCAGGCTAAAATTGCCAAAGAAAAAATATATTAGGAATTTTACTTTTAAAGAGAGAGAGAGAGAGGACAAAAAAGAAAGAGAGTTGCTTTCTTGAAGAGGAGAAAACTAGCTTACTCATGTTGTGGGCATACACCCATATTGGTATAGATTCCCTCCATATGAGTCTCTATATCCAGACCGTCAACATATGCTGTTCCAGAGGATGGCTTTGTAAGACCGATCATCTGTTAATGGACACATGTGGACTATTGAATAACTCAGAAATTGCATGAGGAAATGTGTTACTAATATGGCAAGAAAATATGCCAAAACATGAAGATTAAATTAACCCCATTTAACAAACCTTCACAGTGAAGGCTGCAAGGATGTCATAGAGAAGTAAAAATAAGGCAAGGGCAACCAATTAAAGATCACTACTCATTTATTAAAATAAGCGACCAAATGACCAAATCACCACTAATCATTTAAACATTTGATGGATAGGATGAAATGAACGGCATGCTTAAAAACAAAAAATTTCAAAGCATTTTCCTATGAAACTTTGATGATCCCACTTATAAGAAAACATGAGACTTTTTGAGAATTGTGTATATAATTTGAAGAGCAAAAGAGCATTTTGTACAGACCATACTAATAAAAGTAGTCTTGCCAGCACCGTTGGGGCCAAGCATACCAAAACACTCCCCTCGAGGCAAGGCAAGAGATAAACCTCTCACTGCAAATTTTGCTGGGTTTCCATCCTTTCCTGGATACACTTTTTTGAGGTTGTCAACGATGATGGCATGACTCGAGTTTGGTTCGAGTAGCAGCTGGTTGACCTTCTCCCTCTACAGAAACAAAAAAAAGTGAAAATCATTAATATTGTGTAGTTAAGCCCACCCCAATTTGAGAAACATTAAAATCATAACTTGGAAGACATAAGAGAGGTAACCATCTCATAAATTTACCGATAAAGTAGAAAGATATAATCCAACTCACAAGTCCCGCCTAGAAAGTTCTTATTTAATCAACGCTTTATATGGTAATCTTCCTTTCAATCACAATGATTTAAATCTTGAAGAAAAGACAAGCATCCAATAAAACATGTAACAACCCCGCTGAGGCCAGCGGATAGACCAGCATTTCAGGCTATGCACTGAGGGCTTATAAATTCCCATCAGAACTATATCAATAAATGAAGACTAAGTGTATAATTTAGGGAAAAAAAATCACTTCTTGACTGACATCGGATTTATCTATCTGAAGAAAAACTTTAGATCCCTGCTGTTGCAAACTAGACGTCCAAAAAGATGGACGTTTCTTTCGAAAGCTTTGCAAGAAAAATAGACGACTTTTTCCACTTCCTGATGACACAACTTGGCCTATATAATATGCAACAAAAAGAAAAATCACCACCAACCACTCAACAACCATGATAATCAAGACCTCTTTCATCCCATTCATGTTATTACTCAAGTCTCCCCACCGCATTCCATGAGTATCCAAATAGTTTCCTGTAACGGAAGCTTCTGTAAACTCATATAACCCACGATATAGAGAGAAACCAGGATATAACTCCATCACAATGATCCACCCTCCTACAATGAAAAATAAGTTTCACAATGAGTAGACAAGATAGAAAAAAAAAATAGTCACAAGAAAGCATCAAATACTGGCTTTTAAGGTGCTAACAGGCTGACAAATAGATATTACAACCAACATTTGGTCAGTGGCTTACAGGAAACTACTACAATTGTTTGGATGATCATATCCTCCACTCCTTTAGATAAATCTGAGAGAATTATTATAGAAATAATAATTGTGACATGGCAAAAATCCCAGCAATAGATCTTGTTACCTTGCATGCCAAGCTTATCTTCATTACTTGCTCATTTTTTGGGAACAAAAAAAAAGTGGCTCCGTATTTTTATTTTCTTTTTCCTTTTTTATTGGGTAAGAGAAGAAAAATGTGCTTCTCTTCATCTTGACAGAAATGGTGAAAAGAGCTATCTCCTCAGCTGTGCTCATTTACAAATGGACTACACCATACCAAAAAAACCATCCTAAATTTTCCTCATCTTGGAGTGGCATAGGTTTTAACCAGTTATTCCAACTCCACCCAATTCCTATAGTTGTCATTTTATCACATAACTTGTCAGGGTAACAATTAAGAATTTATCCTTTTGGGGTTTAAGTAAAAAGGACTAGGAGGAAAGACCTATTGCAAATCAGCAGGACAATGGCAGTGAAGCCTTTCAAAAAATGTGGCACATATTTAACCTTTTTTTTTTATCATTGAATGTAACAGGGACCATGCTCTGGCAACACATACTTGTGTTGGCCAGTATCACCCTGCCTTGGATTGATTATGCTTTGAGAGGGCAGGGTCAGCATGGAACCCTGCTGAAAAGCTTGTTTGACACCATCCATTTCCCTCAAGTCTAAATAAAATCGACACTGCTTGGGGATGACTAAACAGGCTTTCCTATTTTTGCATAGAATTGAGTTTAGCTTCGTTGAAAAGCCACCCAATCGAAAAATAATCCCATCCAAACATAGTTCTTGTTGAATCTTATAAAAATAAAGTACGTCTGAAAACCCTCATTACCAACATGACAGATAATCGATTTAAAAATCTACCACTTACTCGGGAACGATGTATCATGAATAAAGAATTGGAAAAGAAAGCCTCCTAAAAGCCCAGTTCCAAAGATGCATACGTAGCCAATAACTGTTATCATAAATATTCAATCGTGACATGCATGTTAGCTCACAATCCTCTACAGAAAAGTAAAATTTCACCCAATATCAAAAATAAAATCAAGTAGCTACGGCCAAACCTGCAGCAGTCTTAATATTTGAAAACATTGCAGCCACAGGAAAGGCCAACGAAATTTGCAAGTTTATAAAGATGAAATAAAACACAAATTGGAGGCTGTAGTCATTCATTGTGAAGAATTTTAAACCTGCAGCAAAGTGAACTGCATTAAAGAACTTGAACCAGGATCAAAACAAGATGTAGTTAACTGGATGTATTAGGTAGATTACCTATGACTGACCCAAATATCACAAAAGATAGCATGTAGATCAAAGATAATAGAAGAAAATAAGCATAAGAAACCATCCAGTAAGGCCCATCACCAAGCCCATGCATTTTCATCATTATTCTCAATTTCTGTTGTTTCTCATAAACCAATGATGTCAAAATGACCTACATCAAAAAGCAGAGTGATTAGCAAAAAGATAACTCATAAGAATAATAAAAATGTATAATATTCCTACTATACAACAATCTTGTTAGATTTTTAGTGTTGACAAAGTCAATGTCAAAACAAGATTTGGTTGTATGTTTTAGTCTATGGTTAAGTTGGTGAAAAAGTTGATCCAAAACATGTTTATTCAAGTTTGTGTATGTTGTCAATATTGACCAGTTGGACTAAAGTGGTCAAAACTTTTGATTCTGAGCTCCGATTATAGCAAACTTAGTGGCGTTGGAAAGCTGACTCAAAATTCTACAACTTTGTATGTCATGAAAATTTTCCAATTCCAATTTTTATTGGGTCAAAACGGGCTGTGAAGTAAACACATAAATTTTGGACAACATGGCTCGATTGCAAACTCGTCCAAACAAGTTTGCAGACGAACTTTCCACAGAATGCCACATCTGAAATCTCTTCTAGACAAGCTGTAGATGATATTTTGGCACAATAGCTCATTTGCAACGGATTTTCAATCTCGTACGAGCGAGCAACAGAAATCTGCATTTTTTTGGTTAACCGACTTTATGATTTTAGGGTTACTTTCTCAAGTCTATTTAAGGACTTTTGGAGCACGGATTTTGGTGGGAAAATGGAGGAAATATTTCAAGAGAAAAAATAGACTTTTCTTCTTGTGCTAAGAGAGAAAGTTTAGGTTTTTATGCTTTCAATTGCTCCTCTCTTAGAGTCTTTGTTGTAAACCACAACCATTTGTCAATAAAAATTGAAGCCTATCGGACTTCCGGTAAAGGAGATCAAGTAGAAGAATTTTCCAGACGTTTTGGGGGCTATTACAGTAGAAGTCAAGTGGGACGCTTGTCTTATGCAAGAGAGTCTCAACTTCAAAGGTTTTGTAATTGCGAACTTTTTGTGATCCTTATTCTTCTATAGTGGAATGATTCTCTGAGTTGGCTACCCCATAGTGGTTTTACCTTTGAGGTGCTCAAGGGGTTTCCATTTCGTCACAAAAATCCTTGTGTTGATTTTGTGGTGATTATTATTTTGTGGTTTGGCATTATTTCACTGCTGCAGAATTTTTATTCTTTAAATTGCTCCATATTTGAGTTTGGTTATGGTTGTTAATTTTTAAATTCTGCATTTTATTGTGAACACCTATTCAACCCCCCTTCTAGGTGTTAGTGGAGTCTTAACTATTATTTTTCAAATCTGATATTATACATAATCATTGAACTTGGCTATCGGAACACTTAAAAATTCAGCTAGCAATCATTTTCCCCCAAATGGATTAACACAATTGCGGCCATCACACACCTCTGATCCTAGGGTACAAGGAAGTCATACAATTAAACCATAATAGAGGTATGTCTACAATACAAAGAAGTTGATATAGAAGTCAACCTTCAAGAAAATTATGACACATTTAAGAAATGAAACTTAAATGAATCTTGTGTTCCCAACAAACTAAAGAATTGACTGACCAAACTCGAGCCATGTCATTTGAAGAGAGTTGGAGACATCACCCATTTGTAAACATTTTTTATTGCATACATCAAGTTTTTCTTTCTGCAAACAAAGATAAATTGTACTTTCATTTCACTTCTTCTAAGCTTTTTAATGTGAAAATTAATTAGGCATCTCTAACATGCCATGATTAGAAAGTCCAAATAATGGTTTAATACTCAACAAAAAAGACATCACAAAAGTTTCTTAAAATTTCTTAAGCATTTGTCAGATCATGAGGAATTATGATTAGTTGAAAAAAAAAAATTATATAGCTATTTGTAAATGTTTACTCATGCAACCAAACAGATTATCAACTGGGAAATAGGTGTCATAATTTTTACAAAATTTGCAACAATCCTAAGACAAATGAAGAACATTTGACATACTTACAGGGAATAGTTGTAGAACGACCCATGTAAAGAAGAGTGTACCAAGAAGAGAGGACAAATCCAGCCTGATTTTTGTTTCAGGTTTGGGCATTTCTTTGAGAAACTCAAATATCATTTTTGTACCAGGCCCTTGCGAAAACTGAAGGTAGGCATTGGATGCCTGTAAATGTATGGATTGTAAATGTTCAGTGGTTGTCATAGTTTGTCATTTGATGCAGCTAACTTACAAGTTACCAACAAAGTCACTTGATGCAGATAAGTAGATAAATGTACAACATTCAAAATCCTGAAAGGCATGGAAAAGTATTTGAACACATCTCCCCCCCCCCCCCCCCCCCCCCCCCTCCCACACACACACACACACCAAAAAAAAAAAAAAAAAAAGCTTATTGATGCTGAAAATAAACATATCTTAACTTTTAATTAACCCCCATCTTTTATGGGATTACATAAACCAAGATCCAAGATACATCAGGTAATGGACATATTTAAGAATGGAACAGAAAACTCCCTAACAAAGGCGTCAAACAATCATGAAACTACCATTATACTTCATTTTGAAGCCCAATTGTAATGGCAGTGATACCCTTAGGGCCAATCTTCAGATGATATTACCAAACAAACTCCAGAAAAGAGCCAAAATAAGCCACTCAAATGGTTCAAGAAAGCCAGACATCCAAGTAGGCTTGGCAGCCCATTCGGTGGACAATATATGGTATGTCTTAGCATGAACCCAGTCAAGAGTGCAGCTCAAAAACAATTGGCTGAAAACAGCCCAAAACAACTATTGCAAACAAGATAGTTCCCATTTGGAGATACATTTGGATACACGTTCCCTTATAGGAGTTATCTCTGACAGGAAGATGACTACCTCCCCCTAATTGTAAAAAGGTGAGACATATTCCATTTGTTACTAAAAAAGCATGCAATTAGTCAACTATAGGGAAATCCATAATTGAACTCAAAAAGGAGCTCCCATTTTTTGCCTTGTCAATGTTCCTACACTTCTGAATGCTAAGCAAAAGCTACCTTCTTAAACTAAGTGTTTACTCAAAGATGCTAACAGCATGAGAACCGTTACTTCTCATTGCATCAGAGGACCAATATGATACGTCACTTTGAAATGGCACCCGAGCAAAGTTTTCATTTAATAGCCAACCTAGATGGAACAAAATATGTAATCTCCCTTTGGATAAAATCTAAATAAAAAGGAAAGAGAATACATGAAGGCATGTATATGGAAGTGGAACAAACTGCACCAGAATGCTTGAAATTCGGACTATAAACTTGTAGAAATGAGATAGGAGACTGGGTTTGGCAAGCAGAAGTCTAGGATGGATGCCCATTAAGCAGTCAATCTTTTTATCCCCTTGATTTGTAACTAACAAGGAGGCCATTCTTTAGTATCTGCAGATTTTATTGTTCAACAACCATTCACACAAGATACAAATGTGAAATGCCATGCACAAAGTTTCTACAAGTAAAGCCAAGCATGTGAAAAATCAATATGTATATAGTTACTCGTATGAAAGGAGGAAAACCCAAACAAGTTTACAAGTTCTATGTATTTACCAGATTCACCGAACGTGGAACGCGTGCCAATGCAATTGGTGTTCAGCCTGTGTCATTCTTATAGGTTGAATTGTACCATATGTTCACATTAAAACTGTTCCCATTTGAGTTTAAGAAATCATAAGCTGTGAAAAAATAAAGCCATAAGTATTGTTCCCTACATGATACTCTACTGCAACCACATCAAAATATTCAGTCAAAGATGTCAAGTAGACCAACCTGCAATGATTTCATTAATCTTCCTCTCCAAATTCCCTTTTCGGTAACCTTTATATAGCTCATCATTAATCTCAGAAGAACTATTGCGCCACAAATGTAAACCTTGGATGCAACTGACCACTAGATTCAAGGAAAAAATGAATGACTAAAAGTTATCTTCGATTACAATATCAATTAAAGTGCTAAAGAATAAAAGGAGATGCAGACTTTGTACACGGAAGTATACAGAGGTAAGCCCAAATTCATTTTGCCTATTCCCATCATAAGTAACAGTTTCTATCTTTGATGACGAGCATGACAAACTACAATGGTTTCCAAGAAGGAATGTATGATAATTATCTATTTCCATCACAGATTGCCTTTTTTTTTTTGATAAATAACAAAGCTTGAATCAAGGAAGGTTGTTTGCTAACTTGAATGAAATAAAGATATTAAACTTCTATATGTGCACACATACACACAAGTGCCACACAATCTTGTTTCTCCATTGTATTCATGCCCCATATGCTCAAGAATTAATGTGTCAGCAAGAACTTTCAATAAAGAACGTGCACCTTAGATTTTCTGGAGAGAAACAAGAATTTATTGAGGAATTAAAAATGCAAGGGGATGTATACCTTCTTGCAAAAGCTCAGTGGATGATATTGATAGCCGAACAGAAACAGAAAATGTAGAGTTTGATGAGCACTGGCTTTGCACATTATAGATGGGTTCACCCGAAACAAAAACAGGACCAAGAAAATTGTCTGTATGAGGATATGAAGCCGAGCCCTGAAACATTTTGAAAACGACAATTAACAGCATACCTGGAAACAATTACCAAGAAAAAGAAAGCAACACAATAATACTAGATGACAATCTTGCTCATAACGAAGCCAGTGAAAAGCAAAGAAGACTAGTGAAACAGCTTACCGAAACATTAGTGGCTATATTGTCAACTATGTCAGAGGCATTCAGAGTGAAAGAACTCGTGATCATATTTCCAGCCAAAACTAAATATATGAAGATTAAGGTCTACAAACAAAATATTGATAACCCCAGTAATGAGAAAACCAAAATTAAAATGTTAACACACAGAAGAGAGAGAGAGAGATACTTTCTCCAAGAGACTGATTATTCCCAGTGAAAAGGAAAGTAACTGGACAGGACCCTGAACTTCTGCATGACTCATTTGGCAAGTCTGTAAATGGAATAAAATCAGTTCTCACGGCACGATATTCAGGAGCTGGAATTTGTAACAGAGGAGGCCATTCTGGAGGGTTATGAATAGAACAAGTTCCTGCTTGGTCCAAATCTGAGTATTCAAACCCACAAACTTTCTCACATTGTCCATCTCCCCTTGTATCAATACAAGCACAGCCACAAGTATTTGAAGCCTTATCCAATTGACTATTGACAAATTCTTGAAGGAAAACAAGCAATAAACAAAGGATTAAAGGGAAAGCGATGAGCCGAATATTTGCCTTCATATTTCGTCTCTGCAAAAAAGAAAATTTTGAAAGTGATAACAAAAATATTATCACTAAGAAAATGTTCTCAATATGAAGCTGTTTAGTGTAAACTATAAAAGCCCACTGAGAAGCACACAAACATATGGACAGTTGAGCTGTTGTTGCTTTCTAATAATAAATATAACCAAAATAAATAAGTTAAACAAATCGAAGCCCATGCATTTTAGAAACCCAATAAAAAAAAAAAATCGGTTAAGAAATAAGCAAGCCGATTTATTCAATAAAATACTTCCATTTGAAAGACAACCATCAAAGGGAACAATATATCCACCAAAATAAACCGATATCCATGTAATCAAAATAGAACCCACAAAGCAAAACAACCAAAAGATAATTAACAAACGAGATAGAAAGAGAGAAACAAGCATAGAATCACCACCCAGAATTATCAACCATTTTCATCTCTCTCCAGAAACTTAGAACTACTCCCAGAACTCGGAGAAAGAAGAGGGATACCTGGTAGATGGCGTTCTTTCTGAGCAGAGCATTAGCCTGGGTCCAGAAGCTGGCAGGACCAGGTGATGGGTCCACCATTGAAGCCGAAGCAAAGAACTTTCGCGCTACAGAGAAATTCGACCGTTACAAACTTCCCTCTCTTGTAACGGAAATTCAAAATCCCCGCCAAAGATTGATTATAAGCTCTTTAAGATTTTATTTTATTTTTATTTTTAAGTGAAGATCTTCGAGATTGTTGGTTTTTTTTCTTTCTCTTTCGCTCTGCACGTGAACTTTGAGCGTTTAAACTCTCCGGAATTTGAAGCGTGTATATATGCGTTTCGTCGCACAGAGTGACACAGGAAACCACCGGATTTAATCCTAAATGACCAAGTCATCCCCAGTCTTTGAATTATTTGCAGAAATGGTTTTGGATTCGGCTCTACCCTTTTTTTTTAAAAAAAAGAAAAATTACAACAGTCAATCAGAAAGGAGTAATGGCTGCACATAGTCTCACTTTCTCACTCTTTGACACGTGGCATTCATTTTCACCATTAGATTTTGGACAAATTATTATTAAATTTTGATTTAATAGTAAGAGTGGAGCCGCCTAAGAGTGCGTAGAGTGTGAGTAAAACAATGAAAACGTGTACATGGGCTGGGCTATATTGAGCATAAAAGTTGGCACTTCTGTTAACTTTCCAATCATATGAAGATAAGCATGATGGTGAAAGAGTAAATCCAAAAATTCAACTTTTATATAACTCATAAACAATTGGGGTTGTAGAAGGCCCATAAACTATTGGATTTACGTGCCTTTTTTAATAAAAGTTGATCAAATAGTTTAGAAGCACTCCACATCAGTCTAATTGTACCAGAGTTGTATAAAAGTTGAGTTTGTTGCATTGTTCATGGTAAATAAGGGAAATGCTTAGGCATACATAAAAACATCAAAACAAAATCACATGGTAGTTCACGTCTCATCAAAATGCGATAAGTATCATATGGACTGCCACGTGAAAATCTACATTTTAGTGATTGATGTATGTTGATTTCCACATTATTTTATAAGGAATTTGTAGTAAAAATTACTATAGCCCTAGCAACGCTCATGATGTTAACACGTTAAATAAAATATTAAATTTTACAAAAAAAATATAAAAATATGTGGTCAGATTATTACCTGTCATAATAGAGTAAATCAACGAATATGGTCTGTCTATTGGTCTAAGATGACTCAATGTCGTAATAGCGAAGATTCGCATTTAAGATAAACTACTGCTAATCACTCATGCTGAGCAAGTACAATACTTTCTATAAAATTTAGACAATCCTCTATCCACACTAAAGCTACCTCATGCAAAATCGATGATGATGATTGATGATTGATGATTGATGACTATTACCATGGCAAAAAACTACATAATTACCTGAAAATTACTCCTTATTAATTATCACATCATATATTGCAAATATTTAAATGCTCAAAATCCGGTATATTTGGAAAAGATTCACAAAAAGGCTGTCATCCATGAATAGAGCATCAAAGTCTAATTATGTAAATTATAATTGTCATCATCTCATATAATCTATTGTTTTAGTCGATATAAGCATAAATTGATGTGAGGATGACCTATTATTTAAAAACTACTTAAAAAAAAAAAAAAACACATCATTTTTTGTTTTATCTTTTGATAATAACATTAAAGGAGAATTATGTCTTGAAATAGTAGATCAATTGGCTGGGACAATGCCTTATGAAGTAGATAAGTGAAAATGTAAAAAAGATAAATAAAAAAAATCAAACGCTTATATAAGCGTTTTAAAAATCATGTTTTCATTAATTACATTTTGAAATCATCAAACCAAACCACGTGTTTTGAAATTTGAAACCATTAAACCAAACAAACATTAATCTTGACAACAAGTCTATTTTTTTTATAAAAAAAAAAAAAATAGAAAAACTTATAAAAAATAATTAATTTTATAGTGTAATTGCATGATAATTGAAACTTGTGTAGAAATGTGAAAATGAAGTTTTTTCTTAATTGCGTATTAACATAACATATAATCTTGGCTTTTGACAACTTATTCGGCCAGAAAAAGACTTCAATAATAAAATTCACTCTTTGGTAATCACAACCGGACTTTTTTACCAAAAGATTAAACGGGGTCGGCTTATTAGATGCTGAGGCTTAAGACGACAAATTTAGGTAGGATTTCTTTTTTATATTTAAATATTATTTTAATGTACGAACTTAGCCAATATGGTGATTAAGCTTTTGGTGAAATTATGACTTTAATAACCACTTCACGTGTGTAATTAATGTGACTTTCTATTTTTTTATTTGTTTTCCTCTCAAGTCTTAAAATCTTGGAATTTAATTTTTTTGTATTCATTTTTAGCGTAATTGGGGCCTTAATTAAAAAGCACCGACTAACTTTTTTGTCATAATATTACATCCATTTAGTACATTTAAGAGGAAACTTATCCAAAAAATTTACCCAAAAGCAAAAGACAATATCACCCTCTAAATGCACTAAATTGATACAGTGAATCCGTTTCCATTACTTTTTTACCATAATTGAAGCCTTAATTAAAGAATATTGACCAACTTTTCTGGCATAATTAAGGCTTAATTTAAAAAATAAAAAATAAAATAAAATGAAACTTAATTATACTATATTTATTTCGAGCTTTATTTCATTGGGGGGCGTTAGCCGTTAGGATATTGCCCGGGCCCCGGCGTTTAAAGAACGAAGCCAGTGTCATACCTCGTAATTCCCTGAAAAACCAGCCCCCAATTCCCCCACTACCAACCTTCCACAAAACCGCGCCTTTTCAAAGATCCTCTTCTTGGCTACCCAGTCTGCATAAAATCCCATCCCTTTACAGCCTCTTAACATTCGAACTTCCCCTCCAAAAAAAAAAACGCGTAAAAGCATGAACTTATGGCGCGGTTTTCCGCTGCTATGGCAGCAATACGCCGCGCTTCTAAAGAAGAACCTCCTGCTGTCGTGGCGGAACAAGACGGCGACGTTCATGCAGCTCTTCTCGTCCTTATTCTTCATCTTCCTCCTCTTTTCCATCCAGAAGGCCATCGAGTCTCGCTACGCCGCGTCCACGACCTACAAGAGCGTGACGGACCCTAAGACACTGCTCATGCCGCCGATCCCGCCCTGCGAGGACAAAATCTACACCAAGGTCCCCTGCTTCGACTTCCTGTGGAGCGGGAATGCCAGCGCCGCGGTTCGGAGGATTGTGACCAACATCATGACCAATAACCCTGGCAGGCAGATTCCGAAGAGAAAGGTTGGTGGTTCTGTTTGGTTGCTGAGAAAAGGAAATGGAAGTGAAAATAGTTGAGAATTGCGTCTTTCAGAGCTTTGGTGTTAAAGATAAAAAGTGGAGTTTATTGAGATTTAATCGTCGTTTGGATGCAGAGAAACCGGGAGAAAAGAGAATTTCGAGTGTTTTGGTTGTGAAAGTTTTGGAGTTTTTTTTTTTTTTTTTTTTTTTTTTTTTTTTTTTTGGCTTTGAATTCATTGGAAAAATAAAATTTTATATTGACTGAGCCAGTTGATCGGTAGGAAAAGAAGGAACACATCGGTAGTATATAAAATTTGTAATTGATTCAGTTTTTTATCTTTGTTTCGTTACCGAGAACCCGGTGGAAAGGAAGGAGCGAATGAAAGTTGAAAATTGTTCAGTCCTATCCATTTTGCTGTGGTTCGTGTGGAAATTTTAATTCTCGTTTGAAATTTTATAGATACAGAATCTTGGGTTTGGCTAGTTGAGGAGGTGGACGAAAGAGGAAAGAGTTTAGGACTATTCAGAATGGGGAATTATGGTGTACCCATTTTCACCGTGCCCATTGTTTATGCAGGTTCAATCATTTAGAACACCAAGTGAAGTGGATTCATGGCTTCTTAGTAATCCGATGAGGTGCCCTGGAGCTTTGCATTTTGTAGAAAGAAATGCTACTGTAATTAGCTACGGCATACAGACTAATTCAACTCTAGTTGCACAGCGAGGGAATTATGAAGATCCCACATTTAAATTTCAAATACCACTTCAAATTGCCGCAGAGCGTGAGATTGCGAGATATCTGATTGGAGGTATTAAATTCTAGTTCTTGTTTTCTGTCGTCTTATTTGGAATTTTCTAGTCACATGATTCTATATGTGATCTCCATTTCTGCATTTGACTAAATGTACCAATAGTTTGATGACTTTGTGCATGTTCAGACCCAAGCTTTAGCTGGGTTGTGGGGTTCAAGGAATTCGCACACCCTGCAATGGAAAATCTCTCTGCAGTGGCTACAATAGGACCAAGCTTTTTCCTTGCAATTGCCATGTTTGGATTTGTGCTTCAAATCAGTTCTTTGATCGCAGAGAAAGAGCTTAAACTTCGCCAGGTATTGACCTTCCGCAATCTAAAGTTAAAAATAGGATTGACTTGCCGTCCCTTTGCAGAATTGCTCCATGTTTCATTTTGGGTTTTTATTCCCACAGGCAATGAATATGATGGGTCTTTATGATTCTGCCTACTGGCTCTCATGGCTCACATGGGAGGGATTTCTTACGCTTCTCTCCTCACTTTTCTTAGTTCTCTTCGGCATGATGTTTCAGTTTGATTTTTTCTTGCACAACAGTTTTGCGGTTGTGTTCCTTGTGTTCTTTCTTTTCCAACTCAATATGGTAAGAGTATTTCCTGCACCGTATAGGTCATTGTATTACTTTATGTTTATTCATGGTGATTTTGGGTTCTTAATTAAGCCAGCCCATTTTAAATAGTCACTCTTGATCTGTCTTTTTAACTTTTGATGCTAGATTGGTTTTGCCTTCATGTTGTCACCCTTCATTAGCAAGTCATCTTCATCCACAACAGTGGGTTTCTCCATATTTATTGTTGGCTTTATGACGCAGGCAAGATTCCCTTGCTAAATCTCTATGATAGGAGTTATCAGTTCAATTGTACTAATATGTTTCTATTTTGTCCTTGCAGCTTGTTACATTGTTTGGATTTCCCTACACTCAAGCCATCTCTCGTAACTTAAGAGCTATCTGGTCGTTGTTCCCACCTAATCTTCTTGCTCAAGCTCTAAGTATGCTTTCTGGTGCAACTTCAAACCCTCAAGATGTTGGGGTGAGCTGGAATGGGAGGGCCAAGTGCGCACCAAATAATATGATGTGTGTGATAACAATTGTATGTGAAGACTTCGAGCTCAAAACTCAATATTGACAATACATTGATCACATTCCTTCCTATATCTCTCCCTTTTGTATCCCTTTTTTTTTTTTTTTTTTTTTCTCTTTACTTTACTCTAAGCTGAATCACTTCCATTTTAGTTATTTTGTGTTTGTTGTATTCTTGACAGAATGATATTTACAAATGGCTCGTTGCTACGTTTTTTCTGTGGTTCGTATTGGCTATCTACTTCGACAATATAATCCCAAATGCATCTGGTGTGAGAAAATCAGTGTTTTACTTCCTAAACCCTTGGTATTGGATTGGGAAAGGAGGAAGCAAAATGAAAGGTAATTCTGCTTGATCTTCAGTCTGTGCTCATGAGTTCTCCCCATTGCCTGGAATTATGATCGACTGATACTTTTCCCCCCTCTCATCATAGAGGGTGGCATTTGTAGTTGCATAGGTTCTGTCCCACAGCAGGATCATATTACTCCAGATGATGGAGATGTCCTTGAAGAGGAAAACATAGTAAAACATCAAACACAGGAAGGCGTGGTTGATCCAAATGTTGCTGTTCAGATACGTGGTCTTGCAAAGACATATCCTGGGAATCGGCAGTGTGGTTGCTGTAAATGCAAGAAGACTCCACCTTACCATGCCCTTAGGGTAAGGACCCCTTTCCAACTTTAGTTTTGGCCAAGTTGAGGGAATCAAAGTATCATATCTACCTGATCATGTAGTTGCTAAAAGTTGGTGGATGGTTTTATGAAATTGACCTAATCAGATATCTTATCAGTTCAATGCACATCCTTCTGTTTTTCCACCATTAACTCTTTCATTCTTAGTTTATATATCAGTGGGAGCTGGCAGAGCCGGGTAGACTACATACCTAGATTATGAGTATCAATCAATATGGTTGATTGTTGGCCTATAGGGTTGTCGTGGAGAATCTATAGTGGTGGATCCTGCTATCTATCACTCTGGTAGTTATACATTCTGTGTCTTGATGATCATTTATTCTCACCCAGATTTATGTTCTTTTTTGTAACACTATCGTCAAGGTTTTTTTTTTTTCTTCCCAGTTTCTTGATTGCCATCAAGCATCATTAGGCATAACACGTTCATAATGATGCTGCCCACGGTAGTATTTATGTTTTGATGGATTTAACTCTGCTTATTTGCAACTTACCTTCAGGGCTTATGGGCGAACTTTGCAAAAGATCAGTTATTTTGTCTTCTTGGACCTAACGGAGCTGGAAAAACTACGGCAATTAATTGTTTGACTGGCATTACACCAGTGACGGGTGGAGATGGTGATTCTCTCTCTTTCTCTCTCTCTCTCTCTCTCTCTCTCTCTCTCTCAGCTTATCCTGTTGAAATGAAGTCAAGTATGATGTAACATCCAAATCTGTGTTGTTGACAGCATTAATTTATGGAAATTCAATCCAAAGCTCAATTGGCATGTCAAACATTCGAAGAATTATAGGAGTTTGTCCCCAGGTAACCCCTACGTGTGTCTGTGTGTCATTTCACGAATGTGGATTGCCACATGTTTTCCGTTATATATAACATAGTTTTCACTAGCATGACTCAATAAAGAATTTGTGTGCTAATCTTGAATTTTTCATCTGTCAATAGTTTGATATCCTTTGGGATGCATTGTCTGGTCAAGAGCACCTTCACCTCTTTGCTAGTATCAAAGGCCTACCCCCTGCTTCTATCAAATCGGTATGTAATATGCAAGCAAAATCGTGTATCACCAGTTTTTGAAGATTCAAAACATATTCTATGATCCCAGACGGAGTATCCTATTGCATTTACTTGTGATGATGTTCATTTTCATTCTTCTCAAATACAGGTTGCTCAGAATTCATTGGCAGAGGTGAGACTCACCGAGGCAGCCAATGTGAGAGCTGGGAGTTACAGTGGAGGAATGAAACGTCGCCTCAGTGTTGCCATAGCCCTTATTGGCGATCCAAAGTTGGTCATTTTGGATGAGCCGGTACGCAGATGGGAATATTGTCACTCATATATATATTGATTTACTTGGTCTACTTATGAGAAGTTTCATTTTCCCCCTTGATCGACAGACAACAGGCATGGATCCAATAACAAGGAGACATGTATGGGACATAATAAATGATGCAAAGAAAGGTCGTGCTATTGTGCTAACAACACATTCAATGGAAGAAGCTGATATTTTGAGTGATCGCATAGGAATCATGGCCAAGGGTAGGCTTCGCTGCATTGGAACCTCAATCAGGTTGAAGTCACGGTTTGGCACTGGTTTCATTGCTAATGTTAGCTTCCTTGGAAGTAATAATGGTCAAACTACAATTCATCATGAGGCTGTGAAGCAGTTTTTTAAAGATGTATGTGAAACAAGTAAATTGATTAAAGTTTTTCATGAACATAAAATAAGATTGGTTTCTGACTAGGGGAATGTTTTGACAGCGATTGGATATCGTACCAAAAGAGGAGAACAAAGCCTTCTTGACTTTCGTGATTCCTCATGATAGAGAGAAGCTTTTGACGGTGAGGGTTTTCTATTAGAAGGATGTAAAGATTTTGAAATAATTGTACTCAATCAATTTTTGGTTTACTTATGTTTTTATTCTTTATTTTGTTTTGTTTTTTCAACACTTGCCTTCTCTTTCTTGGGTACTCCTAATCCTGAGCAGAAATTTTTTGAGGAGCTCCAAGATAGAGAAAATGAATTTGGCATATCAGACATCCAATTGGGTCTTACAACACTGGAAGAAGTTTTCTTGAATATTGCAAGGCAGGCAGAGCTAGAGAGTGCGGCAGCTGAAGGGAGGTTGGCAACTTTGACTTTAACATCTTCTGGAGCCTCAGTTTCAGTAAGCGGAATTTGTTTTTTCATTTATTTTTTGAATAACAAGAACATGAGAGGAAAAGCTTTAGTCATTTTTGTGCACTCCCCAATCTTATCTCTTACAATAACTGCGCAGATACCTTTGGGAGCCAGGTTTGTAGGAATTCCAGGAACAGAATCTGAAGAGAATGCCAAAGGGATTATGGTAGAAGTGTACTGGGAGCAAGATGATTCTGGAGCCCTCTGCATTTCTGGTCACTCCGCTGAAATTCCAATCCCCCCCAATGTTCAACCAATGCCTTCAACAACAACTTCTCAAAGAAATTTCTTCTTCGGCCGGTCGGGACTTGTTCATGGAGTTGTAATTGATCCAAATGAAATTAACATTGCTGAAAATCATTGACACATTTACTTTCAAGTTGTATACATGTGTTATTCTGCATTTCGTATGTTTATGAGCACCACATTCTAGTAACATTTTTAGCCCGTTGTGTACATGCATACCAGAACATCGAAAAACTTTACATGATTATGCCATATTCTACAATGATTTATATATCATTACATTGTTTTGTAATTTTTTTTTTCTTAGACTATAGGACCCTTGGCATTTTTGTGTGTAGTTTACAAAATGTCTGAAGTGGAAACTTTGTCCCGGTCAGAATATTAAGAGACCAGAGCCAACCAATGACACATTGGCCACAGAAAATGGCAGGGATTAGAACTTATTAACAGGACATCATCACCACACATCCAGGTACATGTTAATAGAACATTACAAAACATGGTCTAATGTGGATTAAGATCACATCATATCCATCCACTATGTAATAAACTATGAACAGCCTGAAAGCATTACCAAAACCAACCACAGTTCAGACTTGAAGTATGACATGATAAATTTTCGAACCTATGATGTACATAAAACTCACAAACACCCCAAATGCAGGAAAAATCAGTGAAGGCGCTTGGCCCAACACATCCCTCCAACTACAGTCCACATTACAGTTTTCAGAGCACTTACAACACACACGTCAATCAAAAACTCCAAATCAATTTTTGCAACCTTGTGTTAAACTCCTGAAGATCCCATTTCGCACACAAATTACCTTTTCCACTCTGCTTGGGTTACCTTCGCTGCAAAATTAAACAGCAAGTGTATCATAAGTAGATAGGGTAAAAAGGGCTTTCTTATATGTTTATTTCCAGAAAACTGACAGCAAGTTTTCTTTTGTTAACTTTCTTGGCATAATGAGAAATGCACCTTTTCTTATTAGGAAATCAATGGTTTAATAAGAAAAATACTAAAAAGCTTCAGCTGAGGTTCCTTTGAAATGATAACCATACTGGTTTGGCATGCACAGCAAGATATAAACAAACCAAATAACCCTGAACTGAAGGTTCAGAAATATACCCTATTTTCACTTACTACTGAAAAGCACCTTAACTGGAATTCTTAAGAGAAGTTCTTTTTTGAAAAAAACAAAAAACTGTATGCTCAAAACATTTTCAAACCACTCAGAGATCATAAGAATCATAAACTCTATTGAGAAGCAAGCATATCATACCATTCCCATCTCTTGAAGACAAGAGAGATCTATCACTTTTATTCCCCCCTTTGCCACCTGCTTGCACCAGTCTCTGTGTCCTTGGTGATTGTGAACTGATTTTACCATTAGTCAAAGATGGCAGAGAATGGCGTCGTGTGCCGTTATTTTTCTCAACAACATCTTGTCCAAACCTTGGGGAGCCCTGAGCTCTGAGCTTTGCCTTTGCAGATTCAGTTGCCGCCATATAGCTAGGCACTGTTGGACTGCTCTGCAACCCATTCTCTGTGCGTTCTTGTTTTGCTGCAATAGAAGCTTTCCGGCCAGATTTCGGGTTCTCGTTGCTTGTCAAATCTTCCTTTTGGCTCAACTCTCCATTTGTTACAGAAATGCTCTCATCTTTAACACCACTCTCTATTAAAATATTTGACTCTGTCGCAGCTTCGTCAGCAGGAATTTTTCTATCTTTACCACTGCACTCTGTTAAAGGCTTTGATTCCACTGTAGCTTGATCACCATGTGGTAAATCAGGCACCTCTTTCATTGCCAATGGTTCAGGAGGTGTTTCTACATCAGGCAATTTATATGTAGTCAAGGTTGCCTCTTTTTTCATTTTCTCACCAGAATTATTCATTCCTCGTTCTAAAACATCAGGAGTCGAATTGGTTAATGATATTTCCATACTCTGCTTTGGTTTCTCAGTTTCAACCTCTAGCTGCACAGAGCTCTCTACTACAGGGTTATGTACCTTTCTTAAATTTCGTTTGATCTTTTCAAGCTCAATTTTTGGATTTTCCTGTGCTTGATCTACAGAATGGTTTGGAACTTTCTTCAGGTTACGTTTAGGTTTCTCAGGTTCAGAGGTTGCTAGCACTGATGCACCATCAGCATTTGCAGCAGGGAGCCTCCAGGTGCTACGCTTTGGCCTGCCTATTTGCGCTTCTACAGTTTGGCCATTACCATGCTTTCTATGAGATTTTGAGTCTGGCATTTTCTTTGGTTGTGGAATAGGTCTCCAAAAGCAGGATGATGACCAGATTTCCAACCAGTTTGAGACTGAATTTGGTTCCCCAGATTCATAATGAAGGCGCAGAGGCATTACAGTTGGTGATGGAGCAAGGAGCTGGAGTAATGAACCCAGCAGTCAGATTTCCAATTCATGAACAAAATAGAGGGGACAATAAACAGTAATCTTTCAATTCCAAAATTTACGTTTGCCGAACAAAATTATAAAGTCAAACTGCCAGGACTGCCCTACAATGACATACCACAATTCCAAGATTATATATACTTGGAAACTTTATACGCTTCTGTGGTTGATTTTAAAAGGAAAAAAGGATCTAAAATTTTATGTAATGCTGCCATCGTACCCATATAAGCATAGACATAGTTACAAGCTATCACAAACTTCCACAGATCTTCCAAGGTGAAGAAGTTCAACATATAATCAAAGAGAAAAACTTTACAGCCTCAGCTTGATGTTTTGGGTTCCTACCAATCATTTCCTTATAAAAAACAAGAGAGATTTGAACCCATAAAACAAAATAAATAATTAAAAAGTAATTAGGCACAGGTATAGTGAGTTATCTTCAGATCTTGATGTGAATCCCTCAAGAAACTATATGCAATGTATTGAAGTAAGCAGCCCTATCATTTAACATTAAGATTCACTAAATTCTGAGGCCTGCTTTATTTTTTAAGCTTAAAAGCCACTGCTGATACAGTAAATAGATAAAAGCATGATAGCCAACACATTTCGTTCTCTTATCATCATGTTAAATTATTCTCATTGCAGCTATATACATTGCTGATTAAAAGGAAATAGGACAACCGTACCTTACGAACAAAAGCATTTGCGGACAACTTTGCAATTTGTATATACATATAAACTCCAACAGGAACCACGGGCCTGTTCTCCTGATAGATTAAAGATGTGGAAGGAAAATAATTAATGGTAGAAGTAGAATTAAAGGCATAATTAAAAGCAGCTAGCTTAACCATGTTTATAAAAACCTAAAGCCTTCCTGGGTGCCTTTGAGACTGTTATTATATTTCCCATATACACCACTGACGAATGATAAAAGTGTGAAACAAGCATAATGATGCATTTCATTGAAATATATTATGTTGAATCTCCAAGTTTCGTACTCAAGGAAGAGAACATATATCAATGTATATAAGTTACGTCTAAAGTTTATAGTCGTGCCAAACCAGATGTTGAAGAACAGAAGTGTGCATCCTCTCACACTTGTGAAAGAGGATATGCTCATACTCATTTATCATCCTCGATTGCATCTGTTATGCACTGTTAAAGAAGAGTGAATATGGATCCAACCCAGGAGATTGACATCGTTGAGCATAGACTTCTAAATGATGTTAAACCACCTAACTTTTTACAGCATTAGCCGTGGTGCACAAATGTGTACGTGAATATGAGAGAGAGAATGAGGGTGCAAACATTTAATTTCTTTTTATTTAAAGTAATATATTACCATGATAACCTCAAACAATTAGTGGTTTTATTAAAGCAATCCATAGAAAGATTTGGCGCTGGTATCAAGTCATAGATGCACAGATATTTTTGGATAATAAATATCCTAGCTGAAACAATGTCCCCCATGATATAACTAAGGAAAGGCATCTATAATTAGTGATTGACTACTTTTTTTCTTTCCCTTTTTATAAGTAATCGAAATATCATAAAAATTGTGATCGACTACTAGCAGAGATCTTGAAAACAATTACCAGAGGCTTCACTGGACTGCATTTTTTATGCACTTCAAGTCCAAGATCAGAATGTCTGACCCTTCTTCCACGAACAATTGCCTGAAACTTTATGATTCCCAGCATACAGCACAAAGTAGCAACAGCTTGCCTCCTAACCAAGTGCCCACGAATAAGTGCCTGCAACCTTATTATGCCTTTGAGAGCCCGAAACGCACGGCGAGCCTTGAATCATAATATGCTTAATTAGTGCAGGCATGATGACAACTATAACAAAAACATATATAATGTGGATTGGATCTGAAATAAATTGACAACTTTCATAAGCTCAAAACTACTTATATTATCAACCAGTTCACTGAGATGTACCTGAACCAGATAAATGGAAAAGGTGACCAAACACCAGTACTAAAATCCATAATTTTTAGAAAACATGACTATAATATATATATATATATATATATATAGAGAGAGAGAGAGAGAGAGAGAGAGAGAGAGCACTTTTGGCAGTAAGGAGCACAAAGTAGCTTCTCTTGGCCAGAAGATCCATTAGGGAATTTCAGCAACTCAGTGATGCCAACTCCAGCATGGAATTAAATATGAGATGCATGCAGGCAGTTAAACCTCTCTAACAAATACTTATTCCATCAAGGCTAAAAATCTAAAGGGGCAGTAGTAGTTGGGGGTAAACCAGGAAAGACTACTGCAAGTTCAAAACGAGCGAAAACGAAAAAAATATTGCCGGCACTAATATGCTTCCAGAATAAAGAAAAAAGCAACTAATGGACAATGAATTAAAGGCAACCCTTGAAAAACACTGGAACCCTAATAACACAGGCAGAAACAAACATAATGATGACTCGCTGGATTTTCTTGCAGGTCCAGGTGTTTGAAACCTTGACCTGATGCAGACCTCTATCCAACCAAAGCCCTCAACGAAGGATGTTCCAAGGAATACAAAATAAGTTCAATGGCTTTACTTAGATTCAATTGTCAACCATGACAGTCCTCAACAAGAAATAATTACCAAATAACCCCTAAAAGCAGCCTGTGCCTTTGTCGCAGCTTGCTCCTTCCTAATTTTCTCGGGATCGTATGTTGCATCTTGGGGTGTGGATCCTGGTGCATCATTCTCTTGATTCCCTGGCAAACTTTTTCCTTCATATTGTGATGTATTTGCAGCTTCCTTGTTCTCTGATTCTAACTTCCCTTCATCTCTACCAATTGTATAGGGGGTCGGATGTGAAGCCACAGGAGTATCCAAAGCCACATTTCCTTCCGATGTCTTGGCAGGAACCAAGACCTCTTTCTCACTGGTAATTTTCTACATCAGAATGATCAATAAGAAAATTAGGGCTTGGAAGTTTATTACAATGCCTGTTTCAACATCATAACCTATCCAAGAACTTGAATGGCTGGTGAACAAGGCATTATATGCATAAGTAGGTGAAAGACCAATAAAAAATTAACTAAAAGTATCATGCTTTAGTTTTTTAGAGCCAAAATTTAGAAGTAACTTAATGTGAAGCTGAAGTTCCATAAAGCCAATCTTACTAGTTACTCTCTGTCTAGAAAAATACCATACCAACAGGATATATATTTGGATGATGCCATCTAGTTTTGGAGTTAAAGTTCAAAGAGAGTGGACAAAAAGAATACTGCACAGGAAGTGTGACGTATCTTTTGACTAAGGGTCTGCAGTTGTATAGATGACCTATACATAATATAGTACACCATATAACAGGACATGATCTGTGCAGTAATCAGCTTATTACCTCTCTTCCCTTTGAAATATTAGATTTGGAAGTCTTCTTCCCAAACAGTACGGTTTTGATCCATTTTGCTGGTGATTTTCCCATTGCAGGATGGACAGGACCAGTAATCACGAGAACCTGGATCCAACTCTCTGCATTTTTTTCATGTGAGAACAGCTTATACAGACAAAAACGACACCACGTAATCCATTTAAATATAATGCCATGCAAAACGACCGAACCAAATATGACTGCAGCATTCATTTACTTGTGTGCAATTTTCGAATAAATGCCACTAGTTATTAGATAAAGCTGATAGCTGATTCCTACATTTTCTGAAAAAAAACAACCAAACAAAGCATCAAGCAAACACTTCCAACAGATCCAAATTAAATAATTCAAAGTACATAGATCTCCTCAGCTAACCAACTAACAAATTAAGCATCACAGGGAAACCCAGTTAAGTCAGAATGATAAACTAAGATCCATGTAAGATAACAATCAGTCAAATAGCAGTTACCTTAAAATCACAGACCACTAATAGAAATCTTTTTTGTTTCTATTTTTGCTAAGTAGCTAAATATACTAGAAAAACGTTATACGAACATAGTAACAAACCTAACTCGTAAGAGTCTTACAAATCTAGAAACTGAAACACTAATAAGACATTGCAAGAAACCCTAGAATCCAAAAGATCTGCTCGGAGCAAATACCTATTAGCTACTTCAGAAACGAAAACTAAACCATGAATCAGAGTACAAAAGTAAAACACGCGAGGTTGAACAAGACCAGATCTGAAACTTACCCGATAAATGCGCTGCTTGTAGACCCCAAATCTACCATTCCTAGGAACCAAAATGAATCAAACCACAGCACAACGCAAAAAACATGGTTCAGGCTTCTGAAACAACACAGTCGGAGAATATATACAAAAATATGAGAGAGAGAGAAAGAGAGAGAGAGAGAGAGAGAGAGAGAGAGTGAAAGCACCATTGAGTAAGACTGAGAGAGCTTGCAAACCAAGGAAATGTGCTCCCAAGCTCCATTCATTTTCTCCTTTTGCTTTGCTTTCTTTTCTCTCACTCGGTGAGTCACTGCACTCTCTCAGAGCCAAAATGAAAATATACCTAAAATCGAAAAACACAAGATATTATATGCAGCAATAATATGGTGCGGACGCGATCATGTTATAAAGCGTGAAGAGAATCCTAGACCGTTGACATGGAGTTACGTTATGAAATCTTAGCATTTCAAAAGCGGATCTGAGAGAACGAAACAATCGGACGGTTGAGAGTGAGAGCTTGTGGTGTGAGTGAGTGCGAAAATGAGTTGTCGGATTAAAGGAGTCCCAAGTGCAGTTTACTTCGGAACCAAGTGTCTTTATCCTAAAGCATAAACGAAATTACCTACATACCCTCGTACCAGAAACTTTTACACTGACGCGCGAGTACGGGCGTGCAGAAACTGAGCCGTACGACCTGGCGCGAAGGGGCGCGGAGTTTTAGACTGTAGGCGCGTGAGATGAAATAGGATGTGGGGCAGTGAATATGGGAGTTGGGTAGCTGCATGGGAGCCACGCTGACTATTGCCGTGGCCAAACAGTGGTTAGGGATGTGATGGACTTGTGTCTAACCGTCACGGAGTTGAAATAAACGTTATGGTTGAATCTGCTAGTCATCGAGTCATCATTTAACGATGAGGGAGAGAGAGGAATTAAATTTTGACGGTTGATTTTTTAAAAATAAAAAATAAAAGGGATAAATTCAAGTTATACACCTTTTACAACACTCCCTAATGTTTAAAGTCTCCCACTTTGATTACCTTCTATTTAGAGAAGGATATAATTGTGTATTATTGTAAAGTTTAAATTTTATATTTAGGAAAACTCCAACAGAATAGCTAAAGGGGTGGTAATATAATTAAGCAATAAACATTACAATGATTTATTTCGGAATAATGAGGATTGTAGGGTTAGAAAGTTGGAGTTTGTGGATAATATGAACTATTTCGTTTTCCATGTTGTTTAGTAGCAGATATCATGATTTAATCAATTTAATTAACACAGTATATATAACCTAAAAATTAAGCTTGATCCTTATTCAAATTAACCATAATTATTGCTATTTCTCATGAAATCTAAATTTGTTCTTCTTTTAAATATTCGGGGGATCAAATCATCAGTCATTGCCCATTGTGGTCTGGACAACCAGAGAAACACAACCCATACACCTTTAGATAGATATGGTATTGTGAGGAATCAATAAAAAAAAAAAAAACAAAACAAAACAGAATAGAATAGTAGAAGAAAGAAGAATGAAATGGTATGATAAAAGAGCAACAGCAATGTTTGTATTTTTCTAAAAATAAATAAAAAAAAAAAAAAAGCTACATTAATCTTCTCAAATTTACACTTGTGTCTAGCTTCATGGACATGGAAGGTTTTTTTTTTTTTTTTTTTTTTAAATGTAAAGGCATAATTGTATTTTTCACATAAATAACATGGGCATAATGGATATTTTATTTATTTTATGTCGGATCTAATAGAAAATTCTAACTTGGGAGGATAAGTGAAAATGTTAGGTAATTTAAGAGCTCTTAAAGTTTGAAAAGATAATACAATTTAAATACAAGTTTGAGGAGGATAAAGTAGTTTCCGGCAATTTTATATGAGCAAGTTTTAGTTTTGAATAAATATACGATTCGTATTTAATTACTAAAGCCGTGAGGATGGATATATATATAGAGAGAGAGAGAAGCACCATGTTGTCTAAAAATAACAATATTGTAAATACATGAAGCCGTCTCGGCCCTCCTCCTCTCAAACCACCACTTGATGCATTGGGGGTGCCGTAGCTTTTAATTTTTTATTTTTTTTTTGTGGGAAAAAAATATATATATTTTTACCCACCCAATACCCAAGACACGGCACCCCTAATTAGTCTAAGACGCTTAGACGCTCTCTCTGTTTCGTTCTTTCAATCTCAGACGAGTCGGACTTTATGCTCAAAGTAACTCATTCTCTCTGACTTTCAGTCGCTTTTGTGTTAAATTTTTGTTTTAGTTTCCATCTTTTACCTAGTTTTAATTTGAATTTTTTGATTTATTTTATCAGTTTCACGACTTTGAAAAAAATGGAGGATGATTTTCTTGCAAATAGTTTAGTTCTCTATATTGAAGTGAAAATTGTTGAGAGCTTCGATTTAAATTCGATACTTGATGATTTTGTACTTCTAAGAGACCGTAAAGTGCAGTTCTAGACTTTTTTTTTTTAAAAAAAAAAAAAATTATGTCTTTTTGATATAGTGCCGACATGTTACATTTCTAATATATCAATTTGAGCACATATTTATGACCTTTTATAGATATTTATTTGTGATGCATATATTGTGTGAATTACCAAATTTTTAGCGTGAAGAAAATTTTTAGGACGCCAAAAAAAATTTTAATGGCACCCCCAATATAAATTGTCTAGCTCCGCCACTGCTCTCAAAACATTCACATTCTACTCCCCACTTCTACCCTCCCCCTCCCCCAACCCCCATTTTTTTTTTTTTTTTTTGTAGGTATTCTCCGACCAGATCAGTAACTTCAGCCTCTCTACTATATGTCCGTCCACCTTCCATCGTGAGCACTATGAGGGGCTATCTCTCATGGCCGATTTAAATAATTTTTGTTAGGAAATTTGGTTACCCATGTGTTAGATCTAGTTTGTTCAGATTAGATTTGTTCTATAACTGTATTTATACATGGGTTAGCTGAAGATTGAAATCATAGATAACACGTGATTGTAAGAAATTTTGGTTGTATTTATGACTTTGTAACCTCATAATATGGGGCTATGATTTTTGCAGAGCTTTATGTTTTGTGCAATTGTGTTGTAAGAGTTATTTGCTCTACTCTATAAGAGTTTTATGCTCGTGATTTTTAATCAATGAAATCCTCATATTTCCGTTCAATATATATATATATATATATATATATATATATATATATATATATATATATATATATATATATATATATATATATTGTAAATACATCATAGGATAATACTAGACATCCCAACACTTTTTCTCAAATTTCTTTTCCCAAATGATATGGTCAATTTAATAAATAAATAGATTTATCTTGTTTTTTTTTTTTTCTTAAATGAATGTGGAGTCCAAATCATTTGGAAAAGGGATTGTGGAAAAAAGTGTTGAGATGCCTAGCAGCCCTCTACATCATATTATAACATATTGACGTGATTAAATCCCACCAATTGCAGCTTATAAAACATAGTAATGCTATATATTACACTATCAATTCGTCACTATTTTATTATGTTGATATAACATTGTCAATTTACCATCATATTAGTCCTTGTTAGAAAAAAAAAAATCAATAATAAATTAACAATGCTATATTATATAATTAATGAGATAATGATGTGACTAATTGCAAAGTTGACATACATTGAAGTTTTGGCTCTTACATGTATTATTGTGATAAGTTGAAATTAAGGATACCACTGAAGTAGAAAAGAAAAGAAAAGAAAAAAACAAAACATAAAAAAAAAAAAAAAAAAAAAAAAAAAAAAAAAGTTCATTACATATGACACATGACATCAAGATGTAGGCTTGAAAAGCTTAGGTTAATTACCATCCATTTCAAATTTAGACAATGTCGGTCAACTAAAGATTGTCCTCAAGAATCGGCCCCACTGATTATACATAACGGCTAGGGCGGCAATGTCAAGGCGGTGCAGTTTTCTTTTTCCCACTCCGTAATGAGAGTCGGGGGACATGACGGCGTCTTTTACAGATAGATGTCGAAGTCCAAGAACGTGCCCTATTTCGTGCAACGCCACAGACACCAAGTCAAACTGATCTTTGGTTGGGTCAATGCTCCAGTTCTCATCGGCGTGAAAATTTATCTCTCCGAACGGTGGCGGCAAAGCATAAGCTATACAGTGTTTAAATGGCGTCCCTTTCTCATGATTAAGCCTATAAAATCCGATCACGATGTCAGGCTTGGCACCAGCTGGTGGATTCTGAATGAACGTAAATCCTGAGTTTCTTTGCCACTCCGAGAAAGCTTGCTGCATTGCAGCTCTCATTTCTTCCAACATATCTGGGGAAGAAGTAACACTGGAATCAAAGCCATAGCTGAGTTTAGTCTTAGACCATTTTTTGGCCCATTTTATGGAAAACATGGAGTCCAAACCCATGTTGTCGGCGACTACTCCACACCGGTGCGGCGCCATCATTTGCTCGACGGGACCCTTGTATGATCCCTCCTGCAGACTTCGGAGGGACTTGAAAGATTGCCCTGCAAAAGTCTGTGTTGAAAGAAGAAGAAGAAGAAAGACAAGTGCGAAAATAATAGAGAGATAATTGGTAGCCATCGCATGCAGCTTTAATTTTCTACTTATATAGATCGATGGAGAAACAAAATGTCATGATTTGCATATTTATACTACTTAATTTCCTCCCCCACCCCCAACAAAATAAATAACAAACGCTTACCCCTTCCCTCATATTTAATTAGAGATTATTTATTAACTTTTATCATATTAGAAAAAAAAAAATTCTATAATTATTAATTGGGGCCTTAATTTATTGCACCTAAGTCGTCGTATGAGGGTTGAGCTGGCACTGCTTTGTACAAGATCATCATATATTGAAAATATTCAAAATGTTTATAATTGCGTACTGAAATAAGAATTTACGATTGACCTACAATTAATTTGAATAATGTGGCAGTAAAACTCAGCCCTTTGATCAAAACATTTTTTTTTTTTTTTTTTTTAATGCTGATGTATGGGTTGAGTATTATTGTCACTTCATCTCAATTGTATGTCAGGTGTAGAGGAATCTACTAAATAACATTACTCATATGATAATTATAAGAATTTTACCCAATCTAAAGGTGAAAGTCATAGATACAGCGTATAATCGACCTCTCAGAGAGCTTGTTGGTATGCTCTTCATAACATTTTTTAATTATATCTATAATACAAATGGCGAATGGTACTCTCCAACTATATCAAATTTAGAAAAATGAGAAAGCGAAGTAAGAACCAAATGAGATAAAGAGCTACGAGTAACATTATTAATTAACTAGCTTGTACTTCAAAGTTAATGACTATAAGCAAATATTCCATCGTCCCTAGCTATCATAATTTTTCTAATACATTAATTCCCTAGCCATCATTCTTCTTGTACTGGAAATTGTCTTATTTTCAAATTTAAATTAGAAGGCAAAGGTTAAACCGTTTATCTTTTATATATATGCATTTGGATGAATAGTCGCACTCTGGAAAGTTAATAATTTAGTTTATCAATTTATGATTCTTAAAGTAACTTAATGGTGATCGATTACTTTTTGAAAATTGTAGAATAGCTTTTTTGTCAAGTAACTTTTAGTTTAAACAATATATTTTGGCTAGGGTCAAAAGGTTTCGACCCTAGCTAGCCAAAAGTGTAGCATAATTGTAAACGTGCAATGGATTTGAAATGAACAAGTGATGAGGGATGATCCAATGAGCACAATATATCGTATTAACGCCCATTCAAAAAGCTTCAAAAGTAAAGATTAATTAAAAAAGCACGATAAATTAGTACATATATATTAAAAAATAATGAAATTGATGGCATTATATTACTCGTTTATGAGAAGACAACATGAATGGAATGGAAGAGGGGGATTAAATTGAATAAATGTATAATGTCTATGCTTAAGCAACCCCGTTTTCTAAATAAAGTTTTATTTAAATGAAGAATTGTTTATAAATGATAACTTCGGTTTTCTTCGGTCATTGTTTATAATAAGTCAGTTTTATTATTATTATTTTTTTTAATCCAAATGATGGGATTGGATAACCGGTGTAATTTTCCTTATTGGGCGTGACCATCGGGGTACCTGCCCGTTGTGGAATGTTCGGTTTGAGCCATAACTACTGCTTAAGAATGCGAGTATGTTACCACAACCACACCAAAGTGTAAGCCAATAAAACCCATTTTTAGTACCATTTAGTTCACGCAACTACTACCGCAAGCGGATAAATGAGGGGACTTAATCCCTAATGCTTTACCCATAATTCCAATAATTGCAAAGTTGACATACATAGAAGTTTTAGCTCATTGACTGAGATCTTTTTAACACCGTAAGATGAGACCTGTATCTGGTCATGATGACATGATCATGCCATGCGTCTTCATGGACAGATAACTTTTTTTTTTAAAAAAATGTAAAGGCATAATTATATTTTCACATATATAAGTGATATGGCTATAATGGATATTTTATTATTTTTCCTTTGGATTTAATAAAAAATTCTATCATATATAGGGGGATAAGTGAAAAGATTTGGTATATGGTTTGTGAGTTATTTGCAACTTTTTACTTTTATATGAGCAAGTTTTAGTTTTGAATAAATGTATGATTCGTATTTACTCAAGCCGTGAGGATGGATGGCTCTGCAATAGCCTTCATGGGAAACGGAAGGCTACTGCAGAGCCAAAATAACAACATGAGATTCACTTTCAAGAATGAACTTGTTAAGATCAAGAGAGGACGCCAAAGAGAGCCATAGGCTCATAAGAGCCGCCAGAGCTTCACCATAGTTTGGAAGACGAGGAGTGCAAAAATCATCATAATAACCCGACATTCATGATTACAACAGACAACCGCTTGTACAGAGAAGGTATCACGAATGACACTGTCAAAATTAATGTTAAACCAATCCATATATAGGAGGGATTGCCATTACCCTTTAGAGGTAACAAAATTGTCCTGCCAAGCATTGAAATGTTCAAAAGTGACATTATTAATTCTTCGAGAGATGAGAAGAGCATCAAAGGTGGTTCCTCATGAAAGGATATATTCCAATCAAACCAAAGAAGATCACAAACTACCGCAGCAAAAATCTGAAATTTATGGTGCTCATCCTGAGGGGATACATAGAGCAGAGCCAGGAGCGATAACATGAGCAAGTTTTAGTTTTGAATAAATGTATGATTCGTATTTAATTACTAAAGCCATGAGGATAGATGGTGTGAACTGAATAAAAAAGAGAAGCACCATGTTGTCTAAAAAGAAACAATATTGCAAATGCATATCATATCATAACATAATGACGTACATGATTAAATCCCACCAATTGCAGCTTATAAAACAGAGTAATATTATATATTACACTATCAGCTCATCACCATTTTACTACGTTGATATAACATTGTCAATTTACCTTCAGATCAACCATTATTAAAAAAAAGTTCAATAATAAATTAACAATGCCATATTGTATAATTAATGAGGTAATGATGTTATGTATAACATTACTCTAAAATAAAATATGCCAATAATTGCAAAGTTGACATACATTGAAGATTTAACTCGTTGAATGAACGTAAATCCGGAGTTTCTTTGCCACTCTGAGAAAGCCTGCTGTGTTGCAGCTCTCATTTTTTTTCCAATATATCTCTGGGGAAGAAGTAACACTGGAATCAAAGTCATAGCTGAGCGTAGTCTTATACCGTCTGAAGCACCATAGTTTTTAAAGTATGGAGTCCAAACCCATGTTGTTGTTGGCGACTCCACACCGGCGTGGCACCATTATTAATTTGGTCGAGACCTAGCTACATGCTTAATTACCCCTTCCCTCATATTTAATTAGAGATTATTTATTAACTTTTGATCGTTCGTGGGTCATTTGTGAAGTTTTTCCTTAACATTAAGTGTTATTTTTTTGTTATGTGACTTTTAGTTTAAACAATATATTTGCCTAGTGCAATGGATTTTGAAATGAACAAGAGAGGAGGGATAATTCAATAGACACGAGTAATACTAAAAGTTACTTTTGTACCATTCTCGTGTCCTTCTAAAAATGATGTAGCTTTTAAAATTACCATTAGGCTTGTGATTAATCATTATTGAATTTTGATTAAATGATGATTTTAAAAGCCACTTCATTACTTAATAAGCACAAAATATTATATTAACGCTCATTCAACAAGTTTCAAAAGTAAAGATTAATTAAAAAAGGCATGATAAATACATATTAAAATAATGGAATTGATGGCATTATATTACTCATTTAGGAAAAGACGACATGAATGGAAGAGGGGAAGAGGGATTAAATTTAAGTGGCTTTAAATGAGAATAAATGTATTAATTCAATGCTTAGGCAACTCAAAATGTCATATCACATAACGTTTTCCTAAAGAAAGTTTTATTTAAATGAAGAACTGTTTATAAATGCTAATTTTTGATGGAAGAGGGATCCATATGAGATCATATAGCTTCCAAAAAAGTTACAATGCGATTAATAAGTCAATTTAATGGAAAAATTTATAAAATTCATGAGCATTCAATTGGTGTCGGTAAGAAAATGTGAAGAGTCTCTCAAAAGTTTCTATGCATTAAATGAAAGCATCCCATTAAAAGACTGAAGAGATAATTCTCTTTTCAAAACTGTGAGAATGAAGAAGAATTTTTCAAATTCATTTGAACTGGATAATATTCGATTAGTTATATTATATGGGTATTTTTGTTTTTTCACTTTTTGATAGGATAAAAATACTCCTCCAATATAACTAAATAGATATTATTCAGATAATCCTAATTGGAGAATGATAGTGTGTGAAATTATTACGATAATAAAATTAAATAAATGATAATTTTAATGAAGATTTCCGAATGTTGGAGTTGGACTCATCGATCCGGGCCTGTCCAACACAGAGCCCAACGTACAGAACCCATTTGACCAAAAACAAAAACAAAAAGAGAGAGAGAGAGAGAGAGAAAAGAAACGAAAGAAATGCCAACCTATCATCTCAACCGCAAAGCAGTTTCAACGGCACTGATTTGAAATTTGAATTTCAAAATCAAGAGCGTCTTCTCTCATTCTTTCAAACGCGCGTGGGTCCCATCCCAGCGGCCAGCCGTTCAAAGATGCCTAACCCTCCAAAATCATCAAAGATGAAAGACCGTTGTTTTATTCCGAATGCCGGGATAATTCCCCCCGCACCCCCCCCACTCCCGAAGTTTCCTCACAAAAGCTACTCTCTCCATGTGACCCCCACGTGCCGTACACGTCAACAAAAGCCCACGGAGGCTGTAGCGCGCGCGAGCGAGTAGTCTGATCTTTAAGACGTTGGCGAGTGGGATGAGATGCGTGAGTCGGAAAATTTGAGTTTTGTTGTGGTGGGGTAGTTCCTAGGATTTCCCGCCTAAAGGCCATTTGGCAAACGCACAGGCAAAGAAAGAACAGAAGCGGATTTAGATTATAAAATCCGCTCTTTCTCAGGTTTCAAACACAAATTAAGAATTATACGATTATTCTCAAAATTCCATTTTCGTGACCTCAAAAGCTCTCTCATACAGAGACATGGAGGAGCCAGTGAAGGACCAGAGCCAGACTCCAAATCCTGGTATGAAACCTTTGCTTTACTCTCTCCCTCTCTCTCTCTCTCTCTCTCTGCTCTGTGTTTGGAGGTTTTTCTATCGTTTTTTCGAACTGAGGTTGTGGTTTGGGATTTTTTAGGTAACGTAGGCGCGGGGAGACCGAAGCTTCAGCGGTACCCGCTGCGGTCTGGGGCGAAGTCCAAGGAGGAAAAGCCACCGGTCGCTGAATTGTCAAATCATTCTGCTTCCAAGCGGTACCTTGTTTTCCTTGTGTTTGTGTTTTGTATGCAACTGTTTACGTTGTTTTGTCAAGGGTTTTTGATACTTGTATTTGAGGATTAGCGCTGATTTGATTGGTTTTGTTAGAGAAGGATTATTGGGGAACTTGTGCTTAATTTCTTTGGTGAAAATAATTGTCATGCTTTTGACACGCTCTTGGGTATAATATGTTTAAGGGCGAACTCTAAAGGTCTATGTATTTTGTATTAGCTTACTTAGATTAGAATAGGTTTATTGTTTTGCAATGGTGGCAGTTTTGGCAAATTGCATGCTAGTTATTGCGGTTGTTGTAAAAAGAGTGAAGTTAATTTAATGGCGGTATCATAGTTGATTTCTAGACTTTGAAAATAAGTAAGTGTAGGCTCTGTAGAGACTGAGTGAAGGCTCATCAGTGAATATAATGTCCCCAATATCATTTGGTATCCTTGGGTGTTTTTGTGTCCTCGAAATACCATGTCTTGAGTGAAGGCGCCCTTAAGATGCTTGACAAAAATTCTTAGCACAAAAGTTTACCAGAGTGAAGGACCTTGCAATTCTCCAGCTCGTGTATGGCAGAAAGAATCTGTGCAATGTGATGCATTTTTTCTTTTGGGGTTGGGGGCGGCAGCGGCTGTTAGTTAAGAAATGTATCTAAACATGATTACTCTTAATTTTCTAAGGCAATATATACATATTTGATGTTGTTAGAATATTGATTATATGATTAAATTTACTATTTCCTATCAATTTGAGATTTTGGGATAAATGGCGATTTAACAAATATTAGATACAGATTGGTACTTCAAATGTTGTGTTTCACAGTGATATTTTTTGAACTAGACCTAACATTTGTATCATGTAAAATGTTGGTCGCAATATCCGCAGTTAACTAATGGCTTTGAGTGACAATTGGTTGATTTTTTCTTTTATTTTTCAGGGGTATCTCTACATCAAGTGTAAGTAAAAGCGTTGGTGTTCTTGATCTATCTAGCAAGGACAAGTCTGCCAAGCCACCTAGAAGGCTGTCTATTCCAGCCAAGTCCACTGTCAGTCCAGTCCCAAAACTAGGTGGCAACATCACTCCAATTTCAGAGGTTAGAACTAGGAGGTCTGTTACTAGTCAGGTGAAAAGTGATACACCTGTTTCTGATGTTTCAAGATCAACAAGCCGAAAGAAGTTCAGCGTTTTGTCGTCAGCATCTTATTGGCTATCGCAGATTAAGCTCTCTGAATCTGCTGCTAAGCACTCAATTTCACTTGGCTTTTTCAAACTAGCCTTAGAGGCAGGATGTGAGGTATACTTTGTCATCTATTTTCCCAGACTACCCTGCTTCTGCACATTCAAATGCAGATTTTATTTGAATTGTTGCAGAAACTTCTTACAAAAATCAGCCTCCCATTTGTGTCATGTGTCCTTTAGGATAAGCATTTGCACCTCAATTCACTTTGTTTTTCCTTAATCTTATGGAAGACTTGATTTTAATCTGCTTCTGTATTTTGTTTTCTCCTTGCAAATAATATCAAACTCAGCCTCTTCAGCGAATGCGGGATGAACTCAAGTCCTATACCCAGCGACATAACAACGTCAGTGAACTTGGGGAGCTTGTGAAGGAATTATTTGAAAGGTATAATATATCAGAAAACATTGAGCAGTTGCAGGTCTCTGAAACCATTTCTCAGGTGCCTGAAGAGGGAACTCGGTCATCTGATGATGATGTTCAAAGCTCCTCTTCCACTGGGGGAACTAGGAAACTGAGGCCCAGGTCTTTGAACACTGATGCTACTCAAACTTCTCCAGTCGCTGAATCAGCCAAGAAGGAAACTATTCAGAAGAGTAATCGTGCAACCAGGACAAGGGGATCTTTAAATAAGAATTCTGTAAATTCAAGACCTGTTTCAGAGACTGAGGGTAATAAGTCGCTAAAAAAACCTGAGAAGCCAAATAAGGTGGAGTCAAATAAACTAAGAGACAAGAACAAGCGGGGAAAGAAATCTGCTGCTGGAACAGGCAAGGGTACCTAGTTTTTTCCTTTTCTATTTAGTTATGTATATATGGATTGGGTAACTTACAGATTGTGATTCACTGCCATCCACAGTTCAAGTGAGCACTTTGCCTGCCGAGGATATGCCCCAGGAAAACAAAGAAAATATGGTAATCGTAATTTAAATAAACATATTAGCTTATAGTTTGAGTTTTCATATATTACTCTCATCTTGAAACAAATTTTTTGATTCCAAGGTTTTGAGCGGTCATTTGATTTTAAATGGCATGGTAATGTAGGTAACATATACACTGTTAGATGCTATGAAATTTAATGTGGACCATACAATGATTCTTCTTCATTTCTACTTGAAATGGAGAGGATCTTGTTCACTGCTCTATTGTTAAGATGCATTCCTATATATCAGAATTTTCAGGTTACTAGGTTCTATTTTTATCAATAAATACTGTGCATTCCTCTTCTGTTTTAGGATGCTCTCTCAATGGAAGGGATCAGCCCAACTGAAGTCTTGTAGTAGAGATTCTGCAACAAGACTGCTGGACCTTGTCATTCTCATTCTCTTGGATTTGTCTTCAGTGTCATTAAGTTGGGGCTTTTCATTTGTATAGAAAGGGTTGAAGTGATAGTGTTTCAGTCTGGTGTGTGGAAGATGATTTAAGTTTTCATTTATTGGTGGGTTTGTTTGTTTAGTATAATACAGTTGCTGGTGAAACCAAAGTGTATTTGACTCATTAAACTTATTTACTATTCGTCCAATATTATGTAATTTTTGCATCCCAATTTCTGAAAGAGCAAGTAAAAGCACCTTGATTGGCAAACTCGTTTACAACTTGTAAAGATTGGAGCACGTTAATATTATTTTTAATGATTAACATGACTCTAATTACATGCAGACATGTGTAAGCATATGGTAAAAGAGGTGTAGTACTTGACAAATGGCTGCAACAGTTTGAACTTGAGGGAAGTTTGATAATCATAACATAAAACCCGGACCTTATTCAAAAATTGATGACCTTGTTGAGTTTGTAGTTTTGGAGAATCTAGACTTGACCGGATTTTCCTAAATCTGTTTGAAGCATTGGATCTAAATGGCACGAGAATTAAATCTTAAGCATTAACATTTGAATTTGTTCTGCCTTGACTTTTTGTAGACATCTATATTTTATAGGATGTACTTTTATCATTTTGGGTGGCAGAAGGGGACTTTGGACATTGCAACCCTAATGTTAGATTGGGGGGAGAAAGAGACATTATAAAAATGATAAATTGCAGAAAGATTGGTAGTTAGAGGAGAGTTTCTCCTATTTAATGGGAAGTCTTTTGTGGCATGATCACAATACTCAAGTGAGCCTGATTAAATGGGAACTCTCTTTCTTCTCCAGACTAATGATGTCTATTGCTTTTAAAAAAGGGAGAAAAATTGATAAAACAGGAAAACATTTTACTTTATATTAAAAAAAACAAAAACAAAAAATCAATTGTGCATGCCGGCCCAACTTTGCCAAATCTTATCATGAGATGGATACGAAACTATGTAGATCATATTCATTGGAGATAATTAAAATAATTAATCAAGAGAAATGATATGATATCAATGAATAAGCTCCACATTAATTTGGTACCTATTTTGTGGTAAAATGTTTTGTACCCATAACATTTCTCTTTTTAAATGATGAAGAAATTTCTCAGCATTAGACTACTCCGGATTTATTCACCAAATCCAAAAAAATTTAAACAAGAAATCCTGATTTATTTTTTCAAACCTAACATTTTGACGAGCTACATAGGTGTAAATTATTTGTTCTCTACTTCCCCACATATGTTATGGGGAACTTCTTGTATCTATTTTGAAATCTGTCCACAGCAACTTTTATGTTGAAACAACTTCATAACATTTCGCTCAAAAAAAAAAAAAGTTCATAACATTTCAATGTAAAGTTATACATGAATTCTATTTTACATGAGCACAACAACACACAATGCAGCAATTCATATTTAAATAAAATAACAGGCCTAACAATTGTTTGCACAAAATACAAGATCAAAGTGGATAAGTTTGCACAAATTTTTTTGACCGGCAATGTCATTTCAGACACTCATGGGTGCCCTACAGAGGGGCCAATGGAGTTAATCTGCTGTCCAGCTCTGCTCCACAATTTCCCTAACTCTACGGTTGTACTCCCGCTTGTTCTCGCTAAACATCCTAGCCGCTTCGGAATTTGCAGGAGAGTTGGGGTTGGGGTCACACAGCAGCGACTGCAATAAGAGAATGGCATCCTTTAGTATTAAATCATATAGTTGGTGCTCAGTACCTTAACAGTTCTCTATCTAATGTTGTTGGCAGCAGCTTCATTAAATGATAATGATCAGTTTAACATTTCAACAAGAAATATGAAATCATTTCCATATGTTGTAAAATGGTGCCAAAAAAGATGAAATACAGACGTAGGATGACAGCAAAGGCATATGCAGCAGTGACTGGCAATCTAAAACTCAATTATGTACATCTGTCATTGCTGTGCTTGCAGCACAAGATATAGGTACAAGCAATGCTATATTTCTAATTGGGTGATGTTAAACATCACGCCCGGCATGATGCACGCCGGGGTGATTTGTAATTTTAAAATAGTTAAATAAAATATTTTATTATTATAATTATTAAAAAAAAAAAAAGAAAAAAAAAAGAAGAAGTCTGGCGTGCATGAACAGTCATGCACGCCGGCGTTCTTAGTATCATGGCCCTTTCTAATTATGAGGAATGCTAAAAACCACATTTTTATTTCATAATTATCTCTTAATATTGATGTGGTTGTTCCAACCAATCCTTGAATTAATTATTGTTAGAAAAAAAAAAAAAAAATTTCAAAGACTGGTTGGGACTGTTACGTCAATATTGTAAAATAATTGCATAATAAAAATGTGGTATATAGCATCAATATGCTAACTATTACACATTTTCTTAAACTAATAATAGTGAAAAATAGTTCCCAAGGAAAAGTGGCCAACATAGGAACTCTATTTATCTCATCTTACATTTCAGCTTAGTCATACATCCGACCAATATAAATTATTTGCAGCCTTATCCAATAGCACGGATATCAATTCCCCTCCCCTCCTATCCTCTTTAAGGTTTGCCGCATGTAAGAATTGAATTGGAATGCAATTTTTTTTTTGTAAGTAATGTTTTGTCCCCAAGAGGAGGGAGAATGAAAAATTCGAACTAGTGGCCTATACTTCATGAGACATAGTCTATAACAAATTGAACTACCCTTTAGAGACATCAGAATGCATAATTGTAACCATGGTCACAACTGGTGGAACAAGTCAATCATATAGGTCCTTTCCTTTATGTAGCCCTAATCCCTGAAACTGAAAGCCCCACCCCTCCTCCCATGTTATTCAAATTTCGAGCAACTCCCCAAAGTAATCAGACTTCAAAGAGCTAGGGCTAGAAGGCTAATCTAAGTACAAAGAATTATACAGGAGAGACCTAAACAGAAAAAGATCAAGAAAATCCTCAAAGCTAGAAGAATGAAGACAATCAAAGGTTGTTGTTCCTTAAGGTAGCATTTCCAATGTTATTTGGTTCATTTCAAAGATGCTTCTGTGGCAGATCATTTCAAGTTTACTGGGTGATTCTCCTCAAGCCACGAGCTATTAAATAATCCTGTCGGAGTGTTGTTCACAAAGATAGAGAAATGTAGTGAAGAAATACAATATACTATCCAGTCACACCATTTCTCCCCAAAGCCAGTCTCTCACCAAATACAACAAAAAGCTCCAAGTCGTAATCATAAACCTTTTCAATATCCAAGTTACAAATCACACCCTCCTCCCCAGATTTGACCCTGCTATCAAAGCATTCATTAGCAATTAGAACCGAATCTAGAATTTGCCCACCCCCAATGAATGCATTTTGAGAGTTGGAGATGATCTTCTCCAAAACCATTTTCAACCTATTAGCACGAACTTTGGCTACAATTTTGTAAACTCATCCTAGAAGACTAATAGGGTGAAAATCCTTAATATCAATAGCTCCTGACTTTTTCGGAATTCGAGTGATAAAAAGTGGCATTAAGACTTCTTTCAAACTTGCCACTAGCATGGAAATCTTGGAAGACCTTCATCGTATCATCTTTTAGAATGTCCCAGCATGCTTGGAATAACGCCATAAAAAAAGGTCACGGCCTTGGGCCTTATCATCGTTCAAAGCTTTCACCACCTCAAAATCCTTGAATGTGTTTTCCAATCAATTAGCCTCTACCTCACCAATGGAGTCAAAGGAAAGGTCATCCAGTTGAGGCCACCAATTGAATTGTTCAGTATACAAACTACTATAGTATTACACAATGTGCTATCTAATCTTGTCTCAGCCAAAAAAATAGTTCAATTGGAAACTTCGAATTTCTTTAATTTTTACTTCTTGAGTGGCCAGAGTTTAACCAAAGTCCTAGTTTAACTCTTAACCAGATCACATTTATGCATTTTTGTGAAGATCGTGGTATCTTTAAAAAAAAAAATTAGTACGTTCCTAAATATCCTAATGGCATAATTCCAGTATATCCATGGCAATTAGTTAGATTATGGTTTATATTGTATTTCCTAGCCTCAGAATCAGCAGCACTACATATTAGGATAATCAACAGCATTTACAGACAATATCAATGGGGATGATTCAAATTTCCAAGAACTAAAATAGGTAAGATGAGAGACGGAGATAAAACACAACAAAAGCTTCAATGAGAGCTGCACTATGTCAACAAAAAGCTGAGTATCTGTAACTTATCCAAAAAAAAAAGCAGAGTATCTGTAGAAAAAGTTGATAATTGTCAAGAAATCATGAAGACAACTTACTAGAAAAAGGATCAACAAGGCAATACTGCTGTTTTGGTCGGGAACCAAAAAAAAAGCCTCTTCATTTTACAATAGAGTCCCACGGAGAAAGGATGAAAATAAATGATTGATCAAGTGAAAATGTTGGAATAATAGTTCAATGCAGAGCTGGGTACTTAAAAAATGTGCGAAGTACTATGGGGATCGAATGATATACTTATTTGCAATGCCTACAGCTGGAAACTTTACTGGAGGTGCAGACAAAGGAGTAATATAACTCTTTCACTAAACAATTAATTATGTGCAACAAGGTAAACTACACAGCGCTGGTCCTGCCAAAGGAGAGTCCTAGGAGGCGTTGTCTGAACATGATTCTAAACTTCAAAACCAAATCAATGTACTTATGTATGTCCATATCCAACAAGTTTTGCTTGCTCAACTAAGCTGTAGAATCTGACTACTGAAAGACATCTTCTAAATCGAATTAAATACATGATGTACGGAATATATGCATCTGCTTCGCTTATTCTTACAAAACAGTCAGCAACACTTCAAATACAATAATAAAATATTATATTGTACCTGGATAGATGTAAGTATAGCTGCCACATCATATATAGGACTCCACTGATTTTGTAAAATATCCAGACAAATACTTCCATCGGCGTAAACTGACCAAATACAAAAGAAAAATTGAAGTCAGTAACCATAGTTGGTTAAGATTCAATGTGCAAGTGCCTCATACAACTTACTATTTGGATGAAACATTCGAGAAACAAATCGCACTGTCGGTGGTTTGTTTGGGTAATCCTCAGTGAACTGCAGAGTCAACTTGAACGTGCCTGAATAACTCAAATGAAAATTCATTTATGTAGATTTAGATGTTAAGATAATGATAGGAGAAATAAGCATATCCCTATGCATCAATGAATGGGGGAGAGGGTGGCGGGGGAGGAAGAAGAAACCCAACACACACACACAAGTATACAACCCCTCCCCCCAAAACACGTATAGAAAAAAACAAAGATCCGTTCAGCAAAGAATCGTATTCCTTAAGAGATCATACGGAGAATTCCAAACAGTTCAAGAACACAATGAAAGACTGACCAACACTTATCTTAACTAGAATGATCTGGGAAACAAGATGTATTGAGTTGATTTCATAATATACCACTACTGTTTGTGTAGTCATATTCAAAAATCTAACTTTTAGTATCAAACATATGGGAACATGGTATTAGCAGCACAAGAATATCCACACGGGTTGAATGATGCATTTCTCATGTGTTCATATCTTCATGATGCCACATAATTATGCACCTGAGCACCTCAATAAATGGAAAGAGCAGCTCTTACAGACTTAACAGCTAGATATACTTATGTAAATGAATATCTCTAAAAAAATTAATATTAGAAGCCAATGACACAGGCAATACAATTAATTTATGCAAATCACACTAACAAATAAGCTTTTGTAAACAATGAAATCAGCACCTTAAAAAACAATTCTTACAAAGAATAACCAGACAGTAGAATATCATTTTATCTCAAAAGCAGTATAGAAAGAAACACAAACACATACAACGCACTGCTGGGTAATACAGGTTGTGTATATAAAAGAGAATTTTGAAATCCCTCAAATAGGAAACTATTCCACCATGTAAAACACCGGTTTTATAATATGGATTGCAATGTAAATGAACAAATTAAGAATAGAAAACAGAAAGAAAAAAAAAAGGCCACGCATCATGGACACTTTATCTTCAAATACAATGGAAAGTAACTAGGATTTACCGTGTACATTTCTATTGGGTGTTGAAGCAAGCAGGAAATGTATCAAAGAAATTAACATGAACATAATCCATTTGATGCATTTATACTAGTTTATTCGAATAAAAGATTCAGTGCAAGTGTTGACTCACCTCCATCCCACGGAGTATCATCAGGACTGCAATCCAAACCAGACAAGAAACCAGAAATGGCTTATCCAACCGTACTTAAACATACTTGAAAAATGAAAATGAATAGTTAAACAACATAAGAAAAGCATAAGAACAGATCTTTATGCACTTTCTCCCAGCTTACCCAAAAATAACAGCATTCCAAAGCATAATATTGTTGTCTTGGGGTGCTCCACTGATGCCTGCAGGTGGATCTTGTTGCAACCTCTTAAAATCTCTCATCAGCCTCTTCCTAGCCGGAGTCGACATCGTCACCACCTATTGATCCTGGCAATCACCAAAAACAAAAGAAAAATAAGCAAATAAATATACAAATCAACTCAGTACAAGTCTCTCCAACACCAAGGGCTTATTTTGGTGAAACCGATAACAGTTTTTTTTTCCCCTAATAGCCACTTTGGGATAATCATTTTTTACATGAATACGAAATTAACTCAAGGCAACCCAATTTTCATGAACCACCAATGACCAAATGTGTCCAAATTATATATATATATATACACACACACAAAAAGTGATACCGCAAATACAATTATATATCAAACTTGCCAGTACTTATATCACCAATTCACCACGATACAAAGAATTGAAATCAAGTTGCACACACAAGGAACATAACGTACAAAAACCAGTGCAGGACCTTGATTGTACCAAGCTCCAAATTCAACATTTACTTTAATTCAGGAAATTTGTCTAGTTCTATTTATTCCAAACTCAAATACTAATGAAATCATGTTACTACTCCGGTACCAGCGCTTCCTTAATTGGAACAGGAAATCCAAAACCCCAAATCCTAATCCGTAATTGTGCCACGGATTTCCAAGAAACGAAAAGGTCCCCGAAGTTAGGGTTTTGACCGTCAAAAAATCAAACACGAAATTCAGATTATTTTCTCTCTGCGTCTCTAATCATCCACCCGACCAAACCAAATGGATGTAAAATTAAAGCAAATGAAACAATAATTCACAGCACATAGCACAAAAATCAGAAAATTCTTTGAAGTTGGTCTCACCTGGAAGTCGATGCGTAGAGAAACTCCGGTCTCAAAGAGTAAACGCTAGGGTTTTGATTCGGCTTCGCTCGTGTACGGGCGAGAAGAGCATGCAGAAGAAGTAGGCTTCTGGGAACCCAATCAGATCGAAGCCATGGGTGTAGACAAGAGAGAATCTATCAGAAGGAGAGAGGGAGAGAGAGAGAAAGAGAAAGGGGGAGAGAGGGAGAGATATTATTGTTATGTTATTGGGATGTGGTTGGGTATTGGTCTAGTCAGATTGTCCCCACTAGGCCACTGGGGATTTGGCTGGCTTTGCGCGGTTTACGTTTGTCTAGGTGCGGTTCATGACATGTACAATGGTGGCTTTTGGACCAGGATCCCATGGAATTATAAGTGAATTTCAAATTCTGGAATTTACGGCCAGATCTCTTGAAAGAGATTAAATAATAATAAAATATTATTTAATTTTTAAATAAAAACCAAAATAATAAAAAAAATATAATTTTTCTATTTATTATTATTTGGCCCTTGGGGTGATCGAGCCACCGTCAAGGGCCAAACCTGAACCACATTCAAGGGCTAAACCTTTTTTTTTTTTTTTTTTTTTTTGGACTTTTGGCCCTTGGGGTGGCCGAACCACTCACAAAGGCCACTGTTTGGCCGAAGCTACCCCATGGCCAAACAGTGGCACTTGGGGGTGGTTCGGCCATCCCTAAAGACTAAACCCTTTTTTTTTTTTAGGACTTTTGGCCCGTAGGGATTATTTGGCAACTTTCAAGGGCCAAATAATAATAAATAAATAAATTATATTTTTTATTATTATGTTTTTTTTTAAAAAAAATTTTAATTAATATTTAATTATTATTTATTTAGTGGGACACGTGGCATCACAGAAGAGATCCTAACTGTGAATTATAGAATCTGGAATTCACCCCTAATTCCAGGGGCCTTTTTATTTTTAATTATTTTTTATTATTTATTCAATACAGAAAAAAAAAAAAATGGAAGATGAGGGAATGGACTCCTAAGTCCTAATAATTAGGGGTCAATACCGGTTTGGCGAGTGTTAGTATTGGCATTTTTGCTTACCGATTTATAATAGTTGGTTAAGCCAATTAATTAACTGACTTCATACTGATAAGGAATAGTTTTAACTTTTTCGATTAATCAGTTAGTCGGTTAATAGGTGATCGGTTAAGTCAGTTATAAGTTTTTATATTATGATTTATCAATTTCCTTGTAACTACAAAATTAGTAAAGAATATATTTTATAAATGAAAAGAAAAAGTAAATTCATGTAACATGGACCGAAATGACAACCACAAATCAGCTGGACAACACACAATAAGGAAAGTTATCAAATAAAATTCAAAATTCACTTGAAAAATTGGTTAAGTCGGTTAACCAATAAAAAAAATTTCTACCACCTACCAAACCGATGTCGAAACAATATTTTTATTTCACCTACCGACTGTCGGAAGTCGGTCGGTGATGATTTGGTGGCAGTCGATAAACAATTGGTAGGCAGTAAACGGTTAATTTGCCCACTCCTACTAATCACAAACCCAAACAAAAGAGACCGTTACCCAAAAGAAAAAAAAAAAAAATACAATACAATACAATACAATACAATACAAAAAAACTGGTCCATTAATAATTCCAAATGAATCAAAACCAACCCGGTCCAGTCCAGAAGAACTTGAGGCTGTCCTTATGTTGACAGATAAATGTTATCCACATGTTGCCCCAAGACATTGCGTTAATGGGCCCAGAAGAACTGAAGTTGAGACTTGTGGGGGAGCCTTGTTTATCTTTTTTCCATAATTATTTAGGCCCATAACAAAATTTGGAGATGGGGCGGGCAGGCGGGCGACCCGTTGTCGGCTATGCCGACAACGGGTCGCCCGCCTGCCCGCCGAATATATACCGACCAAATAGAAGAGTCAAGAGCCACTTGGAAAACGTGCATTTTTTTTGGCGATGATGTATTAATTGGCATGTTATCATTGAATCCAGACCGCGTTTAATTGCATGCAATGATTTTGTTGACTTTATCTGTTGAATATATCCTATGAATCTATGTGTTGACTGTTGATATTGAAAAGGTACCTATGTGTGGGGTTGTATTCCTACAAATTTTCTGGCCAATGGCAATAATTGTAATTAAGTTTCTTTTTTTTTGGTTGTTCCTTGAGCCAACACCGAAAAGGTTCAAAAGCTCAAATCTTGGTCAACAATGTAGGAAGGACAAAGTATTTCTCTAATCTCTTTAATTTGGTCTATTAAATTACAATTTAAACACATTAATTCAATAGACTAAGTTATAAGCAACTTGGAAAAAAACTTCATTCATGAAAGAATATGAATATACCTATACCCACACTTGCCATTGAACACGACTTTATGGGATATGCAACATGACAAATATTCTAGCATTTATTTTTGCCGAGTTACATATTTCATTTATTTATTTATTTTTTTCTTTTAATTAAGAGTTGATGAAGCATGCCAACTTAGCGAAGATGTACACAAGATAAATGGCATAATGCAAAGACACGCGAAACATACAAATCTCTTGTTAATATGCTGCTCAAGAGCAAAACTACATGAGTAGATATGTAGTTCAAGCAACCTCTTCTAATTGGTGTGAGCAATATCTATATTTCCGTGGGTCGCGGTAATAATATAGAAAAACTATAAACGTGTTACAATATTTCACATTTGAACAAATGAAAATACAGTTCCGTACGCAATTGCAACCATTTATTCTGTCAAACAAAGATTAATTCTTTTTCTAAGCTTTATGTGAACTTCATACATATATGCCGAATCTTCAACGTGTTGCATGCGTCCCACTATATATATATATATATATATATAAAATCTCAGAGTCAATTACTTCCACTTGCTTGCTGTCATCATCTTCATGCACAAATTTCTTCTCATACATCACTTCTGGCCAATCAAGACAATATAAACAACAACATTCTAATGAGTGGTCAAAACTCTTTGGCATTGTCTCTATTATCACCGGGAGACGTTGACGCACTCTTGGGAGCAGAAAACGGCAACGAAGGTGGTAGAAACGACATCAAACTTCCCGGCGGTGAGTTTGTTGAGTGCGTTTTGTTTAACAAGCTTGACGCACATCCACTCCCATTAGTGCCAATGATTGTGGTGAGGGCAGCTGCTAAAGCGGATTGGAAGCTGGGGTCAGCTGTGATTGCTTTTGTCGCAGCAGCAATGGTGTCTGGTAGAGGGTACTGCTGAGAAGGAGGCATGGGATTCTTCTTTTGCATGTATGACAGATAGATGTTATCCACATGTTGTCTTCCCATGTTGCCCCCCCAAGACATTGCGTTAATGGGCTGATGATGATGATCAGAAGAACTGAAGTTGAAGCTTGCGGGGGAGTAATTGTTATACCTTGGAGGATAGTTTGAAGAGAATTTGTTGAACTGAGATGAGGCGGAGGAGGAGGATGGGGTGGATGTGAGGTCAAGAGTGATTGTTGGGAATGTACATGAAGATGAGTAAGAAGGGTTGGATAGGTAGACTTGCTTTGGTTTTGAATTATCTGGTAGATAAAAGTTCAAGCCATGGAGATCGGAAGCGGTGATGGTGGTGGCAGGTCGGTCGGAGCTCGACGACGACCCTGACAAAAGCATGGAAGCAGCGGCTGAAGTGGTGGAAGCCATAGCAGTGGCTGACATCGGAAGCGGGTGGTTATGTGTTCCTTCGTAGGTGGTGATCAAGATGGACATGTCATCAGCACATCTTTGCACCTGAAATTGCATATATTGTTAATTAAAGAGAGTATCAAAATTTAATTTGGAAATGCAAAACAAAAAATTAATGGCTTTTGCATCCAACTAAAATTATGTTTTATTGTCCCCAAGAGGTAGTTTAATCGGCTGGGACCACGTCTAATGAAGCAAAGGTCACTAGTTCGAATCCCCCTCCCACTCTACGGACATGTTAAAAAAAAAAAAAATTATGTTTTATTTGTTCCTAAAAAATTATCTAAATGAATGTCATATTAGTCAATCATATTATTCAAGTAAACATCATGACATTTTTTCAAACCAAAATTAAAAATACTTTCACTTTTCTATGTTTTCTATAAACTTTTTTTTAGTATTTGTCCGCTATGATTTTTTTTTTTAATTTTTTTGAGGAATTGTGACAACTTCATTAATATCAAATAGGAATTACAGGTTTCTCAGAAACAATGAGTTCCTGGATACAAGTAGATGGATTAGAAAACGTTTTGATGTGATATGTATATAAGAGATAACTATTTTTTGTGGGATTCACATTTAGAAAGTGTTGTGTTTTGAATATGCTAATAATTTTGAAAAAATAAAAGATGTAATTAAGTGTTTTAAAAACCTTTATTTGTTTTCATAACCATTACCAAACTAGATGTAATGATCAGTAAGTAATTAATGCTACTATTTACACTAATTCATCACACATATTCTACATGGATCGACATTACTTGTTTTAAATGATTTTTTCATTTTTCGTTAGTACTTCAAAAATAAAAAACAAAATTCAACAAATTAATGTGAAATGACTGTTTTATAAGTATGAGGTGTACATAATTTGTCACACAAAATTTTGAAGTTATAAATTTGAAATTTGAATAATTTCTCAAAGACAAAACATGCATATACCGATATACTTTAAACTATAAATTTAAGTACCTGTTTTCTTACTGGGCATGAGGGTGCAACAGTACAACGATAGTATGCTCGAGGGCATGGGTTTCCTTTGGCAATCTTTTGTCCATATTTCCTCCATTGGCATCCATCATTCATCTGAATATATATAAAAAGTTCAAAAAACACATGTTATTGATCTTATGAATGAATAATATTATAGATCATAACTTTGTTTTAATTCATATTAATTTAGAATAAGCTTCAAATTTCATGCATGGATGATATTTAAATACTTACTGTTGGAGTATCACATCGAGCCCTCACAGAAACCCTAGCTTTCTTCACCGGATTTTGCTGTGAAACCTCATCATCTCCAATACTTCTCATCGTCTTCAGAGCCCTACCAGCAGTTTCTTCCTTTGTTTCTTCAGAAGTACTGTTAAAAGGGCTTGGATTCCTCAAAGATTCACTTAATTCTCTTGATTTAGACAAATCGAATTTGCAGTCCAGTCCAAGACTCAAGCCTTCTTTAGCTGCTTGTTCATCATGATCATCATCTTTCAATTGGGTAGAAGAAACTATCATATTCTTTTCCTCCTTTTTTGTGTCACTTGGAAGTCTTCCAAGGCTAAGGGAAACATTAAACTCCGGTTCTTCAATTTCTTGATGCTTGTTTCTCCCTTCTTGTTGAACAATGTCATAGAATCGCATTTGGAGGGTCTGGTAATCCTTCACCATTCGATCTAAATGCTTCTTTAGTCTTTGATTTTCTTCTCTCACCTCACCCATTTCTGCTCTAGCAGATTGAATCTGACCATCATATATATATATAAAATTATAGTCTGATTTATTATTCATCCTCTCTTACATATATAAAAAAAAAAAAAAAATTAAAAAAAAAAAAAATTAACAAATCATGATAAGACTTCTAATTTACCTTTTCCTTTTGGCTTGAAGGAGATATTATTGAGTCAGGTACTCCTGAGGATCTTCCCATATTAGTCAACGGTGTCACCTGTCGGAGCATCATCATGGTTAGAAGAAATCCATCAAAATAAACAATCATGTATATATATATATGTGTGTGTGGTGAATTTGGATTCATATAACTAGGGTTTTTCGAAAGCTATTTGAAATTATTTCATTTTTATATTCATAATTATTATATATAGAAGAAACACAAATTCATATGAATTGAATTCTGACCAAATAGGAGTAAAAAAGCTTAATTAATCCAAGGATCCATTGATGAGAAGGCCGTAGATCCATTAATCATACTTGGAAATTTGATTTATTTAGATATGAGAAGAACTCTAGGTTATATATATACTATAATAAAATAGAGCTACTTATAATCATAAACCAATTGAAGAAAATCCTGCTTGATGCAGCTTAAACCCTTTTCTTTATAGGTCAATCAATATATTGGATCGAAAAAATCAGAAAAGAAGAGAAGAAGAAATTAAAAATATCTAAAATCAAATTAATCCACAATAAAATTTCCAAGAAAAGAAGAAGAAGAAATTAAGCTCCACCTTGATGACTGCTGTCTCTTCTTTACTGCATCCTTCTTCATATCCTTTCTCCTCCTTGAGCACTACTCCACCTCCATGACCAGATCCTTCATTAGCAGCAGCCTCCATAGCTCTCCTTATCCTTTAGTTTTTTCTTCAAACTTCTCTGGGTAGGTCTCAGCTTGCTCTCCTCTTCTTTTATACAGGCAGCATGAAGTATTTGACCCCGTTTAGAAAGAAGAAAGCTAAGATTTTCACACTGATCCAACGCGGACAAAAGGGTACCACTGATCCCATCCAATTGCCCTTAAAGAAAGAGTTGAACTTATATTAAATATATTCATAAAATACAAGAATTCAACTTCAAACGTTAGAGATTATAACATGTCAGAGAGAGAGAGAGAGAGAGAGAGAGACAGAGAGAGAGAGAGAAAATGAGGGGAGAGCTTTAAGCCGCAATGTTCGGACCCCACGTAATACTACTACTCCCATCGTTGAAGTTTCGTACAAGACAAAAGTCACAAGGGGATTGGTTCGTGGTCAAAGTTTCGCCACCGTCGTGTTACCACCGGTGACCGGATCGGAGATTTTTTTCTTTTTGTAGGGTCAGTTTAACATGGGTAGGGGGTTTGCTCTTAAGAAGATTGAGGTCAAACTAAATTACCCAAAAGGAAAATAAAAACATTAAGGTCAAACAATTGGGCCATAGGTTTCAGAGTAGTTGCTCATTGGTCCATGCATTCGACTTTATTCACGTTCAATCTCAAGCTTCCTGTGTGCTACTACTGGCCTCCTTGCGCAAATTGTCTGCTATCAACATCACTAAATCATGTAAATATGTGATTTTTTTGAAAATTTACAATTTTAAAGGTTAAATTGAGATTTTAAATGCCAAATTGCAATTTTATCAAACGCGTAATAATGTTACTAAGCGTTCTACTCGACTAATGTTAAAAGGAGGACTAGAATTCTTCTTAAGTCTTCATAAATATGATGTAACTTTTAAAATCACCATTAAATTTAAAATGATTATTATTGAATTTTAATCTACGAATGATTTTAAAATTCACAACACATTTGAGGGGACTCTAGCTAGTCCTCATTCTAGCAGCATTAGTCGTTCTACTCTATGCATGCAATTATTTTACAACTTTTTTTATAATATCTAACACGTGTTAATATGCGATTAGAGACACATTAATTAGCCACTAAAAGAAAATTTGAACATCCTTCAATTAGATTATATGTCAAAAGTTGTAAAAAAGTTAGAAGTCTAGTATTTTCCTTCCTTGAAATTAGGTTAGAGGAAATTCTTCAATCAAATCTATTAAATTGACATATATTTGTACTTTTATTTACATTTTTAGTAAGATTATCAGAGTATGTGACTCTCACATACTCTAAAGATATATATCAATTTAATAGACTAAAATAATAGAGAAAATTTCACCAAACTCAATTTAAAAGAAAGTTTATCCTCAAATATTGATGAGCATAACACATGTATTGAGCTGACTTTGATGATTCTTTGAAAGAGAAAAATACAAATGTTGTTTTCTAAGGATGGTTGGTCCTATACGATCTCTAGTCAAGTGATAAGGTCTTATACACTGATCGAGCCCTGTCGTTTCAATGAGAGTGATATCAATTTAATAGACTAAAATAATAGAGAAAATTTCACCAAACTCAATTCAAAAGAAAAGTTTATCCTCAAATATTGATGAGCATAACATATGTATTGAGCTAACTTTGATGATTTTTTGAAAGAAAAATACAAATGTTGTTTTCTAAGGATGGTTGGTCCTATATGATCTCTAGTCAAGTGATAAGATCCTATACATTGATCGAGCCCTGTCGTTTCAATGAGAGTGATATATATCTATATCTCACATGTTTTATTGTAAATCTCCAATAAAACTCTACCTACCTGTTTCCAGCAATATAATTAAGATTCATATATACCATAATTTTTATAAAAATTATATCCACGTATATGCCATAATTGGAGAAATTTCCAACAGGAGGAGCTATACTGATCAGTATGTTTTATATATGGTGGCAGTAACACAGTAACACTACAGTCACATCTTTGAGTTAGGTGGTGATAATTAACGGATTTTTCAAGTTAAATAATAGGAAGTAAGGATGATTAAATAATATATAATTGAAAATGAATACAAATATATATACAATAGAGAAGTTGATTGAAAAAAATCTTAATTTTATATAGTTTGACTAACCATATATAAAAGTGAAAGTCATCGTTATTTTCCAATCCAGGTGGGATATCAGCATCCAGATCTTGACAAAGAACCTTATCGAACGATCGATCGATCTCAGTTTACTGTAAAGAAAGAGAGAAATGCAGAAAAGTACAAAGCCACCAAAATTGGCTTTTCACAAGGATTAATATTATTTCTTCAATCCCAGTAAGTTAAAATTTTAAATTGCAAGGACTAATTAAGTAATTTGTAGATCAGCTGAAGTTGCTCATAATAATGGTTATATAAAGTATGACGTGGTTGGATATATATGTCGGATGGGAGGGTAAAACTAGAAAATGAAGAGGAAAAATTTGACAGTATTAATTCGTAGTATTATATTAGTTATATGGATCTGCAACCTAGCTCTGATATATAGTCTCATGTATAATTAATTAATAAATTATCATTGCAATCTCAGCACAACTAGCTAATTAGGAAATAATTGAAAACTTCCATGCATATCTCTGCCATAAATTGAAAAACTTACTGATTCAATTCTGAGCGCAAGACTTGGCATTTATTTTATATATATATATAATCTCACGAGCCTACCTCAAGATTCAGTCTATCCAAAGCACGTAGTAATCTAACGTGGAACATGTACAACGATGAAACAAGAGGGGGTAACAAATTCGTATTTGATGCCGAGTTGTATCATGTTGAAGCATAGGTATCAAATTATATAAGTAAATCATAATTGATCAACTAATCATTTAATTAAAATGGTCAAATCGATCCCCTAGTCTTATTCTGCTAGTTTCACGTTAAATTATTGAATCGTGTAAAAAATTGTTAGGCTTTAAAGGGCAATTTAGGGCATCCCATTAGATTTAAAAAAAAATTCTTATTTATTCTTATGATTTCAGGTGCTTAATTACGGTATATGTACGTACGTAGTATCATATATACCAAAGTCTTGATCCCAGTGTGTATATACATATGTGTACATGTGCATATATTTAATTAGAATTACATTAATTTATATATACACACATATGGTACTCCTCTCTCTCTCTCTCTCTCTCTCTCTCTCTATATATATATATATATAGCATCAATTACTTTGAGACTCGTCTGGCCTCTAATGAGAAAGATCTGCAGAAATTAAGCATATGGTATATTGGAAAAGCAGCAGTGAAACTATTTTACTAGCTAGGGAGGAAAATAACGTTAATATATGATCACTTTGTTAACACAATTTCCCTCTCTAATAAAATGATTTTGACTTTGTTAACACAATTTAGTGGAATATGAATTTCTATCATTTCGAAGTCAATCGGCAACATTATTTGACTAATTGTCATAGGAGTTAAAATTTCTATCATTATCATATACTATAATATTAATAAATAGGTGCACCGCTTTCCTGTTCTACTTGGATTTAAAAAACAGTAACAGCATTATATTTAAGGAAAGGTAAGAAGAAAAAATAAGACGTTGAAAGAGTCAGCAGGTCTCCCTATGGCCATATATATGGCAAATGTGAAGGTCAGCTTTCAATTTTCGACGTTTTTGTCAAGTAGAACCCACTTGTGAATGCAAAACCGATAAGATTTTGACCTAGCTACTTTTATTCTTATACACACAACCTTTGAGATTCCGTTTTACATTCCTTGGACTCTCTCTCTCTCTCTCTCTCCATTCCAAACTAGGGTTTTTTTTTTTCCTGAATTATTCCAAAATATATAGAAGTTTCATAGCTATTAATTACCTTTAATTTTTTTTTTTATTTGTTAAATTTGAAGTCACTTTTCTTATTAGTATATCTAAGAATATTTCAAAAATATATATTTTATTTATTTTGGTTCAGCAAAATGAGTTTTATTTATGAACACCCAATTCCCATATATATATATATATATATATATATATATATATATATTATGATTTCCACAGGAGAGACAAAGAGAGAGCTGGTGGGCATGCGCAAACACATTACATTGATTAGGGTCATGATTCTAAGAACGCCGGCGTGCATGACTGTTCATGCACGCCAGGCTTCTTTCTTTTATTTATTTTTTTAATTTTTAAATAATTAAAATAATAAAATATTAAAATTTAATTATTTTAAAATAATATTCTTTCTTCTTTCTTCTCTGTACTTCATTCTTACTTGTGATACATGATAAGCATTAATTATCTTAGTCTACCACATGTAGGATATATATTAATATTTTGACTAGAGTATAACCACATGTAGGATATATATTAATATTTTGACTAGTTTATTTCTAATTGTGATCTAGAGAAATTGGTTATTTTTAAAGGGAAGAGTTAAGAAAAATTAATTGTTTCCAACCAGTCATACAAGCTTCATTAAAAGAGTTGGAAAAACAACTCAAATCAATAATTATAGCAGCCATAATGCATTGAAACAGGATCCTATTTCCTTTCCATTTCTATTATTTCATGGATAGATTTTAGATTTTTTTTTTTTTTTTTTTTAACATTTAATGGTGTACTTTTATTTTAAAATTGTGATACGTGTTTTATTTAAGTAAGTGTTACTCTATCGAGATCTGTTAAGTCAGTTGACGGAATTTGGCTGTAGGGACTAAATTATTTTTTTAGCAGGTTTTATGAATCTCTGAGTTCATTTTGATACCACAATGAGCTAATTGCAAATCCGGTAAACCACAATGACTGATTTTAATTTTTTTTCAAAAAAAAAAAAAGTAATAATAATCCAATAACTGATAAACACTACCACATCAGCCTAGTAGAATAAGAATTGATAGGTTTATTAGTTTAAGTCATTTCCATTCAATATATAATTTATAAATTCTTACTGAAAAGCTTGGCATGAAAAGCAAGACTTTACTATATCCTTGCATGAAAATCTTGTAAAATAATTAAAGAACGAATAAGATAAAGAAAGAAGTTTTATTTATGAATTTGTTCATATACACCGTATTTATACACAAAGCTAGGGAGAGGACAAATCCCGTAATTCTACATATATATTTGGATTTAAGGATAATTCCATTCTCGTTTTTGGGGTTGGGGGATATTTGTCATTTTATAAGCGATTCTAGAGAACTTCATTTGCAACTTTATTAGTCTTTTTGGAGTGATAGCGTGGACGTGAATATATAGCCTTTTTTTTTAAAGTCATTACAAATAGTATTAAAACTAGGTTGTAACGACTATTGAGAAGATGATTAGTCCATATAAATAAGTAGATTATAAAAAAGCTTATGAATACTAAGTCTCGTATTATTTCTTTAAAAATACACATTCAAGTGCAAGTACAGCCTATTTCCACAAACTGGTCGTTGTATTCAATGGAAAACATTAAGAATTTCAAATTGGTGTAATGCAATGCTATTTGGATTAAGAAAATAATAAATTCAAGTCAATGCGTAGATCTTAGAAATTAAACGAACCATTAATTACTAAACGCGCGAATGTGCACCGTATCTGGATTTTTTTTTTTTTTTTTTTTTTTAAGGAAAAGTCAATCTGGACAAAAGCTTCCCACTAGATATTGTTTTGTTTGCATTGAAGTTTAATAATTATAAGATAATATGTAATGCAAGCTTGATCTTAATTGTCAACGGGTATCGATATTAATTTCATACACTTTGAAGAATATGTATTTTATGTAGATTCAGATCTCTAATAATTAGTTGTCTAAATTGCTAGTAATTTTAGTATGTAATACATTGTAAGATGCCAGTCTATATGAAATTTACGTGTCCAAATGAATTTTGAACTGTCTAACCATATATTAGGATAGACAGTTCTCATGTGAACTTTTTTATATATGTTGTTCAAATTGTTAGCGAGCTGAATAGCTAATTGTTGGTAATCTTTATCCATATTTCAATTCGTAGCACCGGCCAAGTCATCGATATTCAATACCATATCTACAGGAAATATTGAAAATGAGAATAAAATAGAAACACAAACTTTCTAAATATGTAATTAAAGATAAATTACTTGGCTTTGTTCTTATACAATAATAGTTTCTTGACAATTTTGCTAGGGAATATGTTGTATTTGGATGGTGTTGATACCACCAAGGGTGGATTTGTCTCTCATACGACAAAAAACAAAAGAAGTCTTTCTGAATATAACAATATTTTTTGTTGTCAATCATTGAAGAATCTCTAATATTAAAAAATCTTACACCTATAATGGGTTGAACCCTTAGACTCCTCCTCAAATGAGAGGAGACTATTGTTGAACTTTAAGCCTTTTATTAGTTTTTTTTTTTGGTTGCTTCAAAGGCAGTAGCTTCAATGGCCTTACAATATCTGGGGAATTCACTCCTTAGATAGGCTTTTTCTTTTAGGTAAAATAGTTAATAACAACAAATGAATTGATTTTTCTTAAGAATAAGCATAAGTTCTTTGGAATATGCTCAATATTTCGTTTGTTTTTGTTATATTTAGCGGTGTATGTTGTATTAAGTCATTTAAAATTTTAAATAATGTGACAACATAAACGTCAATAGTAACATATACACTATTAGATACGTGAAAGACACAAATTTCCTCAAAATTAAATTAAAATAAATCTATAAAATTGTCATGTATTACTTAATACTTGAAAAACATACGATTTGTTATTATTCAATGGAAAATGTTAGGCTTACAAACACATTTTACAAAAAAACTTTTATAAAGTGATGTGACACAATATAATTGGATATGAGATAAATTCAAATTTTGAGAAACTCAATCATGTTGTGCCACATCAGTTTGTAAAAGTTTTTTTGTAAAATATATTTGTAAGCCTAGCATTCTTCTTATTCAATTATGTCCTCTTTGGTCGGAAGTCCGAATGAAAAAGAGCAATGCATTACCATTTGGGCCTCAAGTGAAGTTTAAGCCCCATAAAATGGGCTTTACCTTTGCAAATATTAAAAGCCTAATGTGTCAAAAACCCACCCTATAGCCCACTTATAGCACGTTCAGCTGCGTTGTCAGTGACTCAGTGCCACGCTTGCCGACTACAATCCCCAGTCAAACACCACCATGAAACCAAGGTGTATGATGTATAATGGATCCCATCCACGTCCGCTAGATTAGTGGAAAATATCATGGTCAGAGTTGAACTCCCCAAATTCTAGCTTAAAAAAAAAAAATCTTTCTGATCGAGCATAGATAAAATGGATCTGACGATTATTCCAAGGATATTTTCTAGCTGAGAACAAAAAAATGTCTCTGAATTTTTCTACAAAAACGGACAAAATCTTATCCTTTCATGACTATTCATTAATTCGGTCTATAATAATGGATAATGACTTTTTTTAATTAACCGTCTCAATTACGTGCGATTCCAATACTCTTATAGGAAAGAGATTGCAGGATTTAGCTGCCTGAAATAAGTGAATCTCGTTGATTAACGTTTGATCATCAATGAGAGTACTGAGAACAAAAGGTCCTGTGCACATGGGATAACACTCACAGAATTCCTACAAGGCATTATTGGGATTCGACGTGGCAGCGCAGTCTAAAAGCTGAAACAACCAACATTTAGATGATAAGGCCATCTCCGAACTGACTCTTTCCTTGTGTTTGATGGGCATGGTTTCGATTTTCTAGGTAACAGGAAGATGCAACCTTAAAAAATTGATTTAACATTATCATCATCTGATTAAGGTTTTCTGAAGTTGAAGGGACCTTTAAATTGGGACAGAACCCAGTCCATTCAGTGAACTATCACGCACAATGAATAGGTTTCTAGTCTGCAGAGGAATGAGAGTCGGAGCTCCCCAGAAGGTTGTCAGTTGGTTGGGTTCTTTCAATCTCGTAAGGTATTTTAGTGTGTTTTCTGCCAAAGTTACCGCTTTTCAGTTTGTGGGTTTGTTGGAAATGATGGGCATATTTCTGGGTTTGTGTTGCTTTTGAAAATAATTTGTCATTTCTGAGTGTTAGGTTTGTTTTTTTTTTGCTTGATTTTTGCACTTTCTGGTGCAATGAAGTCATGGATTCTGCATTCATTTCTATGTTTCAGTCAGAGATGCATATGTTTGGTTGCTCATGTGATGGTTGAGATTTATATATTGTAATCTAGAAGAATGCTCTACTTCAAAATGCTTGTCATAGACTGACTGTTGTAGCAGATCCCAAATAGTTGGTACGAGGCATTTTTCGAAGTAGCAGGGTTGGCTGTTGATAATTTCGGCAACCTTAGTGGTCTTTGTAAGTGGGTCGGGTTTAGTCTGTGCTGTTTCAACTCTTTATGTTGTGCTAATCCAACAAGCTGAATGCATTCTGCATACCCTCCAATTGTTTAGAAATTTACATTGAAGCTAATTCATAAGAACTTTTTTGGTGGCCGTATTTTTGCATAATCCATCTAATTTATTATATGAACTTTGAAGACAATGAGAGAACAGTGGCGGAACTAAAAGGCCTTCTTTTTCTATACCTTTCTTCAGTGGATAGCTGCATAATGTTGCTTTCATATTTATAGTTTTCATGTCTTTTTTTTTTATTTAATTTTTTATTTATTTTTATCTCTAGGTTTTGTTTTGTTTTTTGGTTAGGTATTTCTCTTGTATAATTCTTATGTACTTGAGTGCACCCTTTGGTTTTCAATGAACTCCATTTACTTATCAAAAAAAAAAAAATTATTTGAATATATATGAGATCATCTTCTATTGTTAATATTTCCACACAGAAAAATTAAATTTCATTGTCATGCCTTGTCTGAGTAGCTTATTTTGGATTCAAGATCGTAGAACCGAAAGTTGGATGGTTAAATTGGGATAGGATTATGTTTGTCAGGGTGGTTAGAAATTATGCATATACTTACTGTTTGTAAATAATTGCATTTGGAGTCAGTTTACAAGACAGCTTTGGAAGTGCTCTTCTGCCTCTACTATTTTCAAGCCAATCTATTAAGTAAAGCTGTCATGCATACACACTCCTAATGAATTTCTAAGGGTAATATAGGGATCTGTACTTGATAATTCTTCCTTGGACGCTCTTGTAATATTTGAAAAGATATGCTAGTAATATGGAGGTTTGATTATAGAATCATGCTATTTGTTCCAAATATCTGAAGTTGATTTACATGCCACTTTGTATGTATTACTTATAATGGTTTCCCTAATAAAACTTTACTTTTTCAATTTCTCTTTAGCAGATCTATTCATTCTATACCCTTTGCTACTGTAGATGTTGAAGAAATATCAGGTTCTCAACCTGCTGAAGTTCATAACTTGGGTAGGTACTGGAACTTTAGCAGCATGTGTTACTGATAATCAGGATGTTAATTCTTTTTTTACCCCTTCAAATTAAAAGTAAAACGTGTGAAATGTCAATCAATTATTCTCCCCCATCCCACCCCCCAAAGAAAAGAAAAAAGTTGTTGCATCTACTGCTTAACCATGTTGAGCCAAGCCAAAGCTTAACGTCAAGGCAACTACAATAATTGAGTTTTGTTCATCATATCTTAGTTACTGGATTCAAGGTCGACTCTGAACCTGTCTTCAGTATAAATCCACCTTTAGTGCAGGGAAAATGGAAAGGATCTTCAAGTTGGAATACGCTTTTGGATCCTTTAAATGGAGAGCCATTCATTAAAGTTGCTGAGGTAGATGAAAAAGGCGTTCAGGTATGTTTTTTAAATTTTAAACTTAGGTCCTTGTGTTTCATTCTGTCATCTTTCCACTTTCCTTCTCTCATGAATGCAATAATTTTAAACTTTTAAATGCTTGCTTGTGTCTGCCTTTTTGCATCTAAATCATTTTTTTTTTCTCTCCAAACTGTTGAATTGCTTAGCCATTTATAGAGAGCTTGTCCAAGTGTCCGAAGCATGGTCTACACAATCCCTTTAAAGAACCGGAGAGGTTTGTGTTACTCATCCTATCTCTCTGTTTCTTTATTTCTTCTCTCTCTCTCTCTCTCTTCTATTTTCTTCCTGTTGCTTATTAATTTCTATCAGAGATAGCATCGCCAAGGATATCATGATTCTGTTTCCTTAAAAGAGGACCTTAATCACAATGTTTTATCAAATTAAAACAACTGATGAGAAGGCATCTTTTGCAGGTATCTTTTGTTTGGAGACATATCTGCAAAGGCAGCCCACATGCTTTCCCTTCCAAAGGTAGTGTATTGTAAGCAAAAGAATAATGATTTATTTATCTTTTTTTCTTTTTCCTTGTGTCTTTTTTTTTTTTTTTTTTTTTTTTCACTTATTTGAATTATGTAACTCTATTAAGGTTATGCTATGTCAAATATATTAATTCCAGTTGTTTTTCTAAAGGACTGGATCATTATTATCACATTAATTTTTGATTCATATGACTTTCAGGTTTCTGATTTCTTCACGAGGTTAATACAGAGAGTTTCTCCAAAGAGTTACCAGCAGGCTCTTGGTGAAGTTGTTGTTACTCAAAAATTTCTAGAAAATTTCTCTGGTGATCAGGTACATCAACATGAAATTATTTGAGTGTTGTAGAGGGAAAATGGCGTTCTTTTGTGTTGATAACCTGTAACTGACAATCTTCCAACTGGTCTTCTCATCCTAATAGATACAACAATGATCTAATTACTCCTATGTTATGCTGCATTTATGACCAGCTTCTGGAAGAAATACCCTAGACATAATTTTGCTTTCCAATCTTTCTGTAATAGACTGTCATTTTCTGCTATAGTTTCTCTAGTAAAGTTGCTGAAGAAGTTCTTTACAATTTCTATTGACAAATTTGGTAGGTTCGTTTCCTTGCAAGGTCTTTTGCAGTACCTGGAAATCATCTCGGACAGCAAAGTCATGGTTTTCGTTGGCCTTATGGTCCTGTAAGTTGCTCCTTCTAAATATGAATGACACTAATAGAAACTATAGTATGAAGACCTTCATCAAGTGTATTGCAAAAATCATTTAAACATGGGGCAATCAAATTATGAAGGGAAAAATTGAGAAATTTACTTCACAGTAGCTTGTTCACCCTTCCATCAATGATGGATGAACAGTGGCAAGCGATTAGAAGAGAACAGAGGGAAGGACTGTGTTAAAGGAGTCTTTACAGTATAATTAAAATATGTTACTAAAGGAGTCTTTACAGTATAATTAAAATATGTTACTAGGCTCTTTTTATGTTTATTGGAGCTCTTCATTAATTTCCTTAGATCTGAGGCAATACAATGCACTCTGAACTGACTATTTGAAATGGAGACATGGTGTTCTCCTGTATAGTAAGTGAATCTGATAAGAACTTGGAAGTAGATACCTATTTTCTTGTGCTTTCAAGAAAAAAAAAAGTCAAAATTTTCAGTTAAGCACATACTGTACAGCATAAATAAAGAAAAACTGATGGATCTTGGATATAAAATGAGCTAAATCTCGATGAGGTAGATGCTTTCTCTGATGGTATAGCCTTTTTTCTTTTTTATTTTTTATTTTATTTTATTTTTTAACTGCATATTATTTTGTCATCTTGATGTGGATTTGGGTTTCATTTTCTGAAGTACAATGTCTCTATGTCAAGATGGATACACAAACTTTTTCTTCATAATTTTCTATTTTAAATTTGGATGTTCTAGAGATCCTTTTTTGTCAGAATAGTAGTAGATCATAAACAATGTATACAGTTTCTTCATAATTTGCTAATCTAAAAGACTGTCTGTGCAGGTCGCAATTATTACTCCTTTCAATTTTCCCCTGGAGATTCCTGCACTTCAGTTGATGGGCGCACTTTATATGGGCAACAAACCCATTCTTAAAGTTGATAGCAAGGTATGCCTGTAAAAGTTCTTTTTATGTATTATGGTTGGTGTGAAGTTTCTAATTCTCTGATATCATGCTAATTAGTTCAAACAAATGCTATCAATTTATTTTTGGTGATGCCCTAGTTAACATATTAGTGCAAGTAAGGAAAGAATCATACAACTTGTTAGATAAAGAACATTTATGGATGTCTATGAGAGAGAGAGAGAGTAATGATGATGCGTGAATCCAAGAGTTGGATTTTGTGGTTTCTGAAGTTGGTGGAATAATGTCCACAGTGCTTTGAAAGAATCTTATTTTATTTTTTTGTAAATTATCCTTTTGAATATTGGCATCTCTTTCTTGTGCATTGTACCATTCTATGTTGGTGATATGTTTCTTAGATGTTCTACAGTGCATATTTTTTAAATTGACCGATAATGTTTTGTAGGTGAGCATTGTGATGGAGCAAATGATGCGACTACTTCATTATTGTGGGTTACCAGTGGATGATGTTGACTTTATAAATTCTGATGGGAAGGCAATGAACAAGCTGTTATTGGAGGTTGGTTTTCCTGATATGATAGATCTTCTTTTTCTACTTCTTAATATTAGAGCCTATACTCAAATATCTGCAATTGCTTGCTTCAGTGAATCTTGAGTGATTAAGTTGCGGAACTTCAAGTGTATTCAACATGTCCATGAGGATCTCGTGAATATTTTATTACATTTTTGTAGTTTACCAAATTTTTTAATTAGTTTCTTTTTATTTATTCTACACCCCCTAAGGTCCCTCCCCAACTTGCTCTTATAAGTTTGTTTGGATTGGTTATTGATTTGGTATGCTCATTTCTCCTGGAACATTCTGTCTTCTCATTTGCTGTATTTTCTCTCAACTGTTTTACCATGAAGCCAGTAATCTGCACATCTGTAGCAGTACAAAAATGATAACAGAGTCAGAATGTCAACTTATGATCTGCATGTTATCCTTTGGTTAGATGGTAATCTACATGATGGTAATGTGGTAGTGGCAATCAAGGAGCTGTAGAATTCCTGGTTCCTTCACTGGAGGTGGAGTGGGTTTGATGATACTGTTGGTAATGAACCATATAAGACCAAAAAAGAAAAAGGTGGTGTTGGTATTGGTGGTGGTAATAATGGAAGTAGTTATATGTTGGTGCGAGGATATGCCGTATATGCTTGGTCGTAGCAGCCAATAATAGTTTTCGTGATTGTAATCCAAGAAATTTTTTGGTTTTGGAAAAAGCATAATTATCACTAAATAAAATGCCTTGTGCTTATGAAAAAGCAATTTCAGCATCCAATGGGGAACTCGTTTCAGTTATTTTATGATAGGAATAGCTCTCACCTTAGGATTCTTATGAGTGTGCATTACTACATGCACTTTTGCTTGGATTGTATATAAAATCAAATTCCATTCTTTTATTACTTTGCAGGCAAATCCGCGAATGACCCTATTTACCGGTAGCTCAAGAGTGGCAGATAAATTGGCTGTTGACCTTAAAGGTCGAATTAAATTGGAAGATGCAGGATTTGACTGGAAAATTCTTGGGCCTGATGTTCAGGAGGTTTCTTACAAAAAATTTGAACTTTAAAGTAGGCAGTTCTCAATGTGTAAATTTATTGTTTTTGTTGATTTATGTCTTACTGATTTTTGAGTGGCAGGAGGATTATGTTGCATGGGTCTGTGATCAGGATGCTTATGCATGCAGTGGTCAGAAGTGCTCTGCACAATCAATGTTATTCATGCATGAGGTTAGCTTGCTTGCATTTGACACTTCCTATGAATGTTTATTGTCAAGACTAAGAAGATAACCTCTAGTGTTTCTATCTTGGATCATGTTTTGTCTTTTATGTCATCTGCATAGATTTTCTCATAGTCACAGTATTGTGAATTGGGCATTGTAATTGCTGCTAACCCTTTTCCATTCATTAATCTTGAAAATCTTATTGCTACCCTTGTGCAGAACTGGTCTAGAACTTCACTTGTATCCAAGATAAAAAATCTTGCTGAGAGAAGGAAGTTGGAAGATTTAACTATTGGCCCGGTCCTTACTGTAAGTATGGTACTTTTGCTGCTATTGTAATTATATTGTTCTGTATGATCAACATAATACCACTTATGGATCATCAAATTAATAGCATTCCTACTACCATCCTAGAAGAGTTAAAGAGTGACATTTTGAAATTGGAGTATTTGAACAGATAGATTTTTTAGATTGTAAAGTTGAAGTCCTTGATGAAGTCAATTTAATGGGTTCCTCCTAAAAAATATGCATCATGTGTAGGGAAACAGGGGTAATTGGATAATGGATTAAATCTCAAAAGTGGCTTTGCTGAACTGTTAAGCAGGGGCTTAGGCTTAAGTGCTGAACCCTTTAATGATTTGGCCAGTGTTGGCTGATTTGATCGGAACACCTAGTCAACCTAGACATCTTTGCATGCTTATGGGCCACTGAAGTATGGCATTCTTGGTTGAACCATGGATCTATGGAGTTAGTTTATTCCTTGTAGTATTATCCATTTCATTCTACATCCAAGTAAAACTATTCAAATTTTGTGTATCTAGCAGGCTCACACTTATCTCGCTGAGTAGTTTTTTAAGTATTGATTAAATGATGAAATTTACCTATTCCTATCAACTTAAGCTTTTAGGTTAAGTGATGATTTAACATGGTATCAGAGTAAAAAATCCTGAATTCGAACCTTGACTCCGTCAACTCACCCCCCATTTTAAATTAAATATTACACGTATTGGGTCTCATTTATTAAAAATAAGTTTAAGCTCACATTTGAGGGAGAGTGTTAAAGTATTGATCAAATGATTAAATTTACATCTTTCTATCAGCTTAAGCTTTTAAAATAAGTGGTGATTTAACAATAGTCTCCATTAGGATCACCGTCCATGTTGTTTTAAAATTCAATTCAATTGCAGATTATTAACTTTGCTTCTCTGTTGTTGTGGCAGTTCACAACTGCAGCCATGCTTGAACACGTGGATAAACTGCTTCAGATACCAGGTTCAAAACTACTCTTTGGGGGTGAACCTTTAAAGAATCATTCCATTCCACCCATATATGGTGCTCTAAAACCGACAGCTGTTTACGTCCCACTTGAAGAAATCATGAAGGACAACAACTATGAGCTTGTAACAAGAGAAATTTTTGGACCATTCCAGGTAAAGATGAGAAAGACGTATTTTTTTTTTTAATAATGTGTATTACCAAATTTTATTATGCACTTTTAGTTAGAATTATTTGGGAGGGCACGCTGGTATCCTGAGTAAACTGATATCACTGGCTATTCAAAATATTAGTTGTTAAAAATATCAACTTGGACAGAACTTGAGGCCCCTGGATACGATAATTTTTGGGGGTTGTGTCTTGAACTGGGATTATCATATCCCTGATAGTATCAAACTCCTTTTTTTTTTTTCTTTTTTTCTTTTTTTCTTTTTTTTTTTTTCATATTAAATGCTTATTTAGTGTTGATAACAACAAATTAGAGAACCAAACTTTACATATAAAGTTTATATTGTTTGAATTACACCGTGGTTATTTGCTGCTTTAGCCTCTTTTGAGTGACTTAAAATTGGGCACTCTTGGTGAAATCTCAAATTGCAGACATCCGCAAAGAGCCTGGCTTCTTTCAATTCCATAGTCTGCTCTTCTTTCAATTCCATAGTATACAAGAGAAGCAACAGCCCTAATGGAGTCTAAAATCTAAATAGTTAACAAGATCTACAAGGTTAGAGGAAGAAAAATTGGGAACAAAAGTTACAACCCAATCTAAGAGGGCACTCAAAGAGGATTTTAGTTGAAGCACATTAGACTCATGGTCATTGAAAAGACGGCGATTTCTTTTTCTCCAAATGCTTTACATTAGTAAAGCAGGGATAACTTTCCAAATGGCCTCTTTGGATTGTCCCTGCCCTTGTGTCTTCCAACATTGAAGTAGCTCAACAACGCTTTTAGGCATAACCCATGAGACTCCGAATAAGATGAGAACAAAATGCCATATCTCACTAGTATACTATTAGCTAAGCTTTTAGGGCAATTGGTGATTTAACATGGTATCAGAGCAAATATCTTGAGTTCGAACCCTATCTTTATATTAATGGTGCATCTTCAGATGATTATGATTAGTTTTTCTGAGCTGTTAATGTGTGCCTTGAAGCTAAAAAGGATCTTTTATATCTTTAAAGTTATTCTAGGTGACTAAAAGTTGTGGGAAAGAAAAAAGGCTCACGAAACAATTTTGGGAAATGAGATTGCTGCTACTGTATGCCCATTTCCATGCTTATATATGCACATCTGCTCGTGTGTGCCCATGCCTTGAGAGAGAGAGAGAGAGAGAGAGAGAGAGTTGGAAATGAAAAAGTCCATCCTGTTCTTTTCTAATTTTTCATTATTTCAACAAGGATTGAATTTTAATAGCTGGAAGCGAAATGTTGCTGGCGTCTTTGTGTTTACTCCTTGATTATTATTGACTAAATGTTAGTTCTGTTTTGTATTGCGCCTAGATTATTACTGACTATAAGAAAGATCAACTCCCACTGGTTTTGGATGCTCTGGAGAGGATGCACGCCCATTTAACAGCTGCTGTTGTATCAAATGATCCCCTGTTCCTCCAGGCAAGATTCTCTCTCTCCCTCTCCCTCTGGTTGTTTGTGTGTGCGCTCCCAAAATTTGGATTACCTTATTGTTTGTCATGTTTGTCTTTATTGGGATGTATTTAATATAAAGTGATAGTACTCAAAATATTTGCACCTGGCAATCTCCAGTCTCATGAAATGTTGATGCATTTAAAGTTGTTTGAATCCTTGATGGCTAAGAAGCTTCACCGTCGTGGCTGGCCTAAACTCCCAACCTTTGGCCTTTGTGACTAACAGCTCATTGTTGTGTATGAGTTTAACCTGTTTAATGAATATGTAATTTCCAGTTCCTTTTACCCCTTTTGTTGGGGAAGAAGGGGCTGGTGTTTGGACATGATGACATACTTTAACTTCTGTCTAAATGCATGGTCCCTTAATATGGGTACTCAACCTTATTTGTGCAGTCTTCTAGAATCCTTGCAAAAAGAAAAAAAGTGCTCCCCTAGATGATGAGGGGACTTGGGTTGTGCCCTTGGGTTATTTTATTTTTTATTTTTTTGAATTTCGATTAGTTATCAAAAAAAGATGATTTTCAGATACATTGTCTGAGTTTAGCATATCTGTGTTATAAATCAATATGCAGGAAGTTATTGGAAATACAGTAAATGGAACTACTTATGCTGGATTAAGAGCAAGAACAACTGGAGCTCCTCAGAATCATTGGTTGGTAGAAAATTCATTAGTCTTTTTCCTCAGAATCATGTGCTTAAATTTGTCATAAACAATGGTGTGACAGGTTTGGACCAGCTGGAGACCCTAGGGGCGCTGGAATTGGGACCCCAGAAGCAATAAAGCTTGTTTGGTCTAGCCATAGAGAGATTATATACGATTTTGGCCCCCTGCCAAGGCACTGGGAAATTCCACCATCAACCTAAGGAGTTGCAGTAATAACAGAAGAAGAGAAAAATATTCAACTTATAATGCCTAAAAGCACGGTAGCTTATTGCTTAATTTACTCCCAAAATACACCAGTGTCCTTCACTTCCTCTCTATTTTCTTGGGTTTTTTGATAAATTAAAGGATACTTTATGCAAAGATTCTGACTTCATATTGCTTGTTGCTTGCAGATGTCTGATCTGACTTGATCGTATAACTCAGTTTAGGAATGGTTTTGCCCTTAGGTATTGGGGAAAAAAATAAAAAATAAAAAATAACAATAAAAAAGAAGAAGAAGGAAGAAGGGCAGCATTCTTTGAAGCATTAATAAGGTGAATCTACGACTCTGCTGGTGTCATGGAGTTTTGTGAAACCCAGGAATGAAGGGGAGCAAAGAAGACAAGGGAACAGATTTTTTTTTTTTTTCTTGTGCCTACCAAAAGGCTTAAACGTTAAGACTATTTTATCTGTCCCTAAGATGGTTGTCTGTTTCTACAGTCTCCTTACTCAGTGGCACTTGATGAATCTTGCTTCATTTCAAACCTCTAGTGCCATAAACTAGGAAGATCGCTTGTATTACAATATTTAACGTTGTGTTTGGATGAGGGATTTTGAAGTATGATCTTATTTGAAGTTATGATTGGGAATTTTCATTGTTGGTTTTGCTTGCTTGGATTATCAAGATGGTATTCCAAATTTTCACTTTGAACTTGGAAAGGATAGGATACTGATAGAATAAAAGGGTAGTTTGAAGAGTACTTTTGTTTTGTTTTTTTTTTTTTTTTTGGAAAGTTAACTTCATTTCATTCCATAGAAAATAACATTTAGAGTAAAACTCTAAACAGAAAGAGCACATTGCTCTAAAGTTACAATATCGTAAATGTTGCTGGGGATCTCTTCCATTCAAATTTTTCCTAGTTGGTTGCGCAACGCAAACTTGGCCAGTCCATGAGCTGCAAAATTGGCTCCCCGTTTGACATCCAAGTTTCTGAATCCTTTTAGCACACCGTTTATGTCTTTCTCAATTTGGCCGTATCAGCACCACAAGGGTTCAGTCATAGTTATGGTTTTTACAACCTGCGCAGAATTCCCTTAAAAATTAACATCTTACAATTCTAGGTTACAGCATTACTTTTGTTGTTATCAACATCATTAGCAAATTCACCACTATAATATTGCACTACTATCATTATTAAGTCATTGCAATTATTATTACCATCATCGTCATAACTATTATAATATGGTAAAATTACTTAACATTTTGGATATACTCACCCAAACAATAAAATATAAACTAATGGGATTGAAATTTTATTATTTTGAAAGTTTAAAAGAATTTCCATGTTTCTCTTTAAAATATAACATAGATTCACATATGAATTTGAAAAGCATTCAAGCAACCTTAAGGCAGTAATCCAGTGGCAAGTATATCTTAGTGAAACTCCAATTTCTCGCTATAAGCCGGGACCGAACTAGAAGACTAGAAGTTCAATTTTAAGGAGACAGATTGTAAGAAAAATGGGTAAAACAAAAGAGCACGCGGCGTGTAAAAATTTTTTTTTTTTTTTTTTTAAAAAAAAAATTTGCACCGGCGTGCCACGCACGCCACGTGCTATGAATCAGTGCTCAAGAAAAATAAGTAAATATTCTAGGGGCCAAAAAAAAAAAAAAAAAAAAAACCTAAATTATTTTTTTTTAACAAATTTAAAAATTTAAAAACTATTTTTAATTTTTTTTTTAAAAAAAAAAAAATCAGGAAGTTGAGGCTAGCAAGCAGGTGGCCATGGCCCCACTAGCCCCCTTAAATCCGTCCCTACCATTGGCAGAGCTAAAATTTCATGTTTAGGGGGTGGAATTTAAAGAACAAAATGTAATAATAATATAAAATTTTTCTATTATATATATATATATATATGACTTCTTTTTTTTTTTTTGTAAATATGTTGTCTTCAATGAATAGAAGTACTGGGTTTAAGCATATTTTTTTGTTTTCTATTCAAATAAGTATATGAAATTACGCTTTAAAAAAAACAATACAAACGTACCAGCGTACAGCATTCTTAAATGCCCTAAAACTGCAACCTCAAGGTGTTGCCTTATATCGTTCCACAAAACAACGCAACCGTCGAACGCCACTACCGAACCACCACTGCCAAGGTTTAAACTTCCCTTGGCTTCAGATCGACACTTTCACTCACTCTGACAAAAGGATTTTAGGTAATCCAAGCCAAACAGTCCCTTATTATATTTTTCTTTTCTATAGAATAGAAACTGTTGTTCTTTTCTCGCTTCAAATATATTCTTTCTTTCTTTCTTTTTTTATGTGCATCATATTGGATATATATATATACGGAATTTGTTGTATCAACATTTTGAAAATTTTCCTTAGGTTAGTTATTGGGTATTGCTGGGTTTTTTGTGGGAAATTGATTTGGTGGTAAAGTATTGACCTTTGGATGATTGGTTTCTTTGTATGATTTTTAACAAGTTTGGGCATTCTATCTGTTTGATGAAATGTCGTATTGGGCGCAGGTTTTTTAATTTATATTAATTACATCAGTTTTTTGTGGGTTTGTTAGTTATTTTCTTTGGCTCAAACCTACTTTGAACTGCACCGATTAGGTGTTGAATTTGTAGGGGTTTGTTTAGTCTTGGGTTTAAGTTTTAGCATCTCTGTTATGCCCATTCATATTTTCTAATATAATTTTACTTGTGACAAAATGAAATATTGAATTTGCAAATGGGTGCTTTAGATGATGATGGTGATTGTGTTTATGTAAACACATTGCGCTTGAAGTTTATTTCTTTTTAATTTGTCTGCATATGCTGTTAGAATAATTCATTGATGACAGTCCTCATGTTATTCTTTCTGTCTTTTTGATACCGAGGTATGTATATATGCTTGCTCTTCAGGTTTTGAGCTTTGCTTTCCAATTTCGCTATGACTCTGCTCGAAGTGATAGAAAAGGCTGCGGCCAATTCGGAGCCACTTGCTTCGCAATCGGAGTACCCGATTGTTCTCAATCCAGATGATGTTTTGCTCAACTTGAGGCCCAAACTTGAAGACCCAAATCCTGTTTTGCTCGTCAACCCCGTTGTGGGTTGGCAAATCTCGCAGACCGATTCTGAAGTCATTGAATTGGGCAAGAAATTCTTTTCAAAGTTAAAGCGGAAGCTAAAGAACCCAAATGATTTTGATAAGGCTGAGTTTATTCTAACTTTGAATCAGTTTCTTGAGAAAATCAGGGACAAATTTGGAGTTTCCATTGGGATTGATTCGTCGGATAATGGGTATACTCAAGTGTTGATTGAGAAGCTAGGGTCTTTGATGGGAAAGGATGTTGCTGGTTTGGTTTTGGACGCGTCTGTGGTTTTGGAGACTTGGGAATTGGTTGAGGCTTTGATTGTTAATGGGCTTGTTGAGCATTCTTGTTATTTGAATTTGGTTAATAGAATTGTGGCAAAGAAGAGGTCAGACTTGATTTGTGTTTGTATTAAGCATGCTTCGGATCTTGGGGCATCTGAATTACTTGCCATTTTGAAGTATTTTCTTTGTCCTCCAAAAGAGGCTTATAGTAGCATGGTGACTGTGAGGAAGGAATGGGAGAAGCAGGCTTTGTCAGCAATTGAGAAGGCAAGTGATAAGAGTCTCACAGGGAAGAAAGCGTGTTGGGCAAAGGACGCTTCAATTTTGCTTATGATGGCGTACGATGGGTTCTCTGCTCCTGAGCTTTGTTTGCACTACTTGCTGGCCTCATCAAATGTTGATGCCGTGACACTATCGTCCTCAATCAATAAGTTGAGTGGCAGGGAGTTGGTGAAATTGATTCAGTATTTAGGGAAGTGGTTGAAGAAGTATGAGAGGTTTCCTCAAGCAGTTCCATGTTCCGAACCGTCATCTAAGTTAGGTTTGAAGGCCTGCAGTTGGGTTCCTAAGCTTGAAGATGTCATCAACTGTCTTGGGTTGGTGCTGGATGAAAAGTTTTCTTCGCTGGTGTTGCATCCGGAGTTTCATCAAGAGCTGAGATCAATGGAGGGAATGGTTAATTCTTTAGCCTCAGAAGCCAGACTATGTTGTTTGATGGCCAATGTAGTTGAGAAGCTGAAAGTTGAAGTTTGAAGCGCACAGAACTACAAGCTCTCACTAAAATCAATGCTCCTGTTATTGCATTTGCAGAATTAGACCTGGTCTATTCTGTCAGTAATTTGTGTTTTTCTTTTCTCCTCCTGTGGGGATGTTGCTTTGTTAGGTTTAATCTAGATGGCAGTCTAATGCTGAGTTCTGATTTATACAAATGAGAGGAATCTTAGACAAGGTCTTAATTTTGGCCCGGAAAATGCAGTTTTTATTTTTGTTTTTTATTTTTTATTTTTATGAATTAGTCTTCAAAAAATGTCATATATCAAATTAAAACCATTTAATGATCTGTTACAACCAACGTCTTCAAATCATATGAAGCTCCCAGTTTTCTCACAAACTTAAGTGTTAATGGAATTACTTTACTTCTTGCATCCAGCTCTAGATTATATGCAATGTCATCTTCAATCTCACCCTCCTAAAATGAGCAGCGGGCAATAGGAACATTAAGCTTCAATTGAATCAATTCTATTAGGCCTTCAGCCACTCTGGTTCCTCACACTGCAAACACGTAGGACACCAGAATGAGATTAAACAAACACTAATAGCAAATAGTCCCCTCACTATATCATCTATCCAACAAAAACTGGGGTTTATGGCATCAATTTGTATTTAGTCCAATAAAAATTGTTGTTCAACTGAGAGTTGCCTTAAGTTATCGTAGCAATGCAACAGAGGTGCTAGAAACTATAATTTTATTTTATTACTGTCATGATATGGCACTGTCAATCCGTCATTAGATTATTTATTATTAAAGAAAAAATAAAAAATTTAAAGACTAATTGGCACTACCACATTAGCAATATGGGATAATAATATGTGATTTATAGCATTACTCATATCATATCTTAATAATGATAATCAAAATGAAACTTACAAAAAGTACCATTTATTGACTCTTAACATCAAAACATCTTCACTTAGCTTTAAAATGAAATGTAGTGCAACTAAGAAATAAGAGGATTCACTCACAAAAAGAAAAAAAAAAAAAAGCAAGTAGGGATTTAAATCCCCCCAGATTTTAAAATCCAAGTCATCCATCTAACGATTCAAATAAATGCAACGGTTTGTATGTTATCAAAGCAAATGAGTTTGGCATGTTAAAAACTAACGCACATTTGTTAAGATATTAATTAAATGATTAAATTTATTATTTCTTATCAAGTTTTTTTGAAAAACATGATATCAAAACAAAAAGTCTTAAATTCAAACCTTGATTCCACAATTCACCATCGACTTCAGTTAAATATTTGAAATATTTTGAGATAAGTGATAATTTAGGAAACACAAATTTCAAATGATAGCTAGGATGTTCTTTGTAACTTTTTGTGAAAAGTAAAATAATTTAATAAGTTTCTTGTGTGAAAAATTAGAGTTCTAATTAATTTTATTTTATTTTTTAAAAAAAATCTTACTTTTAAGGAGTCGCTGGTAAATATCTTTAATTAGGAGTCGAGCACAATTCGATTATAACCTATAAATATTCGATGTCATATTATCATTGTTATTATGAAATTTCAATAACAATTCGAGCTGTGTATCCTTGTATTCGCTTCCATGCTATGTCAATATAAATATCAACTTCCTGCATTTTAAATCTAGTTTTAAAAAAAAGGTGACCAACAAATTCTGTGGTTAATGAAAAAAAAATGAGAATCTCTGTGCTGCACTTCCCATCAGAAGCCTTCAGTAAGAGCAAATACTCGACCTGCTAAAGGTGGAGGCAACGCAGATACAGCTTGTTGAATTTCCTGATAAATCAAAGTACAAATCAACAATTTAATTACCATCACGAACACAGAAGGAAGTGACATTATGAGAGAAAACTGGACCATCATATAGAATATGCCCCACATCCTATATGATTTGCTGACAGAAATAATAAATTACAATATAAGTTTGTATAAAGATACCTCAACTCTATGACGAGCTGAAAAGTGGATGAGAAGAATTGCCTTGTTCCCAAACCTCTCTGCATGACTTAATATCTGACAGCTCAACCATCAAAGAAACACAAACAGTAAAGTAAGCACACCCAAAAAGATGCATCATACGAGATAGAGGGCAATAAAATATGATAGGTTCTAATAGAAGAGTTTGGAGACTAAACCTCAGATATATGAATGTGTCCATAGTCTCTTGCATCCTCCACTGAAACGGAGTTATCCACAAAAGTGCACTGCAGGAAAAGACATGAGGTATAGTATCATAAAAGTATATAAGAGCCTCTGCCAAAGTGCAACCCATCAATAGATGCTCAAATGACTTTGATGATGGTGTATCTCTGTGTGCATGCATGCTCGGGTGATATGACACATAGGAAGTGTCACTTTGATACTCTCACTGACTAGGTATCTGCATTAGCAGAGACTATAAAGTGCACTCATCCGAAGAGCACATGTTGCAGAATTGCAAGTGATCAATATTAAAGGCCCAAGAAGTGGGGGGGAAAATGGCAATTTTTAGTAAGCTTCCCCTCACTTGGTCCATATCATCTAAAGAAAGTATTTGTTATTGAGAATAGCGATCTATAAATAATCTAGAATTACTTTTGGTTAAAACTACAACTATAAATACTCTGGTTAAATCTCAATGTACCAAAATGTCAAAGCAAAAGCCCATCTTTTGGATAGGCAAAACGCCCAATCATAAGGAGCATTCAATTGTTACCATTATATGTTTTCTTCAATCCCTGAAGTTATTTTTTATAGCGTTTCTTCTGAATCAGTGTGTGGGTGTGTGTGTGAGAGAGCGAAAGAGAGGCGCGGGGGGTTGGTGGTGGAGCACTAGATATAAATACATCCAGAGAAATAGGGAATTTTAAGAAGTAATGAAATGCACCTCCATAACAAGAATCCTTGATCTCAAAGCATCAATGTTATTTTGGTCAACTATGAAGTCAGACATGGTATCTCCAGTGAAAGCAATTTCAGGTACTGTCACAGTGTTTGTAATCTGCAAAAGCAATCCCATCCTAGTTAAAAGTATATTCTATAAGCAGAAAAGCCAAGGTGAGTAGGAAGAAGGAGATTCAGTTATAAAAAGGGGGAAAAAATGAAGGCCATGTGACCGGTACACCAAATGTCAACACCTTTTGTGAATTAGAAAATCAAAGAGGAAAAAGCAAAGTGAACCAAAAAAGCATGATGAGTATAGGGAGAGGGAGATTTAGTTATAAAAGGAAAAAAAATGAAGGCCATGTGACCAGAGAACCAAATGCCAAAACCTTTTGAGCATTAGAAAATCAAAGAGAAAAACCGATACTCACCAAGATATCAGGTTTAGAAGTAAAACTTCCTATTGCAAACATCTATCAACCATGTCCTGAGGTTTCAACATAATTCTGAGAACTTTTCCCTAACAATGTTACCCCTGATATCACAAAAGCCAAAAATTTATGTCCAGATGCTGAAATTATGCCCCATAAAACTCTAAGCTTATTTTTATCTCAAATAATTTCAACAATAAATTGCACACATTGAAAGAACACGCGATAGCAAGAAAGATATTCTAATCTTTTGAACAAGAAACAGTACAACATATCTTATTACTGGATGCTATACACTGATTTTTTTGAATTTTAAAAGCAGGTGAAAATGATCAACTTTAGAAGATCTATTGCTTTTACTCGTGGCTGTAGTTACTTTCCCACCTCTCGTTTCTAGTTCTCTCCTTATCAAATTAACAGAAGAAAGAAAAATATTGCACTCAAGAGTTGCTAGAATAGTTATACAAAAAATTGCAATATGAAGACTGCTGTTAAAGTAAAGGAAGCAAATTTTTTGATAAGTAAAAGTAAAGGAAGCAAATTACCAACCATTATTAATCATAGGAAATTTTATGAAGGCAACTGTCAAGACAAACCTCCACGCCTGATGACTTCAAATTCTTAATCTCATTTCCAGGAAGGCCAAGGTACTCCTGCTTAAGTTTCTGTTTTACAGAGTAAACGACATAACCCTGCCAAGAATCATTCATAGTCATTCAATACTTACAGAGAGTTCATATTATATACTAATTCATCAGCGTCTACAAGGAAAGCCATAAGAAGAAAAAATTACAACTAATAATGATACCTGACTTGGTATGACATGGTAAGTCTTAAAAGCTCTTACTTTAAGGTCTTTTCTCAAATAAAACTCTTCTCCTGTAAAAAAAAATTATTAGCTTAACTTGAAATTACACTCGATGAGAAGAGAGCAGCATAGACCAATTTTTCAGTTGGTGAAAGAATTGAAGATTGGCCATTACCAATATCCAAGCCAATTAGATTATGCTTCAGCTCTGATTGGTCCATTCTTCTGTGCACCTCAAAGAGTTGTTCTACATCTTCTTTTATACATTTTGGTATAATGATTGTAGGGGGCTTCATTCTGTATAAGCCACGAGTTGCCACATACATGGGAAGACCTCCCTGTAAATGTATTAAGTCATAAGCAACACTCAAGCAATACCGATAACAGTAATACATTAATCAAGGAAAAAAAAATCCATGTGCAGCCTATCATACTAATCAAAAGAAATTAAAAAAAAAAAAAAAAAACAATTTACAAGATGGGTTTTAGGAGTTGTAGATAAAATTTAAAACAATCCAGAAAAATTTGCAAAAATATAAAAGGCCAGATTACAAGTATTCATGGGAAATTTGATAAAAATATCAAGAAATACGAGTGAGAAATTTGATAATTGTTTGCATCGACAGATGTATAAATAATATGCCATAACATCAGATGGTCCATCATGATATACACACTTAACAACAGATCTTATATCTTTTACAACCATCCAACAATGTGATGCATCACAACAATTGCAACTAATTACAACTGAGACCATCTAGGCATTACAAGTAGAGTTCCTCAGCTCTTGGTTTGTCATCTCACAGTAAAACTGCAAATATGAATAATTCTTCAACTTTTAATTCCAAATTCATTCAAAACCCAGTACCAAAATCATACCTAAGCTCTACAATACTCCACCCAACACTCCAAATTACACAATTACTTACCTAGTATTTACCATTTAACAACTCTAAAATATGACAACCTAATACAGAACACGAGCATACTGAACCAAAATAAATAGCTCCACCAACATCAAGACAAATAATAACATGAAGTAAATAGAAAACCCAGAATACAAAATGTATGCACGATGCTGTCCATATGGTGTAACAGAAACATATTCATGGAAAATAAAAATGAAACAGTTCCATTTCCAATTCCAACAGCAACAAAAACAAATAGGAAGTCAAGGAAAGCACAAAAGGGGCACACAATGTGGTCCATGTGGGCGTGGGAGATGCAGAGGAAGTCGTGGTATATAGCGTGCTGGGGGCAGCGGCCGATGTCGAAGGCCAATTTGAGAGTGGGGAACATTATGCAGGTTTCGTGGCCTGCAATTGACAGACCCTTCACTGGGTACCCTTCAATATTCATAGCACCCTTCGTTTTCTCCGAGCCCGAGCTCGAGCTGGGTCTCTCTTTTGCCGTGTCGTAGTCTTTGGTTTCCGTCTCCATAAGCTCCAAGAAGAAGAAGAAGACGACGACGGAGAGTTATAGCAAATTAGAGCGCAGCAGTGCTTTTATAGAGACAAGGAGGCTGTTGGGTTTAATTAAAGAGCTTTTTTTTTTGGGTATGAACTATGAAGCACCGCACCTTAAAATTTATGTAATCTATATTCGATTTTTGTTTTTGTTTTTTTTTTAAAAAATATTTTATCTTTTATTTTACTAATTTATTTAATTATTCTTTTTGCCTTAAAAAATAAAAATAAAAATAAAGAGAAAACTTAGCAAAACCCCTCCCCCCCCCCCCCCCCCCAATAAAATTTAAGTGGTTTTGAAATTACCCATTTAATATTAAAAATTCTCAATTTATAGTATTTAACTTTTAATTTTGTGCAATGTCCTCCATTATAATATTTCGTTAAATATTATCAATTTTTTTTTTTCAACTACTCTTTTTTCTTTTTTTAAAAAAAAAACAAAAAAATTAAAAAAATTTGCAAAGATTAAGAGGTAGATATTTTTGCAAACGCCTTATAATTTTTTATTTTATATTTTATAATAAAAAAATAAAATAATTTTAAAAAAAAACTCAAGAAAAGAAAAACCCCAAATTATTGACACGATAGAATATTGGGATTTATACTTCTTTTTGTATGAGTTGTATGAGCTGTTAGAAGTGTCTGATTGTTTGGTGTCTGGTGAGTTTGTATATTGGTTTTTATTGGTTTATAAAAGTTAGCTTATTCATAAAAAAATTAAAAATAAAAACTTGAAATCCTCAATTAGACATAATTTTGAAGTGATTTTTCTTTTTTTTTTAAGTACATTATAAAAAGAAACAAACAACAATTAAGGACAGCAAAAAACAAAAATCAGACTAAAGGAGGTAGGTCTTTGCCACTACAAATAGGATAAACAAGGAAAATGAGGTAAATGAGTATGAATGCAACCAGAATGAACTCTAACCGCGGCCCAATACGTCACATGATGGACGCAGAAGTTTGCAATTATGTTGAATCCAACATCAAAAGTGCAGTTAAGTAAGAAACCATAACAACTAATCTTGCCCAAAACACCAAAAATTGATCCTAAAAAAATTATAATCACCCTAATAAAATCCTTGCTCATCCGTGAAGAGAACAGACTAGTGAACGCAGCCCAAAGCAATACCATTACTGCCGTAAATGAACTAGCCACGGCAGAAGCGGTGGCAGCATGCAGGGACTTAGGCGTACACGACATAATTTTGGAGGGGGATTTGATGTTGATAGTCAAGGCCATTGCTACAACGAGACTAAGCCGGCAACGCTACGGGCAGGTTGTGGACAACATATAGGTAGTGTTGGGAACCCGTAGGAACAGGAGTATTTGTCATGTCAACACAAAAGCAAACAGTGCGGCACATGGGCTTGCTAAAGAGGCATCTAAAAGTTTTATAGACAATATTTGGATCGAGGAAATCCCCAATTATGTATCTCTCACACATTGAGTTTAGAGCAAATTGCTCTTACTATGTAAAGCCTCGACTCTAGTATTTTTTGAATGAAGAATGACTCATTATTTTAAAAAAGACAATCAAAGACGTTGCGAGGGCAACGAGATATCTCGCAATACAGCACGTCCGAAAGCAAGGAAAACATTCGAGCACCACCATCAGCACAACAAAATTTAAAATAAATTTTGCTCATTTGAAAAATGTAAGCAAACAGTTTCGTTCTATACAATTTGAAATATTAAAAAGTCATTGGAAAATTTAAGCCATGCTAATAACAATATCAAATAATTACTCCACGCATTAAAAATAATAATAATAATAATAAAATCATTTAAGTCTCTCATTCCTGAAAAAGATAATAAAATAGTCTAATAAAGAAACAAAGTTTGAGCGAGAAATTGAAAATGTCTCAAGAGGCAATGGTTATCGGCAGATAGGACACGAGGCAATGCCCGTCTCCAGCCACTTGACAATGCAATCTCCGATCTAAGATCCGGTGGCCAGGATGGGCCTCAACTCATGGACTCCCTCAAAACCATGTTGACACAGGACGGTCCATCTCAGATCCATCAAATCCTTCGGACTCATCGGCGTTATCGTCAACAAACTCCGCAAGGCGCAGAGTCAAGTGGAAAAGGGTCACCACGATCGGCGACGTTACCGTCTCGGCAGATCGAAGGGTGGCCGCCGACGAGATATCTCGTGATACTGCTTCTTGGTTTTCTGCAGGGACCCCGAAGTCCGAAAGTAAGGAAAAGATGCGAGCACCGCCATCGCACAACAGAGCGGCGTGTTTGGGGACCCAGACAGTTCTTGATCTCATGCGAGTTCGCGTTTTCGGCATAGACACGGGACGGCCGTCATCGCCGATGTGTATCTTGAGTGCCTGCAACTCACTGGTGCGAAATTCGATGGGAACCTCATCGGCGGCTGTTGATGCGTGCGATGGAGAGAGATTGTTTAGGGGTTGGCTTTGGCGTGGCTGCGACACATTAAAATCGAAACGGTAAATGCTGGTGCTGCTTGACGTCATGTCTGGGAGGACCAAGTCAACGAACGAGGATGCTTTGTGTTTTGACTTTGCGGCGCAAGACGATGGTAATGGGGAAGTAAAGTAGACGTCGGGAGAAATAGGATTTAGAACTTTAGACGAACCCCCACGGAATTTATTGAAAGGCAGAGAATAGGATCTACTTAAAGTTTTAAGAAATTTTAGTTTTTGAAATTTTAAATTGAGGTCATCCATTTTTTATCCAATGATCATTATTTTGTTACGTGTCTCACTATTAATAAAATAATAAATATTTATTATTTTATTAATGGTAAAACAAGTGACAGAACAATGACCTTTGAATGAAAAATAGACGGTCTAGATTTAAAATTCAAGAAATTGAAATTCTCTTAAGAATTTCAATGGATCTAGACCGGCGAGTTGGAAGGGGCATATTTGGGAACATCGAAGAAAGCAAGTGGGATTATCCTCTAGGCAGTTGATGATAATAGTTTTTCTAGGGATCACGATTCTCTATAATTCTTTTAAAATTTGACTTGATCGTCCATTATATTTAGGATTCGAAACATGCTTTTCTTAGCGACGAAGTTGATAAAGTCAAACACATTCAAATTTTAAAACAAAAGACTTTTCAGTTTTTACATTTAAATTTCAAAATAATAATAATAATATCAACTTCCTCCATAAGACAACTAATAGTTGGCATGTTTTGGATCCTAAGATAGTGAGAATTTAAAATTTGAAAAACTCAAAAATTTTAAAAGAATTCTATAGAATCTTGATCCATTTTCTGGGCCCATGCAGAAGCTCAGTCAAAGTGAATGAGATTTTTTCGTGTGAGGATCACAAAGGTCGTGTATGCGTGCTTTGGGGTTGGAGAAAAGTGGCGTCCATTTTATTTGGTCTCGGAGGTACGAGTAGTGATAATCATAACACATGCGTGAGTGAACAGTCACTCTCGCTAGTGTATTATAATATTATTATATTATTAAAAAAAAAAAATTGAACAATAATATTATAAAATACACCAGCGTGAGTGACTGTCCACTCACACTGGTGTTATGATTATCACTTCTCTGGAGGTACACGTGATTGACTATATAGAGTCACATTCAATCAGCAAACGATCCGCACATTGCTGAGCTGGTGTGGTTCACTAAACCATGGTTACACTATTTTTTTTAAAAAAAAAATCCAAATCCAGATGTTTTGAAATGCTGCGTCTTTCCCCTTTCGGCCTTTCCTCTATGTCATTCTCATTCTCTTGGATTTGTCTTCAGTGTCATTAAGTTTGGGCTTTTCGTTTGTATAGAAAGGGTTGAGCTTTTCATTTGTATAGAAAGGGTTGAAGGTGATAGTGTTTCAGTCTGGTGTGTGGAAGATGATTTAAGTTTTCAATGTTTATTGGTAGCTAGGTTTGTTTGTTTAATTAGTATAATACAGTTGCTGGTGAAACCAAAGTGTATTTGACTCATTAAACTTATTTACTATTCGTCCAATATTATGTAATTTTTGCATCCCAATTTCTGATAGACATTTAAAAAAAAAAAAAAAAAAAGCAAGAAAGAGCACCTTGATTGACAAACTATTTGGGTATCATTTTGTAATGGATGCTTTATAGAGTTGCGATGTGAATTTGTTGTGAAGCAGATTTGATGAGTACTTGGCTTTTAAGATGAAAAATACTAGACATAACTCTTTCACAACTTGTTAACATGTGTAAGCATGTGATTGGAGCATGTTGATATTATTTTTAATAATTAACATGACTCTAATTACATGTAGACATGTGTAAGCAAGTGGTAAAAGAGGTGTAGTACTTGACAAATGTGACAAATGGCTGCAACAGTTTGAACTTGAGGGAAGTTTGATAATCATAACATAAAACCCGGACCTTATTCAAAAATTTATGACCTTGTTGAATTTGTAGTTTTGAAGAATCTAGACTTAATGATTTATTCATCCAAGTCTTAAATCTGTTTGAATCATTGGATGTAAATGGCATGAGAATTAAATCTTAAGCATTAACATTCAAGTTTGTTTTGCCTTAACTTTTTGTAGACATTTATATTTTAAAGGTGAAAAGGCCGGTGGTTAATAACCGTCCACTAACCGTTAACCGCATATATATATATATATATATATATATATCTATATTATATAGGTGGTTAGCAGTTTTTGCTAACCGCCTTCAAAAGCGGTTAATGTGGTTATAGTAGTTAACCGTTAGTGGGGTTAGTCCTGCATGCCTTTTAACCCCTGCATGGTTTATTGTCATTTGTAAGTGTGATATATATATATTGAATTTCGTTTTTCGTTTTACCTAGGTCTTTTTTCCGAGTTTTTCAATCTTCAATTTCCGAGTCTCCGAGCTCGCTCCAACGAAGGATGATGAGTCAAGGGCGTAGATCTGTTCTTGAAATTCGGCTCCAACTGGCCCGGGAAAAGATTGTAGCAATGCATATGAATGAAGTGTTTCTAGTCAATTCGTTTGACTGGCAGTTATCACGAATGGAAATTATGGAAAATGAACTACAGAATGCAAGTAGGATCAAAACAAAGCTGCGGGCCAGGATAAGGCGGCTCCGAATCATCGCTATAGCCTTCGCCTACATCTTCTTCTTCTTTGGTCTCGTTTTTACGTCTGTGCTTCTCTCAGGTATCCTCAAATATTTTAAGCGCTTTCTTTCTTTTATTATTATCTTTTTGCCTTTGGAGATGAATATTTTATTTCTTCAATTATTTGTGTGCTCGTTTCTTGCTTTGGTTTCACGGCCTCTCTGTTCCATCTTTCCATATATATTATACATATAATTACATTCCTTTCCATCTCGTCCTCTCATTCTCTTTGTTAATTTTGTTAACTTTTTTTTTCTCTCTCTCATTTGTTGTTTCAGGTGTGAGGAGGAGCTCCGACCGCTCCGTCATCTTGCATGGAGAGAACGCCACGACGCTCAATGTTACTCATCAGAAGCCTCAACATGGTGAGTGGTTTTCTTTTTCTTTTTCTTTTTTTCTTTTTTGAAGAGTGAATTTTTTTTAATACGCTTTCTTTCCCTTATTATTATTTTTTGGTGGTGAATATTTTATTTCTACAAGCATGCATGTCTGTGCTCGTTTGCTTCGCGGCCGGTTCATTCGCTTTGTTTTCTTGGCAACAAAACAAAACCATTTTTATTTTGCTAATTTTTTTTTTTTTTCTCTCATTTGTTGCTTCAGGTGTGGGGAGGAGCTCCGACTGCTCCGTCGTCTTGCATGGAGAGAACGCCACGACGCTCAATGTTACTCATCGGAAGCCTCAATGTAGTGAGTGGTTTTTTTATTTTATTTTTAAGCGTGAATTTTTTTAATACGCTTTCTTTCCCTTATTATTATTTTTTGGCGGTGAATATTTTATTTCTTCAATCATGCATGTCTGTGCTCGTTTGCTTCGCGGCCGGTTCATTCTCGTTGTTTTCTTGGCAACAAAACAAAACCATTTTTATTTAGCTAAATTTTTTTGTGTATCTCATTTGTTGTTTCAGGTGCGGGGAGGAGCTCCGTCGCCCCCTTGCACGGAGAGAAGGCCACGACGCTCACTGCTCCTCATCAGAAGTTTCGAAGTGGTGAGTGGTTTTTTTTTTTTTTTTTTTGGTTTTGAGTATAAATTTTCCAAAACTTAAGAATGGAATATTGTTACTGTTTAGACAAGAAGTATGCCAATGCCATGACGTTTATACCATGCCTCTTTTTATGCCTATCTTGGTTGGCTTAGGCACCTAGTATTGCTATTTAAGGGTCGGTTTGAAATTGCGTTTCAGAGATTAAAAAATGCTTTTAATAGTTAATACTCAAAAAGTTCGTTGAAAAAAAAAAAAAAAAAGTACTTATTTGGTAAAAAAAATTAAAAGCACTTTTAAGAATTCAAAAAGCCTAAAAATTGTCAAAACACACTTTTAGCAAAAGTTTAAAAATGAAATTTTTGCCCAAAATTTATTTTTTGACTTAAAAGTTTTATTTCTCAAATGCAATCTTAAACAAGTTCTAAGTATAAGTCTTGTGTGCCAATTAACAACGCACGTTTGGCGGGCTGCGTTGTGAGAAGAAAAAAAAGGAGTATTATGAATTGGCTTTTAAAGCTTGGACGAATTTTGTTAAATTTCAATAACAATGAGTTGAAAAGTGTTTGAATATTTGATATTATTCCATTATAATGCCTTATATATTTTAGGGGTTAGTTTATGATTTTTTGTTTATCATTCATAATCTATATATATATATATATAGATAGATAGAGGCATCTGCATTCACTTCAATTATTCGGACTCAATAAAATGTACTTTTTCTTTTTCTTTCTTATTTTCTTATTTTATATTTTATATATATTAAAAAAAAATAAAAAGCGACATTAGACGTATACGCAGATGGGTCACCTTTTGGGTACGTTTTGTCTATTCCTTATCTATTTCTAGGTTATAATTAATTCCTGTGAATGACTTCCAAAAAGTACGTGTACCACATTGGTTTGGTGGGTGTTCACATTTTAATGTTTTTACAATCATGTCATTTCTATTCAAAATTATTATTATTATTTAATATGTGTGCCTGCTTTACACAGCCACGGTGGAATCAATCAGACATTGCGACCGCAAGGCAGACATTGCGGTGAAGCAAGGCCCCACAGCTGAACTCCTAAGAGGCCTTCGGGATAACTGTGACTGGTTGTATCATACGGGCGGCGTTGTCTTCTCCTTCACCACCCACGGCGTCAGGAAGCTTACCTACCTCGATTGCATAGATAGTGAGGGCAACCCCTTATTTTGAGTCGGCATGCTGTAGCATTTCTCTATTAGAATATTTTTAAAAACAGATTTGTTCTTTGTACTATAAATAAAATCTACAATGACTTTGAACTTGGAATTGCCTCGTTAACGAGATTGGATAATAATAGAATAAAAGTGTAGTTTGTGTTGTAATAAAATTGATGTTTCAAATATTTTTACAAAAGTTATCATTATTTTATTATATTGAGAAAAATGTTGTATATTGAATCATATAAAATAATATACAGAACAACCCTCTCAAGCTCAAGGTGAAGTGCAAAAGACTAACTTGAGTTTGGACACAAAATCACGAAAACACCTTGGAGGATGCGACTTTGTAAAGATGTCTGCGAGCTCATCATGGGACGTGACAGAATGGAGCCCTGAAAAAATAAAGGGAAGTAAAGAGATATTTTTTTCTTTTTAGGTTGCCAGAAATGTTGCCGGAGTGGTGGCTAGAGTTGGGCGGCCGGTGGTGATCGAGGGAGGGCGACGGTAGAAGCTGGCTGCTGGAGGCTGATGGAGGTAGCTAGGCCAAAAATGTTAGGCTTGAACTTGGATGAGAACCTTATAGGCTAAATTAAATTATGCCGGTTTGATGGGCCAAAATAGGCCAAAACCCAAGGACCATTAGATATGGTATGACCCGAAAATGATATGACCCAGGTCTAACCTAGTGAAGAGGGTTGACTAATTGGACCTTGTTGTAGGAGTTGACCTGGTTGGACCGGTTTAGAACCCGATGACCTGATTAAAAACCGATTTTGGATCGGGTTGGAGATGCCTTGGACGAATCCGGTTCCAGTTATAAAACCTAGTGGACCGAATCGGATTTGAGATCCGTTGGGTCGAGTTGACGGATCGGATTCCCAGATATGTGGATCTGGGTCTAACCCAATGGACCAAGTCGACCCGCTTTGTCGAGTTGACAGATCGGATTGCCATATCCGTGGATCTGGGTCTAACCTACTAGATCAGGTCGACCGTTTTGGATCTAATTGAAAGGGCTGACGTGACTGAGGTGTTGCTAGAGGGCCGATGGTGGCAGATCTTCCACAAATCTTTAGATTTGCGCCTCGCAAATTAGAATATAGGATTAATTTTCCCAGATGAGTCTGCGATGGAGGCGTGGAAGAGATTTTGAGCGGATGACCGCTTGGTGGCGTGCGGATGAACTGAAAAGGGAGGTCGCCGGAGGGAGTGCCAGAAAACGTCAAAGACGTTTATTGGAGGCCATAGAAAAGTGGCTCTAATACCATATTAAATATATTAGAAGCGAAAAAAGGAAAGAGAGAAGAGAGAGAGCATAAGCATATGTAAGGACTACATTGTATTGAGTCAGATATATTCTATATTATGACATGTTTACATAACTCTCTATTTATAGAGAGAAAATAAGTAATAGGCAAGAAACTTAAACTAAACCTTAAAACATATAAGACAATATAATGAACTAAACTAATATAAAATATTCTAATATATATATATATATATATATATATATATATTTCTAAGGATGATGTAATGATGACATTTGTGATAACGATGGTTTCTTGTTTTTAAGTTTTCTTTGTGACCGTTTTTTTTTTCTTAGCCGTTAGGTGAGAATATTTTATTTTTTTTCTTCTTTCCCAAAGCTTCTAGCCGTTGGTTCTCATCTCCTATAAATTGCAAATACCTTTGGGACTTTTTAGACCACTTCCTAGTCAACAAAAAGTAATTCTCTTATAAGAAAATATTTCTCTTGGCAAAATTTTGTGAGCCTTTCAACCTTGTTTTAGAATTGCTTTTGGTGTTCAATCTTTCTTGTGCTAAATTTCTCATCAACGGGTTGTTCTATTAAACCTTTGTTTTGGAATTGTGTCATAAATAAAGGTAGACGTTATAGTTTAATCCTAGGATGTTGCATGTCAAGAAATCCGGTCGCACTAAGTAATTTACTCCAGGAGACACGAATCAACCTTTAAGGACAACGCTTTTGCGTGATTCTATAGCACTGTGAGATCTTTTTTTACTCTAAACTTAATCTCTTTTATTTTATTTGTTATATTGTTAATTTTCGGAATAATATTATTTTGTAGTAGAAAGAATTTTTTGCATCATCAAAATAAATTTCACAATATTCTTAAAAGTTGATTATGGATGCACAAATTCTTGCTGCTGCTAAAGTTCTTCCGGATGCTACAAAAATTGAATCTTGTGATGGAAACAATTTTAAACGTTGGAAACAAAAGGTTCCTGTCATTTTGAAACCACATGTATTTAGTCCAATAAAAATTGTATTAAATACAATTTTTATGGCATCAATTTGTATTTAGTCCAATAAAAATTGTTGTGCAACTGAGTTTCCTTAATTTATCGTAGCAATGCAACAGAGGTACTATAAACTACAATTTTATTTTATTATTGTCTTACATTGCTGGCAGTGTCAATCCGTCCTTAGATTAGCTATTGTTAAAGAAAAAATAAAAAATCTAAAGACTAATTGACACTACAACATTAGCAATATGGGATAATAATGTATAATTTATAGCATTACTCATATCATATCTCAATAATGATGATCATAATGAAACTTGCAAAAAGTACCATTTATTGACTCGTAACATCAAAACATCTTCCCTTAGCTTTAAAACGAAACATAGTGCAACTAAGTAAGAGGATTCGGATCCTAACGATCCAAATAAATGCAGCACTTTGTGTGTTACTAAGGCAGGTGAGTTTGGCATGTTTAAAACTAAAATTGCTTGCCTCGGTAACACACAAATCTCTGCATTTATTTGGACCATTAGATGTAATGGAGGTCTCAAATTTTAAAATCTAAGAATTTCATATTTTAAAAAATTTGTGGGGATCTTAATCTGAAGTAAGAACTGCAACAGTCATATTTTCAAAGCATCTTTAGAAGATGGTGGCGTTGCAACAGTGTATAAGCTTAGAATTTGGGAAGTAGAATTAGAAGTTTTGAACGAAATTTTGTTAAAATATTAATTAAATGATTAAATTTATCATTTTTATCAACTTAAGTATTTTGGATAACATGATATATATCAAAACAAAAGGTCCTAAATTCAAACCTTTGATTCCACAATTCACCATCCATTTCAGTTAAATATTCCACATGATTTGAGATAAGTGACAATTTAGGAAACACAAATTTGATTTTCTTTGTAACTTTTTGTGAAAAGTAAAATAATTTAATAAGTTTCTTGTCTGAAAATTTTGAGTTTTAATTATTTTTTTTTTTTTAAAAAAAATCTTACCTTTAACGAGTCACTCGTAAATTCCTTTAATTAGGAGTCGATCATAATTTGATTATAACCTATAAATATTCAATGTCATATTATCATTGTTATTATGAAATTTCAATAACAATTCGAGTTGTTTATCCTTGTTTTCGCTTCCATGCTATGCCAATATAAATATCAACTTCCTGCATTTTAAATCCAGTTTAAAATATAAATGAATTTGACAATAACATGAGAGATTTTTAGCAATTTTGTTGCTCAGATTGCTAGTTAGTACTCTAATTTGTCCAACTATATCTCATGGCATTACTCATTGTGTTCAGAGACAATAAGGAAACTATAATGATCACCATAATTTTGATTTTGCAAGATTCAAACAAAAAAGAAAAAGAAGAAAAAAATAATAATAAAGACCAACAAATTCTGTGGTTAATGAAAAAAAAAAAGAGAATCTCTTCGCTGCACTTCCCATCAGAAGCCTTCAGTAAGAGCAAATACTCAACCTGCTAAAGGTGGAGGGTACGCAGATACAGCTTGTTGAATTTCCTGATAAATCAAAGTACAAATTTACAATTTAATTACCATCACAAATACAAAAGGAAGTGACATTATGAGAGAAAATTGGACCACATGCTATATGATTTGCTGACAGAAATAATAAATTACAATATATAAATACATTCAGTGAAATAGGGAATTTTAGTAAGTAATGAAATGCACCTCCATAACAAGAATCCTTGATCTCAAAGCATCAATGTTATTTTGGTCAACTATGAAGTCAGACATGGTATATCCAGTGAAAGCAATTTCAGGTACTGACACAGTGTTTGTAATCTGCAAAAGCAATCCCATCCTAGTTAAAAGTATATTCTATAAGCAGAAAAGCCAAGGTGAGTAGGAAGAAGGAGATTCAGTTATAAAAAAGGGGGAAAAAATGAAGGCCATGTGACCAGTAAACCAAATGTCAAAACCTTTTGTGAATTAGAAAATCAAAGAGGAAAAAGCAAAGTGAGCCAAAAAAGCATGATGAGTATAGGGAGAAGGAGATTTAGTTATGTTGATATACAGTTTTCCGAGAGGTGACGTAGCACGAATTCTGTGAATGTTGCGATGTTCGAGAAATCGTCTGGCTGCAAAATAGCAGAAAATAGGATCAGAACTGCCAGTGGTAACCGGCAAGGGAGCCGGCGGGAGATAACTCGATGCCTAAGTCAGTGACTGTATTTGGGAGAATGTATGAACTTAAATACAAGAGAGAATTCAGAATGCTCTGATCAAAAGAGATTAAGCGTGCTAAAAAATGAAGTGAAACTTTCCTTTTATAGACATCAGATAGCAGCTGTCCACCTGGCATAGTGGTGCTTCCCGAGGATCCACGTGTACGACTTTGGTATAGTGAATCGTGGGAGAACGCCACGTAAGTAGATGACGTGTCCCGAGTGTTCCTCGAGAGTATACATCTTGTTTAGTTATCAAGGATTAACATTCTTCGGTAGACCGGTCTTTAGGTTGAACATGAATTACCAAGCAAGGCTCGGTAGTCTGGCATAAGTAACCGAGTCCAATCTTGGTTCGGATCTATTTTTAATGGTGATGTGTTGTGGGTCGGGTTTAATAGCCTGTTGGGTTCCGTGTGGCTGATCCATGAACCAACAAGTTATAAAAGGAAAAAATAAATAAATAAAGGCCATGTGACCAGAGAACCAAATGCCAAAACCTTTTGTGCATTAGAAAATCAAAGAGAAAAACCGATACTCACCAAGATATCAGGTTTAGAAGTAAAACTTCCTATTGCAAACATCTATCAACCATAATTCTGAGAACTTTTCCCTAACGATGTTAGCCCTGATGTCACAAAAGCCAAAAATTTATGTCCAGATGCTGAAATTATGCCCCATAAAACTCTAAGCTTATTTTTATCTCAAATAATTTCAACAAGAAATTGCACAAATTGAAAGAACACATGATAACAAGAAAGATATTATAATCTTTTGAACAAGAAACAGTGCAACATATCTTATTAGTGGATGCTATACACTGATTTTTTTGAATTTTAAAAGCAGGTGAAAATGATCAACTTTAGATGATCTATTGGATGCTATACACAGATTTTTTTTGAATTTTAAAAGGAGGTGAAAATGATCAACTTAATTTAGAAGATCTATTGCTACGGGCAGGTTGTGGACAACATAAAGGTAGTGTTGGGAACCCGTAGGAACAGAAGTATTTGTCATGTCAACATAGAAGCAAACAGTGCGGCACATGGGCTTGCTAAAGAGGCATCTAAAATTTTTATGGACAGAATCTGGATTGAGAAAATCCCCAATTATGTATCTCTCACACATTGAGTTTAGAGAAAATTGCTCTTACTATGTAGAGCCTTGACTCTAGTATTTTTTGAATGAAGAATGACTCATTATTTCAAAAAAGACAATCAAAGATGTTGTGAGGGCAACTGCCGACAAGATATCTCGCAATACAGCACATCCGAAAGCAAGGAGAACAATCAAGCACCATCATCGCACAACAAAATTTAAAATAAATTTTGCTCATTTGAAAAATGTAAGCAAACAGTTTCGTTCTATACAATTTGAAATATTAAAAAGTCATTGGAAAATTTAAGCCATGTTAATACATAACAATATCAAAGAATTACTCTATGCGTACAAAAAAATAATAATAATAATAAAAACATTTAAGTCTCTCATTCCTGAAAAAGATAATAAAATAGTCTAATAAAGAAATAAAATTTGAGCGAGAAATTGAAAATGTCTCAAGAGGCAATGGTTATCGGCAGATAGGACACGAGGCAATTAATGCCCGTCTCCAGCCACTTGACAATGCAATCTCCGATCTAAGATCCGGTGGCCGGGATGGGCCTCAACTCATGGACTCCCTCAAAACCATGTTGACACAGGACGGTCCATCTCAGATCCATCAAATCCTTCGGACTCATCGGCGTTATCGTCAACAAACTCCGCAAGGCGCAGAGTCAAGTGGAAAAGGGTCACCACGATCGGCGACGTTACCGTCTCGGCAGATCGAAGGGTGGCCGCCGACGAGATATCTCGTGATACTGCTTCTTGGTTTTCTGCAGGGACCCCTAAGTCCGAAAGTAAGGAAAAGATGCGAGCACCGCCATCGCACAACAGAGCGGCGTGTTTGGGGACCCAGACAGTTCTTGATCTCATGCGAGTTCGCGTTTTCGGCATAGACACGGGACGGCCGTCATCGCCGATGTGTATCTTGAGTGCCTGCAACTCACTGGTGCGAAATTCGATGGGAACCTCATCGGCGGCTGTTGATGCGTGCGATGGAGAGAGATTGTTTAGGGGTTGGCTTTGGCGTGGCTGCGACACATTAAAATCGAAACGGTAAATGCTGGTGCTGCTTGACGTCATGTCTGGGAGGACCAAGTCAACGAATGAGGATGTTTGTGTTTTGACTTTGCGGCGCAAGACGATGGTAATGGGGAAGTAAAGTAGACGTCGGGAGAAATAGGATTTAGAACTTTAGACGAACCCCCACGGAATTTATTGAAAGGCAGAGAATAGGATCTAATTATATTTTTAAGAAATTTTAGTTTTTGAAATTTTAAATTCAGATCATTCATTCTTTATCCAATTATCATTATTTTGTTACGTGTCTCACTATTAATAAAATATTATTTTATTAATGGTAAAACAAGTGACAAAATAATGACCTTTGAATGAAAAATAGACAGTCTAGATTTAAAATTCAAGAAATTGAAATTTCATTAAGAATTTCAATGAATCCAGACCGGCGAGTTAGAAGGGGCATATTTGGGAACATCGAAGAAAGCAAGTGGGATTATCCTCTAGGCAGTTGATGATAATAGTTTTTCTAGGGATCACGATTCTCTATAATTCTTTTAAAATTTGACTTGATCGTCCATTATATTTAGGATTCAAAACATGCATTTCTTATCGACGAAGTTGATAAAGTCAAACACATTCAAATTTTAAAACAAAAGACTTTTCAGTTTTTACATTTTAATTTCAAAATAATAATAATAATATCAACTTCCTCCGCAAGACAACTAATAGTTAGCATGTTTTGGACCCTAAGATAGTGAGAATTTAAAATTTGAAAAACTCAAAAATTTTAAAAGAATTCTATAGAATCTTGATCCATTTTTTTGGACCCATGCAGAAGCTCAGTCAAAGTGAATGCGATTTTTTCGTGTGAGGATCACAAAGGTCGTGTACGCGTGCTTTGGGGTTGGAAAAAAGTGGCGTCCATTTTATTTGGTCTCAGAGGTACGAGTAGTGATAATCATAACACATGCGTGAGTGAACAGTCACTCTCGCTAGTGTATTATAATATTATTATATTATTAAAAAAAAATTGAACAATAATATTATAAAATACACCAGTGTGAGTGACTGTCTACTCACACTAGTGTTATGATTATCACTACTCTGGAGGTACACGTGATTGACTATATAGAGTCACATTCAATCGGCAAACGGTCCGCACATTGCTGAGCTGGCGTGGTTCACTAAACCATGGTTACACTATTTAAAAAAAAAAAAAAAAAAATCCAAATCCAGATGTTTTGAAATGCCGCGTCTTTCCCCTTTCGGCCTTTCCTCCGTGTCATTCTCATTCTCTTGGATTTGTCTTCAGTGTCATTAAGTTTGGGCTTTTCATTTGTATAGAAAGGGTTGAAGGTGATAGTGTTTCAGTCTGGTGTGTGGAAGATGATTTAAGTTTTCAATGTTTATTGGTAGGTTTGTTTGTTTAATTAGTATAATACAGTTGCTGGTGAAACCAAAGTGTATTTGACTCATTAAACTTATTTACTATTCGTCCAATATTATGTAATTTTTGCATCCCAATTTCTGATAGACATTTTTTTAAAAAAAAGGAGCAAGAAAAAGCACCTTGATTGACAAACTATTTGGGTATCATTTTGTAATGGATGCTTTATAGAGTTGCGATGTGAATTTATTGTGAAGCAGATTTGATGAGTACTTGGCTTTTAAGATGAAAAATACTAGACATAACTCTTTCACAACTTGTTAACATGTGTAAGCATGTGATTGGAGCATGTTAATATTATTTTTAGTAATTAACACGACTCTAATTTCATGTAGACATGTGTAAGCAAGTGGTAAAAGAGGTGTAGTACTTGACAAATGTGACAAATGGCTGCAACAGTTTGAACTTGAGGGAAGTTTGATAATCATAACATAAAACCCGGGCCTTATTCGAAAATTAATGACCTTGTTGAATTTGTAGTTTTGAAGAATCTAGACTTAACCGGATTTATTCATCCAAGTCCTAAATCTGTTTGAATCATTGGATCTAAATGGCACAATAATTAAATCTTAAGCATTACATTTAAGTTTGTTCTACCTTAACTTTTTGTAGATATTTATATTTTAGGGGTGAAAAGGCGGGCGATTAACAACTGTCCGCTATATATATATATATATATATGAAATAATGTCGTTTTTATATTTAAAATTTGAAATATATATAAAAATCTAGAAATGATACATATGCCCGGGAAAATATTGAAGTAATGCATATGAATGAAGTCAATTTGTTTGACGAGGAGTTATCACGAATGGAAATTTTGAAAATGTGCTAGAGAATGCAAGTAGGATCAACACAAAGCTGCTGGCCAGGATAAGGCGGCTCCGAATCATCGCTATATATAGCTTTCGCCTTCATCGTCTTCTTCTTTGGTCTCGTTTTTACGTCTGTGCTTCTCTCAGGTATCCTCAAATATTTTAAGCGCTTTCTTTCTTTTATTATTATCTTTTTGCCTTTGGTGATGAATATTTTATTTCTTCAATTATTTGTGTGCTCGTTTCTCGCTTTGGTTTCGCGGCCTCGCTGTTCCATCTTTTCATATATTATACATATAATTACATTCCTTTCCATTTCGTCTTCTCATTCTCTTTGTTAATTTTGTTAACTTTTTTTTTTTTTTTTTCATTTTCATTTTCATTTGTTGTTTCAGGTGTGGGGAGGAGCTCCGACTGCTCTGTCGTCTTGCATGGAGAGAACGCCACGACGCTCAATGTTACTCATCGGAAGCCTCAACGTGGTGAGTGGTTTTCTTTTTCTTTTTTTGAAGTGTGTTAAATATATTATTGAATATGTTGGAGCGGAAGAATGAAAGAGAGAAGAGAGAGAGAGAGCGGAAGCATATAATTGACTACATCTCTTCTATATTGAATCTAATTGATATGTGATTACAGAGACCTCTATATATAAAGAAGCTATGAGTGATAAATAAGATACCATAGACTAAACCCTAGAATATATAAAGTAACATAATATAATAATATCAAATATTCTAATATCCCTCCTCAAAGAAAAGGGAATTCTTTTTTTTTTGGTCTCTAGAGAGGTAGCTGGAGATGGGTGGCCAGAGGCACTCGACGGAGGGAAGTGGCGGCTGATGGCTACTGGTGGCTAATGGTGGCTACTGGACCCAAAATGTTGGGCTTAAGACTTGAATTTATTGGGCCGATTACATGGGCCAACATATAGGCCAAAACCCATGGACCATTAAATATGGCTGACCCGTAAAGATATGAACCGGGTCTAACCCGTTTAACCGGGTTGACTAATTTGGACCAGTTGGATAGATTGACCCGGTTTGGAGATCCGACTTGAACCCAATGACCCGGTTAGAAACCGGTTTTGGATTGGGTTGGAACGCCTTGGATGGATTCGAAATTGACCCAGTTTGACCGGTTTAGAACCCGATGACCCGGTTAGAAACTGGTTTTGGATCGGGTTGGAGATTCCTTGGATGGATTTGGTTCGGGTTGTAAAATCCACTGGACCGAACCAGATTTGAGACACGCTGGGTCGGGTTGAGGCTGTTTGGAACCAAGTTAATCAGTGGGCCGGTTACATGGCCGAAACCCGTGGACCATTGTAGGCTTCACGTATTTGTCGATTTCCATAAATTTATGTTTTTTTAAAGAACAACTTAGTAGATACCATATTAAATCATTTAAGAAATAAAAGAATTATAGTATATACTATGCCTAATTCGTTGCTTAGAGAGATCTATAGCTTAAGGAGTAGATATCATGCCCTTAGGTTGACAAGCATTAAATATACATGTATGATTGAAACATTGGCGTATTGTTATCTTAATTAGTTTGATTAGTGGTGAATGTCAAAACCCTACTATTTCATTCTATATCTCTTTTCAATATTTCAATTCGTGACAATTCTAATATTTAATTTGAAAAATTAATTATAAACAAAATTAACAGTCCTTAGGGGAATGATATCGTATTTGCTTAACTATACTATCGTTTGATCTTGTGCATTTGCGAGTAAAATGTAGCAAATATTCGCATATTAATTTAGGTGGATATTTGTCACAACAAGTACTTTCATCCCTTTCTCGCTCATGTGCCATAATTTTGAGTCCGCATTGTATCCGCAACAACAATTGTATCTCTGTTGTTTGTCGTCATATAGAGAGTACCCGTCTTATGACCACGAGTCAAACTCCTAGCTCTCTTGCTGACCTTTGACTTTTCACCGTGAAAATGAATTTAATGCCATTCATCATCAAGCTGTCCCACTAAAATTATGTTCTTTTTCAGCTCTAGAATATGTCTAACCTTTTGTAGCTTCCATGCCGAGTCACTGTGGATTCTAATGCGAGCATCGCCTAGGCCCACAACATCCAGCGCTGTTCCGTTAGCCAAATACACCTTCTCGAATTTTTCAGCAACATAATTTTTGAGAACTTCACTGATCGGTGTGGTATGAAAATAAGCTCCTGAGTCCAAGACCAAAGAATCAAGAGGACTCTTAACAGATAGAAGTAGGGCATCGTGCACTTCTTCTGTTAACACGACATTTGCGGTGTCATTGTCAGTCTTCTTCTTTAGCTCTCTACAGTTCTTCTTGAAGTGGTCTGTCTTGCCACAGTTCCAACACTTAGGTTGTTGTCCAAATCTGGATTTGCTTCTTTTTTTTTTTTTTTTTTTTTTTTTTTCTGGAATTTGATCTGCCTTGACCAGAGTTTCTGTCTTGTCCTCTGCCCCGAGTCTCGAGGTTTAAAGCAGAACCATAACAAGAGGCTTCACCCGCATCTCTTTTGCGAACCTCTTCACTGAGAATCAAATTTTTGACATCTTCATAGCTTAGTTTACTATTTCTTGCAGAGTTACTCACAGCCATTCTCACGACTTCCCATCTATTTGGCAAAGACGCCAAGACGATCAACACCCAAATCTCATCATCAAAATCAATTCCAACCAATGACAATTTACTCGTGATAGTGTTGAATTCATTGAGATGATGTGCCACCGAAACCCCTTCCGCCATTTTTAAGTTGAACAATTTTTTCATCAGGTGCACCTTGTTGTTAGCCGACGGTTTTTCATACATACTTGATAAAGCCGCCATTAGACTTGCTGTGGTCTTCTCCTTTACAACGTTGTGTGCAATTGATTTTGACAATGATAACTTGATAACTGTCAAGTTTTACGATCAAGCAGAGACCACTTGTTATCATACATGTCGTCGGGTTATTCTCTTAAAAGAGGTTGATGAAGATTCTTCCCATAAAGAATATCTTCAATATGTACCTTCTAATACCCAAAATCTGTGCTGCCGAAGTTCTCGATCCTTATCTTTCATTCTTCTACTGCTATCACTCCCACTCAAACCAAAAGCTTTGATACCAGTTGTTGGGGGATTAATACCTTTGAAGAGTCTTTTTGTAAGCCCATAATATAACATGTTGAGACACCACATAACCCAAAAGCTTAAGCTTATGGGTTTGGGCCCAACAATACTATATTAACCACTCACACTTCTTGTATATTTCCAGTGTGAGATTCTATTCTTTTTACACTCATACATACATTCAACAATCTCCCCCTTATGTGTGAGTCCATCACCACATTTGATTAACTTCTCCTCCCTTATGAGTCTTTTTACATTTTCAAGAGCATCACGCGTACAAGAGTTGCGAGAGCTGGCACAACTCCAAACCATAGGCTTTCCAGACACCCATCCTAGGAAACTAAACTTGGCTCTGATATCAGTTATTAGGAAATTAATCATATTTCCCAAAATCCGTAAGATGCGAAAAATAAGAAGAACGCAGAATAACAAAGATAAGGCAATCAAATCACATATGACACCAAGATTTAAGTGGTTCAGCTTAACAAGCTTACATCCACTGGTAGAGACGACCCGAAAAAAATTTATTATCAAGAGATAGAGTACAAAATAGTATAGAGAAAATCACTAAGACCCCAAAGCCCTAATACATCAAAATTTCACTATCACACAAGAGAAATTATTCATAAAATAAAATACAAAAGACAAATATACAAACTCTTCCCTTACTAGAACAGATGACGGCTAATCTCAATTTTCTTCTCTCACTTTGCAGTACATTTTTCTTCAATATATTGTTTTTGGCTCCCCACAAACACAAAGAAGAAAAACACCTTGTGCGGCACTCCCCCTTTATGTGCTTCACACTTTTGATATATACCCTCTCACGTTTTGTCCCACTCTAATTGAAGCTATTAAGCTTGTGGCATACACACAAAAGGCTAAACATGCCTTTAAATAGTGCTCTTAAGTCGGTCAAGTCAATCCTAATACAAGTAGGTGTGTCCAAAACCAAATACAAGACAAACTAAGAAAAAAAAATAAAAAAATTGCTAAAGGCCCAATTATTTTGTCCAATTTTAGGCTAACTTTTGCTTTATTTTTTAATTTAAAAATAAGGCAAAAGTTGACCCAAAATTAAGCAAAATAGTTAGGTCCTTATCATCCAATAAAAAAAGAAAAACAAAAAAAACCAAATATGAGTCAAACTTAGAGTGAGATCTCCAAAACCCACAAGGAGAAGAGAAAACCATAACAATGTTTTTCAAGAAATGCTAAATATCTCAAATGATTGTTATAAAAGTTGACTCTCAAATGATGTATCACAATTTCTTAAATTAGTGACACATTTTCCAAAAGAGAAATACTAAGGGTAGTAACGTTAGTAAGACTTATCATGATTTTGGAGAGCATAGATAACATTTTAGAGAGTCTTATATTAAAGACGGTACGATCGGAAGTACTAGATAATTTCCCTCTGTAACACGAAAGCATGAAGGTGTCTCTAGAAGACTAGAATATTCATATGTGACATACATGGCCGTGCCTTCCACCTAGTGAGCATCTTTCTTCCAAATTCATCGTTCGAAACCCTAGTAAACCCCATTCAAGAACCCTAATCTGCCAATCTCGTCCACAATCTTTACCTGCATGGACCATCATCAACAACAACAATGGCGTCCCAGGCCATTCCCAGGTAACATCTGCCCCACCTGCTCCAGTTCCCACTTCCCCTTTTGCCCTCCTCCGCTTCCTCCCTTCAATCAAAACCCTCGATTCCCGTTCGACTCGTACCGTGGGCCTGCGGGGCCGCCCCGCCCCTTCGCGGATGGGTTCGGGGAATCGAGGCCGTGGCACAGAAACCCTAGCTTGGATAGAGGAGACCCGTACGGACACTATGAATTGCAATCTTGCAGTAATGGGTTTGTGGATGACTGTGATAGGAACTCTAAGAGGCCCAGGGTTGATGACATTCGAAATAATCAGAATTCTCTGAGGCTTTCTTGGGAGGATGAGCGGCGATTGAAGCTGATTCGCGATCACGGTGGAGTGTCGAGTGGACTGCTGCCGGCCGAAGGCGGTACGGGCTCGACAATGGCGGGAGTGAATTGCGAAACGAACATATATGTTCAGGAAGGTGCAGGCTTTGATGGGAATTATGGTCGACCTGGTGTTGGGGAGTGTGGAAAAGTCGATGGCTTTCCGGACTCTATGACTGAATTGGGACCGATAGGTTATGATTCGAGGTTTTGCTCCGGCGAAAGAAGAGGACAACAGTATATGCAGAGTAATAGGAATGGTTTTCAGGGTGAGGAATTTCCTCATTCCAGATATGGTCAGGTTGAAAGTTCTTTGAATCCTTTTCAGACCTATGGGATTAGAAATGTGGATCAACTACGACCACCTTATCCGGTTTCTGAAGTTCCTAATGATAATTATCACAGTACCCAGAATCCTCAACAGCGGCAAAGTAGTGATTCCATGCCAGCAAATGAACCACAGTATTCTCATGTGAACAATTGGCAAGGGACAAGTGTGCCGTATCCTGAACAAAGAGGCAGTGTCGCCATGGACAATCGTGATCCGAACAGTCCCTATGGAATGCAGTATCCGGTTGATACGAGACATGATTTCCATCCACCTGGCCTGCCCAATGATGTGAGACAGCCTCTTGAAGTCAGATTTCCATCACAAAAAAATGGCAATCCGTATAGGAATGAGGATGGAGGATACTTTCCATCCGCTTCTGGTGGTGGCAGGATTTTTGAAAATATGAGCCAAATGGAGGCTTCACGGTTACATGGTAGTCAGCCTCGTATTCCTGCTCCTCCACTACCAGCTCTCCCGGTTGACCCAGCATTGCGCCATTCTTCGGAGTTGAAAGGCTTCTCTTCACCACCTACAACATCTGCTTCTCTGTTTCCTGTTAGTTCATCGCCTATGGTGCCTTCGTCATATCCACCACTTCCTGAAGCACACTCCTTGACACGGCCCTATTTCCATAATGAGCCAAGACCACCTATGCCTGCTTCCGCTGGCTTCCTTTCAGAGGTATGGTTGCCTTGTTACATGATTTTGTATCTGCAGCATCACTCCTTGACTCATGCCTTGTACTTCTAAGGAATCTCAAGCAATCCACTCATTTTGTCTACTCAGGCTGTGGGGGATGGACAACCTTTTTCTTTGAAGCTATTATCTTCAGATAAACCAAAAGTTATTGATGCTTCCCACTTATTTAAGCCGCCTCATCGAGCCACCCGCCCTGATCACATTGTGATAATCCTTCGGGGGCTTCCAGGTAGCTTATTTTGATTGTGCAGTTCTATTCATCCTTTTGCAGGGAGGGCTAGGGAGCCAAACAAATGAACCCAGAAAAATTTCCAAACTGATGTGGCAAGAGTTTTTGAATTAAAAAATGTAATTCTCTCTCCCTTATTTGCCAGTCACGGTCAGCCACGTCAATTTGAAAATCTGGGTTCATTTGTTTGGCTCCCTAACACTCCCCTCCTTTTTCTAGTTTCTTTACGAGAGTTTGAGGAGTCTATCATTTTGTAAGCTCATTCTTCATGTGTTTGTTGTAGAAATTTTATCTCCATTGCCACTTTATTAAGTCTCCAAGTTTATGTCCATATTATGGGGAACTTATTGTATTCCTTATACTCTCAGGTAGTGGGAAGAGCTACTTAGCAAAGATGGTACGTGACCTTGAGGTTGAAAATGGTGGTCATGCTCCCCGCATTCATTCTATGGATGATTATTTCATGACTGAGGTTGAAAAGGTTTGTTGTTGGCTTTATTTGTGTTTGATGATCTACATAGAATCCTTGTTAGTTATTATAAATTTTATCTTCATGTCTTTTGGTTTTTAAGGTTTAAATAACATAGAATATATGAATAAGCATTGTCTTCTACCCTAAAGGTTGAGGAAGTCGACATTTCAAAATCTTCGAGTTCAGTTAGAGGGAAGAAACCAGTAATGAAGAAGGTGATGGAGTATTGTTATGAACCTGAAATGGAGGAGGTAATGCATGTAATTAAATGACATATTGTGCATTTGCACATGCATTCTCGTGTGTATATATGCATATATGTACATTTATATTAATTTTCTCAAACCATAATGCTATATATCTTTATGACAGGCTTATCGATCAAGCATGTTGAAAGCTTTTAAGAAGACCCTTGAGGAGGGGGCTTTCACCTTCATCATTGGTATGCATTTTCTATTCTAAAATCTCTGGATTAAAGTGGAAACTGAGAATTTTCATGTTTTTGCTTTAATTTTTTTTTTTTTAATCATTTTCTTTCTGTAAATTCTAGTTATTCTAAAAGTTACTTGCTTTATTGAGAATTTTGAAGATGGAATTACTTGCATTATTCTGTTTTAAATCTTGTACTCAGTTTGATGACATGATGTCATTTAGTTTAATCATTTTGAGGTAGTGCCTACTAGTCATATTATAATGCTCACTTCCGATGCTAATGGTAACACCAATTTATGCGCTTTATCACCTCTAGATCATTGGTGCATATAAATACGTCTGAATTATTGTCTGGTTCAAAAAACTAAGAAATCCTTGTACTTTTTTTTAAAAAAATTTTAAAAAAATAATAATAATTTTCAAAACCTAGGCGTAAATACAAGATAAAGCAATTAAAGGTGTCAAAGGTTCTTCTGGTTATGCTGGCTCGTTACGGCATTCAATAAGTTCAATGATCTAGTTTGATTATAGATTAAGTGGTGATGCAGTGCCCATGCACTGCCTTCATTTTCACTAACAACAGATGCAGTTTCCTTCGGCTATTGACCCTTTTGTTGGTGGTATGTGTGCCTCGTCTTAGTGGATGACCGCAATCTGCGGGTAGCTGATTTTGCTCAGTTTTGGGCAATTGCAAAGGTATACCCTCAATTCTCTCTTTCTAAGAACCTCTACCATGTGTTCTGAAATGGCGACTCAATAAAATTTGAAATACACCCAACATAGCGTGGTTGGTAGCATAATTTTTCCTGTACCTGATCTAATTTTACTGTTGGATCAATGCTATATTATTTAACAGTCCTGTTTCCTATTAATTGATTTCGTGGATTAATTTATATTTAATACTTGGGCGCCTTTCGCTTTTAATAAGACTGGTTATTATTTATCAAAAAAAATTTATATTTAATACTAAAATGTTTGATTGACGTTAAATAGGAGAATTGCATTCTCTTTTTGGGACAAATGAAATTAAATACTTGGGTTCGTCCAGTCTGCCAAATTTTGCGTCTGAGCTATTTTATGCCCCTAGTAGTTCTTTGGCATTTTTCTGTAATAACCACGTTGTTGAGGATTTTTTTAGCGGAGAAATTTCCTTCAAACTAGTTTGAAGAAATTTTCTCCCAACCCACTCCAATAAATGCAAAGTGTCCTCTAACATGTGAGATGGTCATGCTTTCTTTATCATTTTTAACAATCATTTATTACCCTTATACTAACCTAGGAACCCAAACATTAATTTTTGAGGACCCCAATCATGTTAGAGGACGCTTGGCATTTATTAGAGTGGGTTGAAATATGACAAATTATAGATAATGAAATTGTTTGATAAAAGATACATTGTATTGGTGTTTTGATGTGCGTAAGTGTGTTATGGCCCCTATTTTAGGATGTAACTGCTCTTTGTCATTTCCCCCCTTAAACTTGCTCAGAGTAGTCCAGTCTTATCATGCTTCTCAAAATGACAAAGGTTGGCAGAATTTGATAATTGTAATTATGAAAAATTGACGAAAAAAAATTCATACGGCTCTGTAATTCTTCCCAATATATCGGAAAATTTGGGTGAATTTTCATACAAAGGGCACATTTACTTGTAAGTATTTTACTGCTATTTAGTGCAAGCAGCTGCCTATCCTGCTTGCCTAACGTTATGTGTCTTTGCTGAGTTATATGGTGATGCTGGTCCATGTAAGATGGTAGGAGGTGGTGGATGCTTATCGCATCTGTTGTCTATGTGAACTTTCCTATTCTAAAGGAGCTGATTCATGCAGGCAGAATATACAACAACATTTCATTTTTTATTATTCCCTTCTCTTTTTACTGCTATTTTAAATTTCGCTATTGTGTTTTTCTATGACATCAAGGATGGGTTACTTGTGGTTTTGTTATTTATTATTGGCTTAACTCATTGTCCCTTTTTTTTTTCTTGTCAGAGTTCGGGTTATGAAGTTTACATATTAGAAGCTCCATATAAGGACCCTGTGGTAGGTTTATATGTTACTCATTAGCGACTAGTGTTGTAAGCCATCATTTTAGTTCACTCTTCTTACGCTGCATACTATTTTCATGCAATATTTGGTGCTCTTATTTTCATTGCAAGAATTCAATTCATAATTCTTGTGAATCAAGTGTCCTCGTGAAAAAGCATATACTTTGATGGGTGGTGTACAGCATTTAAAGTTTCTTTATTAATCTTCTGATACTCTTGCACAAGAAGGGATTAGTACTTTAAACGTGTTTTTTGATTTTTTCTGGCCATGCTATTTTTTTTGGTCACAAAGATGCCATTTAGTAATCCTCAGTCTAAAAATGGAGTTACAGCTTCCATTAGGAATGCTTTTTGTCTTCAATTTGAGGCATAAGTTTAAATTTTTGTGGATTTTTAGGGCTGTGCAGCTAGGAATGTGCATGGTTTTACCAAAGATGACATTGAAAAGATGGCCAGGCATTGGGAGGAAGCTCCATCTTTGTACTTGCAACTAGATGTCAAGGTTAGTTGTAATGATGTTCTCAATTTTGTTTTGGGCTAGTATGTTGGAAATTCAAAGCAAAGATGCAGTCATAGGTAGAAATGTTTATTGAATTTGGGTAAACTTTGTTACTTTGGTTATTTAAGAAAAGGAGAAAAATGCTGTATTCAGTCGGGAAATGCATTAAATTGTGAAGGCCCAGTATAAATTTGGAATTTTCACTTTTAAAGAAAAATTTAGAGTTGCTTCTACGTTTGGGTTTTGATGCTGTATTTTTGCTGGCTCTACAGTCATTATTCCACGGGGATGACCTGAAGGAAAGCGGAATTCAAGAGGTAGTTAAATAGTAGCTTTCATCATTATTAAAAATAAAACTTTATTTTATCTTATATTTTGGTGTGACATGCTTGAATGGCTGAAACATGTCTGTCGAATCTGGTAAAAGTGAAGTGCGATTCTTATCATGATTGTCAGCTCTATGGGGGCTATTCCCTTGACTTGTACTGATGAGAGTTTGACTCCATGAGAAATTGAGCAAAACATGATTCTGATTATAATACAAATATATACTCACTAAGCTTTGTGCTCTCCCTCCCCCCCCCCTGTGTGTGTGTATAGTAGTCTCTCATTGTTTACTGTTGTGTTAGGAACTTATTAACTAATTGAACTTTTGAATCAGTGTTTGAACTGCTTTGATCTAAAATTTTAAATGTAATATCACCCAGGTAGACATGGACATGGAAGATGGAGATCTTGATGAAAATGTATCCGAGCAAGAAAGAAAGCATGAGAATATCATAGTACCTCCTGTTGAAGTAGATGCACCTGATGGTATAAGCCAGATCTTTGGTTTTTTGTACTTCACATAATAGTGGTTTTATGTAATAGTCTTTCTGCCTCTGATTTTCTATGCCCTTTTTTAACAAGTATACTTGTATCCCTTACACAACTTTCTTTGATTTACATTTCAAGTCCTTATGATAGATGTTTTACAATTGTGTCTTGTTGTGTATGAGCACATTTTGTTTTATTTTATTTTTCTTTCTTCTTCTTTTTTGCTTTAACGATTAAGCTTTTGGGTTATGGCTGGGTATTTTCTCTTTATACTTCACATGATAGTGGTCTAGTTACTATAAATTAAACCACATTTGACAGAATAAATCAAGGAATGTGGACTTGGAATGTCTGTAATTGAAGTTGAAAAAGAAGAAAGAATAACCATCAAGCTCGTCATTGAAACAAAAATTGGCATACCATTTGGAGTTGGTCTCTTTTTTATTGATCAATTTTCCTCAGTGTACTAGCATCCAAGGAATGAATTCTTAAATGGCAGGTTCTTGTTTGTGGAAAATACACAGTTTATTTAAGACATTGGAGAGGTGTTTCTGACAGTAAGTGCACTTGCATACTAAGTTTTAAAAAATAGGTCCCTGTTCAGGTATCTGACTGGGTGAGTGAGGTTTCTGCTTTGCCTCCAAAGTAACCCAACATTTTCTGTGGATTAACTTTGGTTTATGTGGAAGCAAGTTCTTGCAAAATCTTGTCCTGTGTCTCGTGGATACTTCATTATCAGAACATTCTTGTTAGGTTTTACGATTTCGTGATTGCAAATAATTTCTGATTTCAGCGCTAATGAGTTTGTTAGTTCATTATTTTTGTGAAATACAAAATCTAATTGTTTTTAGTTTTATCTTTGAGAACTTCCCCAAGGCAAGTGAAAGATTTATCAGAATAATTATTTCGTACCTCCATGACAAATTTCTTTCCACATTATACAAAAACAGAAATCATTGCATGATTTTCTTTTGCCTAAATCCATTAAGAAAGACAATGACTTTTATTCCAAATTTGTATATTGATATGCTTGACTATTTTATGATTTAGATTCTTCGAAGGATAGGAATAGATGGGATTCCGAAGGAGACCATCCGACCGAAGACGTGAAAGAATTAGGTAGGAGTAAATGGTCGAATGATTTAGATGAGGATGATACTGAAAGAACTGAAAAGGTGAAGCGTAATTTAAATGCTCTCTCTGGGTTGATTCAAGCATATGGCAAGGAAACAAAATCTGTACGTTGGGCTGACCAGGTATTTATAGCTGGTTTATACTATTATTTTGTCGTCTTCAAAGCCTGTATGAATGTTCATGTATTTTGCTTGATCACATTTTTAACTGTCCTCACTAATCTTAATATCCGGTGTTGCTATCTGATGCATTTTTTAGGTGTTTGAGAGAATTGAGAAATAGACTTGGAGAACTTGAAAATTTTCTTTGATATTGTATTATAACACGTATTTTGACTCACTTAAGTGAGTTGCAGATTATTTTAGGGTGAGTTCGTCAAATAACATGCTAATAGATTAGAACAGTCAGTCGGGATGTATTGTCATATCATGACTGAGTGTAGCAAAAATTGCCATCCAAATGGTGTTTCTGGCCATAGGCGATAGAAACTAAATGTGATAACAGTGTGGATCAGCAACTAAATGCTTTTCTCAAACGGCATGTAGGTGAAAAATAAGTAGTTTCTTGTGGATCGATGGACAAAATCATAACATGTGGCTTCAAGATCATTGTGATGGAACTGTCTTGTGAGTTTACTCAAGGCTCTTTAAAAATTAGTTGTGCATGTGATGGATTAAGGAAGAAGTCTTTGAATTAGTGGAGACTCCAGGATGGGGTTGACTTTGAGCCATTCTAGGCCTATGGAGGAATGTTCTCTATCTTTGATTTCTGCTGAATGACTTCGTAGAACTGCAGTTATGTATCCCCACTTGCTTCTTTTGGCCCTTACAATATTGTGGCAATGTGTGTGATAGCCCAAAAGTGTTGGCCACATTTGTACTAACACCCCAAAAGGACTAGTTAATTTGAAACTTTCTTAGAATCACTTATAAAGTTAAGTTATATCTAATAACTAAGCAATGTGAGAATTAACACTCATGATTAATAATCTACCCACTCTATGTGGGCTATTCATATTCCCAATATCCAATATGGAATTGGGGTATTGCAATCTTCCCCCTCTTAAACCCCTGACGTTCTCGTAAGGGCCACGTCATACAATGCTCTAGTACCATATGACACTACTAGGTGGTTTTGATACAATTTGTAATGGCCTAGGAAAAATGCTAGTTACATTTGCGCCATCAGTTCAAAATTACTAGTCAATTTGGAGTGTCACTAGAATTACTTATAAAGCCGAGTTTTACTTGGTAAGTAATGTAGTACTTAAGACCCATGAGTGTCTTAATAATCTACCCACTTTATGTGGGTTATTCATATTCTCAATATGGAGCCGTGGTATTATGAAACTTCTAAGCATGTTGGGCGACGTATGTTAATTGTAGATCAACAAGTATTGTCTGCCTGTATCATGACCATCCACATAATTAATTCTACTTATGTTTGGCTTATTATTCTTTTTGATAGAGAGATGTTTAACAGATGTAGGACATATAGCGGTATGACCTATTTAGGGAACGGTGGAGTTGCTTAATCTGTTTTGACGGAATCTTTTCTTTCAAGGTCATAAATATTTTGATTTTGATTTTTCTTTTGTGGTTGGAAAATGATGGCCTCTAATCTGATTGTTTGCTTAATCCTTGTGACTATGTAATCTAACAGCTTGATGCTTCTTCTGATTACTTTTGTGTTTAGAATAGTTGCATGTCTATATTTCTAAATTCTATTGTGCTTATCTCGCTTTTGGTCGCTCCCTTCTCTGCAGTTTGGCAACACTGGCTTTTCAATACATGCGGCGAAGAAGGGAAACGTATTGTCTTTAGTGATTGGACCAGGCACTGGATACAACTTGGTTAGTTATCCAGTTAATATGGTTGCCTTAAACAATATCAGTCTTTGGATTTTTAAGAGGCTACTACTTATGCCATCTTCTGTCATGGAAGTATCTTTATCTTTTGGGTCATGATTCAGAGCACGCCCGGCGTGCTTCAACAGTGAAGCACGCCAGGCTAAATTTTTTTTTTTTTTTTTTTTTATCAAAAAAATTAAAATAATAAAATAATAATAATAAAAAAAATCACGGCCGGCGTGCTTCACTGTTGAAGCACGCCGGGCGTGCTCTATATCTTTACCCTTATCTTTTAGTTGGTTGAAGAAGTTTCTTTCTTTTCTAGCTGGTCACTTGGAACAAATTTTTGCTCTTGCATTTATTATCTGTGCTAATCCTCCCACAAAGATAAATTATGTCTTCCCCCCCATCTTCCAGCCATTCCTGTAAGGTTGACTTAGCAACCTCACTAAATTTGCTTTCAACACTTGCAGAAGTCCAACCCATTACCTGAAGAAGAAATCCCAGCACCGACCCCTAATGCTGTTGAGTCAAAGAGGCAAAGCATATTCCAAGAGCGACTACGTGCAGAGCGTGATTCGTTCAAAGCAGTTTTTGACAGGAGGCGACAGCGGATTGGTGGGCTTGTTTTGGAGGAGGAATAGTACATTTAAGGGTGCTTCCCGCAGTGCCATTACAATTATGATTTTTTCATTGACAAAGGGGGTTGATCTTCTTATTGCAGTGGATCCAAAAGGGTGGTGCAGTCATTGTAATTATGTAGTGTCACTATCAGGATAGGGATTGTCCCCTTTAGAAGTTTAGTTTTCTTACCCCCTTTAATCTTTTGATGAAAGCGATTGATCGCATATCATGTTGTTCTGTTGTGATGATAATATTTGTTAGACTAGCATAATGAAAAAATCTTCCCTAGCCAACCCTTTTTGTTCTTGGCTTGTACTCTGCTGCAAGTATGTTTTGGCGTGTACTATGAGAATTTTTTGGCTTGTACTTGCCACCATGTGCTTGAAGATAATTGGAGTGAAATGTTCATTGCCAATCGATGTCCCATTTGGGTTATTTTTTTTTTTTTTTTCTGGTTCATCATGTGTGAGGACTGAAATTGGTGAGCTCGGATTCTAAGTTTGCCGAATGTAAATAACAGAAGGAAGACAGCCATGATGTTTGTGTTCAAGAAGAACATGGAGGCTATCTTTTTGCGTTAAGCAGCAGTGTCTCATGGTAGTGCTTGTTGCCCTATATGAAGATGGCGCTGGCCACAGTGACCAGGGCATGTGCCTTTATTTGCTTTTGATTTTTTTTTTAAAGGCTTATATGGCTCAATTAAGGTCGTTAACGACCTAAGTTTTTGGAATTGCAAAGGCTCTGTAATTCTAAGTAATTTTGACTAAAATGTCAATTCTAGTCTATAACTTAATCCTACCCCTCCCTATAAATATATATAACCTATCATATCATATCATCAAATGCACCAGTATAGACCAAAAGCTCTCTCTCTCTCTCTACATGGCCTCTGCTGGTGCCTTGGGACACTTGCTTGCACGTTTCATCGACCCAGAATCAGCAAAATGCAGCATCTCTGCCGCCCCTTCAATTTCCAGTAGGCAATCCATTCATTTCTTTCATCAGGTAAAGCCCACTCCCCACCGCTACAACGTACATGCTACACTTTCAAGCATTTCTTTATTTGCATATATATTATTTATTACATCCTACGAACTCAACATCTTGTTGAAAGCAGAAATATCAATCGTGTTCACTTTCCATGAATGGTTGCCAAGGAGACCCGAGAGCCCCTATCGGAACCATTGAAACGCGTGCTTTTCCGGCAGTTCCGTCACCTGCATTGGCTATGGAGAGGCTCAACTCCGCCATTTCCCAGTTGAAATCCGAGCCACCGCCATTTACATCTGGAATCATTCGTCTCGAGGTAAGCTCCCTCATCGTCTCGGGACTCTTAACCATGTACAACTGCGTATGTGATATGCAGAGTCTTTCTTATCTGTAGTGGGGTCATGCCACGTGGCAATCTGCCATTGAACTGCGTCCTACGAAAATATTTTTCCTTATCCTGCTCTACACAGACCGACCCAATAGCATGGCGGTTTTGAAAGAAAATTATATAATATTAATTAATTGGAAACTTAAAAAGACTATATATATATATATATATATATATATATAAATCGAAATGCCGCGAAACCTAGGACTAGATTTGATTTTTCCCGTCTCTGAAAAACATAGAAGAGCCGAAGCAAATAGAAAGAGAGGCAAAGCTAATGTTGTTGTGAGTGAAGGTGCCAATCCAGCAGCCGGTTGAAGCAATTGATTGGCTCCACGCCCAGCACCGCCTCCTCCTTCCTCGCTGCTTCTTCTCCGGTCGAACAGGCGGTTCCGACCTTTTGAGTTTCACCAACGGCAATGGCAATGGCAATGGCATCTCAATGGGTGCACACAACTTGGTCAGTGTAGCTGGTGTAGGCTCCGCGGTTTTCTTTCGCAGTATTCATCCCTTCTCATATGGCGATTGGAAATCCATTAAGAGGTAAAGTAAAAAAGTAATCTCGTTTTCTTCTTCTAACTTCTCTCTTTTGTCTTTTGTCTTTTTTTTTTTTTTTTTGAATAATGTTATTGAAAAAACTTTTTCCTTTCACCTTTGATTTTAAGGATACATTGCAAATGTGACCGGTATGATTTGATAGTGTTAGAATATTGATTGAATGATTAAGTTTAGTTTTTCCTGTAGCTTAAGCTTGAACAACTGGTAATTTATCACATAGGAACCTTAAAGATGAGACTTTATTCAAGTAGTATTAGTCTTGATATAATATATGAGAAATGCTAGATGCTATAATTATATCAAACATTCATTTAAGAAGGTAATGAAGGCTGACGTGTCACTCTCAACTAACCCTTTGATTAATCTTTGTTAAAAAAATAAAAAATAAAAAATTCAATGATTGATTTAGAGTGTCACGTCAACATTGTTGATATCCAAGCCCAACTAGCACACATTAGTTTAAGGTGAATAATCATTTTGATTTATTTTTTGGGTGTATCTGCATTTTGAAAGCCTGTGTATTAAATGGGGAATCCTGATTTTGTTTATTCTCTATTTGAAGGTTCCTCTCGAAGAAGTGCCCTCTGATCCGTGCTTATGGGGCTATACGTTTTGATGCGAGGTCTAACATATCATCAGAATGGGAGGGTTTTGGATCCTTTTACTTCATGGTTCCTCAGGTAGAGAAGTTTTGTTCTTTTCACCACGTAGTTAGTAACCTTGGGTAATGTTTCTTGTTAGTTAGTATTAATACCATATGCTGCTAGATACTCAATGACAGGTTGAGTTTGATGAACTTGAAGGAAGCTCAATGCTTGCCACAACTGTTGCATGGGACAAATCCCTTTCATGGACATGGGCAATGGCTATTGATGCACTTCAGGCTACCATGTGCCAGGTTCATATATTGGGCTTTGCATGATGAGTAGATATTGGACAGTTTATCTTTTATACCATATCATGTTTATACATTCATTGATGATGCAGGTTTCTTCCACTGTTGTAAAGCTGCGAAAAGAGGTTCCAAGAACATTCATACTAAGCAATAATCACATCCCCAGTAAGACATATTGGGATCTTGCTGTAAACAGAGCCTTGCAGCTGATTGACAGAAGCAACTCAGCACTGATTAAGGTGTTATATAATCTCTCTTCTGTGCTTCGCTTTAGGCTTATTGTTTTTGAATATTCAGTTTCTTTACTTGTGAAAATTAATTTGCTACCACATCCACCCCCTACCTGCCTTCTTTTTGGTTTCTCTCTCTTCGATATTAACAAGTCAATCTTGTCTTTGAAATTAAGGTTGTACTAGCACGGAGCAGCAGAGTGGTAACTACTAGAGATATTGACCCTATAACATGGTTAGCTTGTTTACAGGTACTGTTTTCTGGTCTTAGTTCAATAATGAAATGATAATTTTAGTAACAAGTTAAGATTAATATGCGGTAAACTTTGCAGGTTGAAGGGGAAAATGCTTATCAGTTTTGTCTGCAGCCACCTAATGCCCCAGCATTCATTGGAAACACGGTACCTGGGTTGCATTGCTTATCACACATTAACTGAGCTTATGCTTCTTGTGCACTTGATTTTCTGTGATCTATACTGTGTTGCACCAATTTGAAATCTTGCTGATGAAATAGATTGTGTGGTTTCCCATGGTCTTAATTTGAAAGTCGCATGAGTGAACTTTAACATAGGATGCTGACAGGCAGAAAGTTCCTCGAGAGGCATTTTTGTTACTTTCTTTCCCTTTTTTCCTATATATCACCCTCTAAAAATGGGATACATATTATCTGTTCTCAATGTGTCTGTCAAGGCATTCACTCGTCTGATTAGATCACTAAAGAAGTATTCTTTGTGAAATTATTTCCTTCATTTTACTTAACCAAAAAAGAACCTTTTTTAATTATAAAATTTGTAGTTTCCTGTTCAGCTAAAAGCTGCATTGCTTGTGCCTATTACCTGGTGATACTTACCATCATTTTCACTTTCAAAGTCCTTGGATTTGATATTCAGCATTTGATTTCATTTCCTACTCTGCTTTGGATGTTCAATATCATATTTTAATATATATAAAAAAGGCAAGAATCAAATTAGGAAATTCAATTTATATTTTTTTCCATTTGGTACATTTTAAACAAAAGCTACAGAAAATTGTATACAGCAGTAAATGTTTTTCCCCTCCTATTTTAGTTTGACTTATATCAACTTTGTGAATAGCCAGAGCAACTATTTCATAGAAAATGTCTTAGCATTAGTAGCGAGGCTTTGGCTGGAACCCGTGGTAGAGGTGGATCAACGACTCTAGACCTTCAAGTAGAACTTGACTTACTTTCCAGGTTATTATTTTTATTACTTTAAACTTAATAGTTGTTGATTTATGAGGATGTTTATACCATTACTAATGATGCAAGTAATTTCTATTATTTGGGAGTCGCTGACATCCAACTATTGTCATGTCACTTGTCCCTGTATTGACTTTGCAGTCCAAAGGATCACCTTGAGTTTACTATAGTGCGAGAAAGCATAAGAAAAAAATTAGAGGCAAGTTTACTTTTGTTCCTGTTAGAGATATTTCTCTTTGTGTATTCTGTGGTAGTTGTGGCCATCCAACTTCACTGCTAGAGAGAGTACTGGTTTTTTACCTGACCGCAAAATGTCTAGAATCCTAGGTGATGGAGTAAAAGAGCTCATTGCATAATGTAGTCCAGATAAAATGCTAATAGTCCATTGTAATGGTCAAGGTATGTAAATGTTATAGTAAGTCTGTCAATTTTCTATGTTGAGTGACATGCCTTATTCATGACAATGGGCCATAACAGTTCATGTATGACCTGCTTTTCTCTCGTGTCCATGTTACTGCTTTTAGTTGTCTAAGTCTCCACCATTAGTTTTCTCTTCTGACTAGGGCATGTTTCTAATAATGCCATCATGCTACTAGCCTTCTCCTTTGGGCCTTGAAGCCTGCAACATCTATATAAGCAGGTTGCTATATGACATGACTTTAGCTGCTGAGCCAGCACCCTCGTAGTGGGCATCTGTTATAGACTATCAAAATTATTTTGGCATTTTCAATTCTGTTGATTCAGTTCTGCTTTGCAGGTTGTATGTAATGGGGTAGTGGTAGAACCAAAGAAAGCGATACGGAAACTCCCAAGAGTCCAGCATTTATATGCTCGATTGGCAGGCAGATTAAGAAGTGAAGATGATGAGGTAAAAACCACACAATGTGGTGTCCAAAATAATAAGTTGCCTTCTATCACATAGAAGTTTGATTTCTGATTCGGATTCAATTTGTATATTTTTCATCCTTCTAGTTTACTCCCACTGAACCCAAAATTACATGACTTTGCAGTTGCTTTTCTTCCAAAAAGTTAAAAAATGTTGATTGTTAATTTAAGGGAGATATGATTTTTTTTTTCTTTTTTCGTTACCTGTATGATTTTCAAAGTTCTAATATTTCCATCTTTCCTTTCCAGTTTGAGATCTTAGCTTCTCTTCATCCAAGTCCAGCTGTTTGTGGATTTCCAACAGAAGAGGCACGACTTTTTATTGCAGAAGCTGGTAGATGCTATAGCACTGTTGTTTTTTTATTTTTTTGCAGCACTGTACTAGATTTCTTTATTTTTTACTTTGGTTCTTTTAGATAATACATTCTATGATGTTTTTGCCATTTGGTCTATTGTACTCAATTGATTAACTGTGTTAGTCAATTAAGGTTGAACATGCAAAAGAAATCAAGATGTCAAAAATTGTATATGCCATCTACAAAGAACCAAGGAAGTGCACTATGTTGGAATATGTACGGAATAAGAAGGATATGCTACTGGTACTGATAAATGATGGGGTGAAAGGGTAGGTGGTGGTTATGCTATTTGTGGTGAATCTAGTGGTGGTGGCCTTACATAAAAGTTGTCATGGTGGTGTTGGTTGTGGTAGTGGTGATGGAGTTAGTGTTCGAAGAATTTGTAGATCTAGGACTAGATTCTGATTCTGAATTTGGAACTCTAGTATAGGTTCCAATTTGTCATACATACTTGTGGCTTTAATTCAGAACCACTGTCATAGGCTTAGGTACCCCCCATTTGTTGGAAGGAGGCAGATGAACGTACTCTCAAAGTACCTTTAGATTCACTTGCATTTGCATGCACCTTATTCCAATAACTGGGATTGCATAACTCAAGTAGAAAAATGGCAACTAAGTAAGAGCACTATGAATTGAACCATACGCCTCATGGACCATGGTCAGGCACACTTTATCAGGCTACATAGCATGTACCTTAAAGAAAAATAAAACAAAAAATAGATACACACACCTAGAGAGAGATTCTGGAGGTACTACTACACTGCAAATTGGCTACCTAGGCCTGGATACAGCAGGAAACTTTATTGTATCAGCCCATGTTTCTATGTATCTACCTAGGCTGATTAGTAATCAGTAATACATCTTCTAATTGCTGCTCTTATGTACTTAGATATTCAATTTGATATGCCTAAAAACATAGCCTTTCCATTTATTCAATATAACACTTAAATTAGCCTTTTCTTTTTCGGTGCTCAATACTTCCTGAAGTAAGATTAAAAAAAAAAAAAAAAATTTGGTTTCTATCAATGTCTATAAAATTTTAATCTTTTACATATCTTGTTTAGAAGTATTTGATCGAGGAATGTATGCTGGGCCTGTTGGTTGGTTTAGTGGAGGAGAGAGCGAGTTTGCTGTTGGTATCAGGTCCGCATTAGTGGAAAAGGTGAGCTAAGTAAATTCCTTTATTGTCTGCTACCTCTCCTTTTGAGCCGGTAGGAACTGCCTTCAAAACTTATGATGTTGTAAATCAATTGAGAAGTGGTTCCCCCACATTTTCCAGATGCCTCAGAATTAAGACCAAAGTTATTAGTGGTAACCTTTAAGTAGTAGTAAGAGCAATTATTTTGTTTTGGATATTGTAGGAATATCTTGTAATTGTCCATGCCATTTTCTTTTCATGCTGTTGACAATATTTATTCTGACCAATTTGGATCCTAGGGTCTTGGTGCATTCATCTATGCTGGAACAGGAATAGTGGAAGGAAGCAATCCATCTTTGGAGTGGGATGAATTGGAACTCAAGATATCTCAGGTATGTTTCTCCATGCATTGTATATGGGAGGGTGGGTGGGGATGTGTACGGAAGGTTATGTGGGTAATGTGGGGTATGTTGCACTTGTGTGTTCAAGCTTGTGTATGTAAAGAACAAATCTGTTAAGAGCCAATCTCTTTGCATCAATCATCAGCATTGTTGGAAGACATTGCGAAACTCTGTTTTAATGTGTTCTGATCTGTTATGTAGTTCACCAAATTGCTTAAACTTGAACTGCCGCTCCACCAAAAGTACTTGAGGAGTATAAACTGAAAGGTTAGTGGTTCTGACGAAGTCTTATTGATTACACATAATATTGTTTTTTCTCTCTTTCTTCTTTCGAAGAACTCCATTACTAAATTGCTTTACATATGATTGACAGGAAAGGGGAAGAGGGGGGGGGGGGGGGGGGGGGGGGTGGGGGGCATGGAGTTTGCTCATGAATTGATGAGATGACTATACTATATATAGTTCACGTGTTCCAAACTTGTATTAAGAACCTGTGCTCCTAATCATATATTTTTTCCTTAAAAAATATTAAAATTTACCCTGTTTTTTCAATTTTTCCCGATTGGTGGTCACCAGTAGTGAACATTAGGTGTTATCATGTGTTCTGATTTGCATTCCAAAAAAGGTCAAGTTGCTGGTGAAATAATAATAAACGGAAGTAAACAGGATTTGTAAGTAATCTGAATATTCAAGGGCAATGGGGTTTCAACTCGCTCCATTCTGTCATCATGGATGTTTTGAGACATAACCTCAGTATCATGCAACATTCAGAGAATCACCAGTCATGAAAATACTTTTTCCGAATCATTGGTTCCATATTTTGATAGTCCCTTCAGTACATCTATTTTCATTTAGTGCTTTGAATGTGTTAAACATCTACATGGCGTGTGTTCAATCAGGAAAGTCAATAAAATTCTTTCTATATTGTAAGTCCTTCAAATACAGAGAGGAGCCTTAAGCAATGTCTAAATGGAAAAACCATTGTATCATCTCTTTGTTGATTCCTATTTTGAGCTCCATTGTATCATCTTTTGCTCCAGCTTATGGAAAATAAGCCAGAATTCCAGGTTGAAGTTGTTGACCTTGATTGTTCGGAGTGGAAAAACCGCAATTTTTTTTTTTTTTTTGGCAGGTTTCGATCTTCTTGCCACATTGGCTTGTTCAAAATTTATATTTCAAGTTCTTTGTAAATCTACTGCATACAGTGTCTGCATATGGATGTTGTGAATAAAATGAAACTAACAAGGGAATAGGTTATATAAATGTTGCATTACTCCTTTAAGTTAATCTCGTAATGTTCCCCTGTATGAGCTATAAGAATCTTTCTTTCCGAGATGGGCGTAGATAGTTTGTATCTAGAGTATGAAAAATAGTATGAAAGTCTTATCACAAGAGTGTTATTGAACTATCTTTGTTATTACAAAAAAGTAGCACTAGCTAATAGTATCTTTACATTTTTCTTCCCCCTTATCCCAATTCCATTCTTTTTTGTTCTCTCATCTCTCACCCAAAATAGAAACTACAAAAACAATAAGAGTGATTATGCTATGTCCATTTGCTCTTAGTTCTGCTGCTACAACCTCTGCTTTAACTGCAGGGTTCAGTTTGAATTCCCTATAAATGTACATGCATATTTATCTTAACATAGCTTATGCTCGACGCAGTTAAGAGCACCTGCAAAGCGCGTGAGCCTTCTCACAAACTTCCCTGGCTTTGCTTTGATTACTTCTTTCCTGTGCATCTTTCCTATTTGCCTTCCAGATTGGACAAAGAAGGCTCCATTCATCAACAAATCCTCCTCTGATCTCCAATTCCATTTCCTCCACTCACTCTCGGATGCATAGTCCCTCTTCGTCACCTAGACCACCCACGCATGAAAAGTGTTACCATTTCTACATAAACAATGTCAAATGTATGCAAGTGAATGTGCACGCATCTTATGTATGTGGATTGATTCTTTCCTTTCTTCTTTTTGGGTTATTGTATGTGAATTAATTTGATGATTTACGATTGAAACTCGAGAGAATTTGAAATTGGAAAAGAGAAATGTTGAATTTGTTTTTTTTTTTTAACCTTTGCATTTTGTGCCTATGATTGTAGTATGCCTACCTCCTTAGAAGCTGCGATGGGAGGAGCGATAAACCGGTTACCCTGGCTAAGAACGGTAGGATCTTGGCTACCACCAATGGCATACATGAGCCAATGAGTGTAGTCGTTGTTTACAACATGGACAAACCCAAATCGGCATCTTGGCATCCTTTGCACCAATCCCTGACCGAAGTGATTGAAAGCAAGAGTTATCTGCATGAGTTTATCACCTTTGAATATATTGCTTCCGCCAAACAACATCACCTGTATGCATGCATACATGCTTATTACCATTCATAAATCATTGAGAAAACATATTTCATTGAAGTGGGAATTACGATAGATGTACCTCATTGTGTTTGGTGAAGTGGCAGTTGGAGATGGTGATGGCCGTGGATCCCTGAATGGCATCAATTAGTCCATCCTGGCAATTTGACATTGAAATATGATCAATCCAAATATTTGACGATCCAAAAATAGAGATGCCATCACCATCACTCTCCGTGCGAAAGCCATAGTGATCAACCGCGTCTCTGACTAGGCCACCGTTCCCTTTCTTTATGTCGTGGATGTGGAGGTCATGGATTATCACATTTTTCACAAACTGAAGGGTAATTTGAGCACCATTGCAAATGTGCACTCTAGCCCCACGTCCATCGATAGTCTTGTCACTTGTCACCATAAGCTCTTGGTTTAGCCTAATCTCCATGCTGTGTGCAAATATGATCCAGAGTGGCGCAGGTTGGATCACTGCGTGCCGCAGCGTTCCCGGTTTAGGGTTCACCATGTCATTGTCCGATGCATCTGTGACCACATAGATTTTCCCAGCCTTGCCTCCGGTTGTCCCACGGCCAAAGCCTATGACACAATTGGGTAGCCTCTTGCGGTGCTTACCCCAGCTTTTGTGGCATCTCCAGCATCGATCAATTGGGTTTGTAGCCTGACACATGCTTCTTCGTTTGCCTAAACTTCTCCTTGTGCTATTGCCACCTTCGAAGTCCCTGCATGGAAGTTACAGTTGCCAAAAACAAAGAAACAAAAAAGCATTAACGACCAAACCATACAATTCCTAGAAAACCATTTAATTTTACTTTCCATGCAAACATCTATTTATATTGGCATATGGGTGCATATGTGAATCATTTGTCACTAAGCTGGAAATTAATGGTCTTACTTGTGGACTTGATCGTTAAAATGATCGGTGACTTCCTCGGGATTTCGTTGGTAGGCTTTGACAGCAGCCTTCTTGGCTTCTTCCTCTCGCCGCTGCCACACCTCATCAAAATCGGCAATGTGAGCATTCAGGGTTGGAAATATTGCAAGCAACGTACATAAAATGAGCAATCCAAGCTTGATAGCTTCCATTGCTGTCTCTTCAACTTAAACACTTCGTGTCAAATTTAGCTTGTTTTCAATATGCAACGAGGAATTGGATTTTTCCTTTGCTTTTCGCCTGTGGAGGGTACTAAAAGTTTCAAAAGGATTATGCGAGGGTATGATTAAATACTAGGACCAGAAATCTAAAGGAAGAAAAGAAAGAAAATGAGACGAAGGGAGGGAAGACAGGAGAGCCACCCACAACGGTCAGGTTTTTAGTCCACATATATATATATATATATATATATATATATATATATATATATATATATATATATATAATTGAAAAAATTCTCATACCAGTCATCAAAATTTCACCTTCTTATTTGCTAAATTGCCTTGCCCCATTCGTAATCGTTGATTTGTTCATAGAAATTATATAAAATGCAAATGGAACATTTCATTTAAATGCACTGTAATTGATTGAATGAGACTTCTTCAACTCAATTGATTAAAGCAAGTAATTTTCACATGTATTTTATTTAGCTAAGTGTGATTCTGGTAGCACTTGCTCGTTGGACATTGCTCAAGATAGATTTATGTAGTGGGAACTACAGGCGTCCCCACAAAAATTCAATCGAGCCATAGCTTAAGAACTGTAGCCAGTGGCACTTAAGCCAATAACTCCAAGCGCTTTCAATTTCGTAATTTGACCTTGGGATCTAGCTCCCACCGATACAACCCGAATGCCACTAGACCACATACTCGGTGGTAGCTAAATATACTCTTCCAATCAATGATTGTGTGGCTGGCTAGCTAGGAAAGAGAGACTCTAAAACTAACATAATACATGATACACCGGGATTTTACCTCTCTGAGCTTGGGTCAGCAGCCCATTGGGGGTGTTTTGATCAGCCCTAAGCGCAAATTGACTCAATAGTATTATTTTTCACAGGTGCAAAAGAACTAAACTAGACTGCAAAACACCCAATCACTCTTATTTCCTAAAGTAACTTCAGTTTAATAAGTTGGATCAAAAGAAATATCTTCTACCTAATTTGGAAGAATTTTTTTTTTTATCTATTTTATTTTGAACTCTGCTTTTAGTTTATACACCACATTGGAACTCAAATTATGGTCATAAATGAGCCATAAATTAGGATAAACAGTTGAATTAGTTGCTAAATGACTTTCAAGATGTTAAAGAAAGCTGAACAATTGGAGTAATGCTATAAATCTTCTTACTGTCCTCCTAGAATCATCCCAAATATGATGTGGCTTTTAAAATCACCGTTAAATTTGAGATGTGATTTATTGACTTTTGATCTATTGGTAATTTTAAAAGCCACATCACATTTTGGACGACTTTATAGGAGGATTCTAGGAATACTTATAGTAGTACTCGAACAATTGTTATGTGCATCCTATATTCCTATGCATGATAATGGTTATTAATTATGATGCCCATGGTACGTAGTAACAGCATCATCGTCATTATTGCCATAATCACCAGCAACATCTATTCAATTCTGTTTGATCCCCTAGATGATATAGGCAAGGAAGTTCCATATATATTATCAATTGAGTGGCAATTTGAAAAAAACGCGTGAATTTTTCACTATTTTTTATTTTTTATCTCTGTTATTTATTCTGAGTATTACGCATGGGCATGCAGATTTGAACGTGGTGGATTCTCTAATGGGCATCTGGGCTGAGCAAATCCAAGAGTGGTGAATGCGTGAATCTATGCGCATGGCATGCAAGAATACGTACAGAGGCAGTAAACTACGCCCGAAAGAAGTGGTTCGTTTGGACACAAGGGGAAAGCAAAGAATACGATTCCCCTGTTTAAATTGTTTAATTTCCACATGTTAGAAACCTACGACATACGCCGGCCGCCGCCCAAAAACTTTACACTACTCCGACAGGAAAAGTTTGGAATAAGAATGAATAACACCCCAAAGAAAGCTGTTTGAATTTTGGTAAAAAAGAAAAAAGAAAAAAAAGAAAGCTTGATTAGGCCATTATTGAATGTTCTATAAATAAGATTGCATTCAACAATCCATCATCATTAATATCTCTAGCGAATATACAGTTCATCCATGGCGAACCTTGGAGGGGTAATGCGCTCACGTAGCCGAATAGTTGAAGAATTTGTACCTTATTCAGGATGGACAGAGGACGCAAAAGCCCATCATCTCCTCATCGATCTGCCTGGTAATTAATGAATCTACATGCATATATATGATCTCTCTATATATTCTTTCTACTTTCAACAACAATTTCGTTTATATATGTTTAGAGCATAAACTTCTCATCACGTACATGAAATATGTTGTCTCTGTTCTTGAACATTCATGGTAGTTTTAAAAGTTTTTGAGATAATTGGTAACATAATTAGTATTGTACCAGACCAGAAATCATGAGTTTAAACCCTAATTCTACCGTGTACCCAATTTCAATTAAATATTCATTCCTTAATTTCCTATCAACGTATATAGAATCACATAAAAAATCTAAAGAAATGAAAGCATGAAAGAAAGATATGCAATTAAGGTGGTTCGGCCAAGGCCTATTTCCACATGTCAGTTTTTATTTGATACATGATTATTTGGTTATATACAAGATTCTATTTATAGAGAAAGAGTCTTAACTCGTCTTAATATAGCGTAAACTTTCAAGATAATTGATGATTTAACAGTTTAACAGTAGTTGAATGGAGGTGTCCCATTCACGAGTAGTATTCACAATAGTCATTAACAAGTTTCCGGAATATTGAAAAGTTGGAAAAAATTGTATTCTAACAAATGGAATTTATATTATGGTCATGGATTTTTTATTTTTGTTTTTTCTTATAGATTTCAATAAGGAAGATGTCAAGCTTCATATTGATAGCCAAGGCCAAATGATAGTCAGTGGAGAAAGGAAAGTAAATGAGGAGAAATATGTCTATTTTGAGCAAGCCTTCACAGTGCCAGAAAATACAGTGGTCGATCAGATCAGTGGAAAATTTGATGGTGAGTTTCTGTATGTAACTGTCCCAAAACAAGCAGTAGTAGAAGAAGAGATAGAATATGTTGATCATGGCATGATCAGTACTGCACAAGAAAATGAACATGAAAAACCAACCAATTATGAAAATGAACTTGGAAAACCAACCAATTATGAAAATGAACTTGGAAAACCTACCAATTATGAAAATGAACTTGGAAAACCTACCAATTATGATGACAAATTGAGCAGCAGAGATGATCGCCACCAACATGGTAATATCCATGGCAGCCGCCAAAGTGAAGAGCAGAAGGGAAATTCCCACCTGGGTTTTCCAGAAGAGAACATAAGGAAATGGGAAAATGAATCCATTATTAGTTTAAGAATGGTTGTAAATATGGTCAAAAGAAATAAGGGGATTGTAATAACAGCTTTATTAGCTTTCTCGCTAGGGGTATTTGTTTCACGTAAAGTTTGAATAATTGGAGATTGGGGAAGCTCTTAACCCTGCCACCATTATTTGTAATCACATCCATCAGCCTATATGCATGCGTGTATACAGAAATAAAAATGCTTTGTAAAATTCCAAATAAATGACAATCATCTATTTTATATATTCTTTTAATTTTTTCTCTTCTTCCTTGAATTTCTGAACTTAACAAAGCCAATTATGGCAGAATCATAGAATGCATAGGCAGTACGTACTGCTGTAGTTTTCCTTCCAAATAAATCACTAAAACCCATAGGATTTCCCCCCTTATTGAAGAGGAGAGGAAGAAGGGGGGGAGGGCATTCCCACTAGGTTCGGATAATGCAAGGGCATGGGTTCGACTCCCGAATATGGGAATCTTCATGCCTATTTGTATTATCTTGGGTCCCATCAATGCCTTGGTGGGATGGAAGATTAAATTATGGCTCGGCAGGTCTTGAGAGTGTGCCTTCGGTTTTCGCTGTCTAGGTCCCTCCTTAGTAGTTCCCCGGCGGGATGGTGCTACTATGGTCATGCCTAGGTAGAATAACCACAATTGGTCTCCCCTTCCAATCTTTTTAATTAAAAAAATAAAAAAAATAAAAAAAACTATATAGGTATGGCAATTTAATTTTAACATCACCCACAAATCCAATACCAATTCAATATAAAATTAGCGGGGTAGGGTTAGGAGAGTTTGACTCATTTAATTAAATGAGTCAGGTTATGGTTAACCTATATAATTTTATACTTCTGCCTCGACACAGCCTGAATCTAACATGTGACATTTAGGGCTGTCAATTTTTGACAAGATCTGCAAACTTGACATGAACCCAATACAAAATTAAAGGGTTAGGATTGAAAGATCTAACCTATCTTTATTGGAGATTTATGTTGCGTGCTTTTAGATTAGAATCTTTGACGCATAAATTGAACAATATACCAGGCACATATCATGCACAAGAAATCATATGGAGAAGACAAAGATCAGATCATGAACAATTATCCCCAAAGGTCAATATTGTTATTATAATATAGAGATACTGATATCTAACAACCAATTATAGCCTCACATTTTTTGGTTGACATGAAGTAGATATATAAATATATATATTATCCAAAAACACTTTACAGATTGAATTAATTTAATTTTCAACCAATAAGAATGTATACGGAAAGGACATTGTTGACTATATATATACTGTCCTGAATCCATCATTGTTTGAGCATCATATCTATATTACTTACAAAAAAAAAAAAAAAATCACTATTTAGAAGTGGCAATATGAGTTTACTCTTAACTTAATTGGAGTTGATACTAAATCAGTATTGATTGAACCTAATATTCTTTTTTGTTTACCAATAATAATTTATTATAAGAAGAGGCAAAGCTCTCGTATACAAGTAAAGTAACCATCATGTTGGGGTCAAAAATCTAAAATGTTGATAAGATTTACAAGATTAGAGGAAGAAAAGTTAGGAACATAAGTTACAACCCAATTTAAAAGAGATGTCAAGGACGAAAATTTTGATAGGAGCGTATTAGAATCTCGATCTTAAAAAGACGACGATTTCTTTGTCTCCAATTGTTCAACATTAGTAAAGCGTGAATAACTTTTCATATGGCTTCTTTGGAGAGCCTCCGCTCTCGCGGCTCTAGGATATTGCTAGGCATGACTCATAAAACATCAAATAAATTAAGAAGAACCAAGTGTGTGTCAAATCTCACTAGTAAACTCACAATTGATGAGAAAGTGGTTTACGTTATCTTTGCTCTTTTTGCAAGAACAGCACCAAAGGCAACACCAGTTGAAAGTAAAATACTGCTGGAGCATGCAATACCATTGATACAATCTACAAACTAGATCTTGTTATGAACATAAATAGAAAAAAAATCAAAGAGCTAGATAGCTAGACACATAATTCAAAGGTTTAATTCCCAGCTTCCTAGTAAACATAATTTTGAGTTACAGCCTGCATTAATTTCAGAAATGGAAGAATTTGATTGGTTAAAAATGGAGAAAGTGATAAGAAAAGGATTAACTTTTGGTAGTTGTTCCTCTTTTAGCTAATATTCTCGGAGGTTTACAAGCTTTTTGATATCATCTCCACTCCAGTACTGCTCATTCACAAGAATATGCCAAAAATATATATAGCAGCATCCATTCAAATTTCACTTTATTTTATATCTTCTAGGATCGGATTCCACCACCCACTATTCAAAAAGGGGAAAAGGACAACCCTAAACATTAGGCGGGAAGGAGAAGCTTCTTTGGCATGCGCGCCAAAAGTTGTGACCTAATTAATGTCCTATTTGGAGAGTTTTTCATGTTTATTAAATTAATATATTTGAAGGACGAAAAATAAAAAATGAAATTTCTCACTCACTACATGCAGATATTTATATGTATGGGGGTAAAAGCCAGGCGTAGTAGTAGGATCCTGAAAAGAGTGTTGATAAGGGACATAGGGAAGAATATATAAGAGAGCCCCAAAGAAGAAATAAAGGGGATGCTTTGTGTTTGAACACTTTATTCAAAATGTGGGTGCTTTTCAGTTTTGACAAAAAGGAGAGGGCCATACTTGGGACGTGGAATCATGTGCCTTCTTGCGGTGGCTGGCATCTCTCCTCTCTCCATCCATGAATGAAGCCCCTCAGCCTCAGCATATTATCATGCTAATGCTATTAGCCTATTGCTACCTACATTGTTTGACAAAATCATTATTTTACAATTTTATATTTCTGCTAAAATCAAAATGGTCTATATTTCTACTTAAAAAGAACAAGTTTAATTTACAAAAATATCGTCTCAATTCATTCTATTTTGTCGTTTTATTGTATTTGGATAGAGTTTGCAAAGCCCATATGGACCTCGGCCCAAGTTTTTTTTTTAATAAAAGGTATAATATAAAACTTTGTTGTGATTAGGATCGATCAAGATCTTAATTATCCGTGTGAATAACAAAAGCAAATAGAGATGATTCAATTCTTCAGAAGCGGGGAGTTATTACAGCAGAGAAGAATATAAGTAATAATAAAATAAAGAATAAAAAGACAAAGGATGATGAGGTGGACAACGAACCCTATAAAGGAGGGAAGCCGAAAAGTGGAGAAAGAAAACCTTGGCGAGAGAGAATGGAATAATCCACCACTGCAACCTCCTCAACCAACTTGAATTCCATCTCGCCACTACGCCATTCTCATCAAGTCCTACTATTCCTTGACAAAAAAAAAGGAAGCAAAAATCACCCAAACAGTTCTCACGAGTAAAATTCATAGTTACCACAAATTCAAAAAAGCAATCACTCACCTGAAAAGCAAACCAAAATCCTTCTTCTCTCTCTCTCTCTCTCTCTCTCTTTCTCTTTCTCTTTCTCTGTCTATCACCTCCGCTATCAACGCCTACGCACCCATCCCGGCGTTTTAAGATGCGACAATGACCCACACGACGCCGTCTCACCCACCGCAGCAGCCCCAGCCGCAGCCCCAGCCGCAGCCCCAGCCCCAGGCGCAGCTGATCAGGAAGCTCATTGTGGAGGTGATCGACGCACGTGACCTGCTTCCCAAGGATGGGCAGGGCAGCTCCAGCACTTACGTGGTGGCGGACTTCGACGGCCAGAAGAAGCGGACTTCCACCAAGTACCGGGACCTGAACCCCGCGTGGCAAGAGTCCCTCGAGTTCGTAGTCTCCGACCCGGAACATATGGACTCTGAGGAGCTCGAGATCGAGGTCTTCAACGATAAGAAGTACGGCGCCAACAGTGGCAGCGGCCGTAAAAACCACTTTCTCGGGAGAGTAAAGCTGTACGGGACCCAGTTCGCCAAGCGTGGCCACGAAGGATTGGTGTACTTCCCCTTGGAGAAGAAGAGCGTGTTCAGCTGGATTAGGGGAGAGATTGGCCTAAGGATTTACTACTACGACGAGTTGGTCGAGGAGGCTCCACCGACACAGCAGGACCCTCCTCCGACGGAGGACCCTCCGCGGAATCCGGAGAAGCCGGTATTTATGGTGGCTGAAGAAAACAGGGTGTTTGAGATGCCGGCGCGAGAAGACGTTTGCCACGAGGCCTCGAACTCTCCACCGGTCGTGGTCATCGAGCAGTCACCACCGCCACATATGGTTCATTTTCATTCGGAGTTTCAGGCACAGCCGGAGGGACATGTCCAGGGGCCCGAGGCACATCATGTCCAGGGGGCCGAGGCACATCATACGCCGGAGGTGAGGAAGATGCAGATGGGGGGCGTCGGAGGCGGTGAGAGGGTCCGGTTTGTGAAGAGGCCTAACGGAGATTACGCTCCTAGAGTGATCAAAGGAAAGTTGGCCACGGATCCGACGGAAAGGGTACATCCGTACGATTTGGTAGAGCCAATGCAGTTTTTATTCGTACGGATCGTGAAGGCGCGCGGGCTCGCGCCGAACCAGAGTCCGTATGTGAAAATCCGGACATCGAGTGCCTACGTCAAATCGAAGCCGGGAACTCACCGGCACGGAGAACCCACCGATTCGCCCGAGTGGCACCAGGTCTTCGCGCTAGGGCTCAGCCGGCCAGACGCGGCGGGCGAGACCTTGGAAATCTCCGTTTGGGACTCCCCGACGGATCAATACCTCGGCGGCGTCTGCTTGGACGTCTCCGACGTGCTCAGACGAGACCAGCCGGATAGTCCATTAGCTCCGTATTGGTGTCGCCTCGAACGCGGCGCCGCCAGTCAGCATCTCGGCAGAGTCTCCGGCGAGATTCAATTCTGCGTCTGGATCGGTACTCAAGCCGACGACGCATTTCCAGAGGCGTGGAGTTCCGACGCGCCGTACGTGTCGCACACGCGCTCGAAAGTTTACCAGTCCCCTAAGCTTTGGTACCTAAGAGTCACGGTAATGGAAGCGCAAGACCTTAACATTGCTCCGAATCTACCTCCTTTGACTGCGCCAGAGATTCGAGTGAAAGCGCAGCTAGGGTTTCAGTCCGTACGTACAAGGCGAGGGTTGATGAACAACCACAGTGCGTCGTTCCACTGGAACGAAGACCTCATCTTCGTGGCCAGCGAGCCTTTGGAGGACTCCCTGATCGTATTCGTCGAGGACCGCACCACCAAGGAGACCGTACTCCTCGGCCACGTCATTCTTCCCATAAGCTCAATTGATCAACGGCTGGATGAGCGCTACGTGGCTGCCAAATGGTACGCACTGGAGATTAGCGGAGGCGATGGAGCTCCATGTGTATGTGGGCCATCTGGCCCCTCCTACTGCGGGAGAATCCATCTGCGCCTTTGCTTGGAGGGCGGGTATCACGTGCTCGACGAAGCGGCGCACGTGTGTAGCGATTTTCGGCCCACTGCTAAGCAGCTCTGGAAGCCGGCTATTGGGGTTCTGGAGCTTGGCATCCTCGGTGCTCGCGGCTTGCTTCCCATGAAAACCAAAGGCGCCCACAAAAGTTCCACGGACGCTTACTGTGTCGCCAAGTATGGCAAGAAGTGGGTCCGCACTCGTACCATCACGGACAGCTTTGATCCACGTTGGAACGAGCAGTACACGTGGCAGGTCTACGATCCCTGCACGGTTCTGACCATAGGGGTCTTCGACAACTGGCGTATGTTTGCTGATGTGGCGGAAGACAAGCCAGACAACCGTATCGGCAAGGTACGTATACGGGTGTCTACGCTGGAGAGCAACAAGGTGTACACGAATTCCTATCCCTTGCTGGTTCTGCTACGAACCGGGCTGAAGAAAATGGGAGAGATAGAGCTGGCCGTCCGTTTCGCCTGCCCCTCCTTGTTGCCCGACACGTGCGCAGTGTACGGGCAACCATTGCTTCCCAGAATGCACTATCTACGCCCACTCGGTGTGGCCCAGCAGGAGGCGTTGCGTGGGGCTGCGACGAAGATGGTGGCGGCGTGGCTTCAACGCTCCGAGCCACCGCTGGGGCACGAGGTGGTCCGGTACATGTTGGACGCCGACTCGCATACATGGAGCATGAGGAAGAGCAAGGCCAATTGGTTTCGGATCGTGGCGGTTCTCGCATGGGCGGTGGGGTTGGCAAAATGGTTGGACGATATCAGGAGGTGGAGGAACCCGGTCACAACAGTGCTGGTCCACGTGTTATACTTGGTTCTTGTTTGGTACCCGGATTTGATTGTCCCCACCGGGTTTCTCTACGTGTTCTTGATTGGAGTGTGGTATTACCGGTTCAGACCCAAGATTCCGGCGGGGATGGACACCCGGTTATCGCAATCGGAAACGGTTGACCCAGATGAACTAGAGGAGGAATTTGACACGATACCAAGCTCAAAACCGCCGGATATAGTTAGGGCCCGGTACGATCGGTTGAGGATGTTGGCTGCACGGGTCCAAACAGTTTTGGGTGATTTTGCAACCCAAGGTGAAAGGGTCCAAGCGTTGGTGAGCTGGAGGGACCCAAGGGCCACAAAATTGTTCATAGGAGTGTGTCTAGGGATCACAGTCATACTCTATGCGGTGCCACCCAAAATGGTAGCGGTGGCCTTAGGGTTTTACTATCTCCGCCACCCCATGTTCAGGGATCCCATGCCACCGGCCAGTTTAAATTTCTTCAGAAGGCTTCCAAGCTTGTCAGACCGATTAATGTAGAGATTAGGAGAGAAAAATTTTTTAGCAATTTTTTTAGGGACCGGAATGTGGGTTTTGGTGGGAGATAGGCGGCGAAGGCAATCAAAAACTGCTCCGTCAGTGTTGAAAAGGAAAGTAGCAAGTTCTTTATTATTATTATTATTATTGTTATTTTTAATTTTTAATATTTGAATTGATTGACTAACTATTGAGAGCTTGAAATAAGAGAAAGGTGTGGGGGCAAAAGACAGTTTAGGAGGAAGAAAAAAATGAGTGCTAGATTTGAAGGCAGTGACAGTTTTGCTGTAACCCTGTAATGGTGTCGCGGAAAGTATAACCATCGAATTGCTTTTTGATATATGCAATCGAACGGCGATCTTTTCTTCAACTGTTCGTGTATGTTGTTTGATTCATGTTAGAGTTTTTCCCTTAATCACTGCTTCCCATATAAAAATTAATCAAGATTAAATCTTTTAACTCTCGTATGTAGTGCTTCATTATTCCATGGATGGAAAAGTCTGTAGAATAAAGTTGTTTTTGGGCCAAACACGGTTTGAGGTACAAAACTTTCGTGCGACGTATTTCAAAAGCATGCTGCATCGTTGGCAGCCTTTGGGATATAATTTTCAGAGTATTTTGACTTTAATGCACTATATATATATATATATTCTAATTAGAAAAGTTACATTATTTTTTTTGGAAAAGTTCATTTACCCTTCTTAAACTATCACCCAATTAATAATGTGTCATCCAAACTTTTAATTATGACAATGTCCTCTCTCAAACTACTAAAAATTGTTAATATTTTCCCCAATATTAAAAAAATCTAAAACTGAAAAAATATTTATATATAAAATCCAAGGGGTGGTAAATTAAAAAATTTTAAAAAAAAATTCTTTATATAAGAAAAAAAATATATTTTTGTCCTTTTGTTAGCTTTGAATGGGACATTGATAATGTTTTGATAGTTTGGAGAGGACATTGTCACAATTGAAAGTTTGGAAGGGACATTATCAATTCAGTGATAGATTGATAGGGATATGTGGATTTACTCTTTTTTTTCTTTTTCTTTTTCTTTTTCTTTTTTCTTATTGCATATGAGCCAGCCGGCCCAGCCCTATGCATGTAAATGGAGAGCCAACCAAATTTTTTGAGTAATTAAAGCCATATACAAATAGAAAATGTAAATGGCATGGATAATGAGATATGAAAAGTTAGAAATGTAATGTTGGGCCTGGCAGCCCTATTGAGCCTAGCAACTCAAATACCCACTCATCAACTAATGGACTCAGATACAATCAGTGCGTGCCACTTGGCTAGCAGCTACGGCACATCTTTTTCTCCCCACACGACTCTACTCTCTTTATATCTCAATGCTATCTTCTTTAAAAATAATGACTTAAGCATCGGAGCTATTACTTACATACCAACCCGCTTTGATAAACTTTTGTGCTTACTTTTATCCTTCTTTCTTAGGTATCTCGAATTACCCGTTCGGCCCACGATCAACTGTTCTAGCATGTTACATTTGTCACTCGGATGAAATCCAGTTAAATCTCTTGGGATAAATAATTGGAAAAGTCAGTAGTAAAGTACTATATATAGAGAGAGAGAGAGAGAATTATGTATACCAAGAAATTAGTCAAGGAATATTGTCTTTACAAACAGTTTGTGGCTCAGCGTCTAAAGTTGCAGCTAATTTTCAGAACCATTGATTTGAGAAAACTTGGGTATTCATATTTCTCGCTAAAACAGCTGCATCCCTGGCCATACAAAATGTCAAGGGTATTATTTTCACATATTACTGCAATTAGAATACATATGGGGGGATCAGAATAAATAGTGAGTATTGAAACTCTACTTCTTATTGCAATAGCCCAAGTGATTGAGATTCCAGGTATGCCATTCTTTTCCTTCTCTTCTTCTTTTTCCTTTTCTTTTTCTCTCTTTTAATGAATAATTACACATTTCTTGATCTCCTTCTTGATGGTTAATGAAGCTAGCTGTAACTGTTGATAGCAGGCAATAGTTTAAATGTTAAATGATGCATGATGTGTGCCAAAATCGATCATTGTAGAAAAAGAGATGGGCCTAGAATTGGAAGGCATTGTGGTTGACATTGGCATGAATAAATAGCCTGCTGCATTAATGTACACTATCATCTGATGAATTAGGCAAATAATATTTCAATGAGAATGCTAACATTGTTATGGGAAAGAAGCTGATTACCTCTCATTTCAGTATGTTCACTTCATTCTGTTTTCTTCTAAGTTTCATGACCAATTTTATTTTCTCAGAGGAAATTTACTCAATATGGGAGAGACAGCAGGATCGGATAAACATGAGGACAAGAAAGAAAAGCAAGAGAAACATGAGGATATAGACGTTGGACAAGAAAAGAAGGGAGAGGAGAAAACAAAGGACACAAAAAAGAAAGATAAGGATGGTAAAGGTAAGAAGGAGGAGAAAGAAGGTGGAAAGGAGAAGAAGAAAAAGAACCCTGAAGATAAAATGGACCCTGCAAAGCTTAGGACAAAGCTTGAAAAGATCGACTCCAAAATGCAGGCACTTGTGGCAAAGAAAGAAGAAATTTTGAAACAACTTCAATTAGTTGAACAAGCGGCCCCAAATGCAAGTGGAGGAGCCCCCCCTGCCAGCACCTCTTGAGGCTGCTCTATATATCTGTTATGTGATAAGACTATAGTCTATATATATTCTGCAGTATCATATCATTAATGCACAAGAAATGATCAGTTCATAAAGATTTTAGGTTAATTAAGTACTCAAATACCAAATGGGAAGAGAAAATAAGTCATGTAACAAGAGTAACCTGCTGTGAATATTGGCCCAACAGATAATTGGACAAATGATACGACAACTTATGTGAGGAATGAAGCCTGGTCCGGGAGCAATGCAAATGAAATTGCATTGGTCACGGACCAAGCTTTATTCCTAACATTATAATCATCTTTAAATCTTTCAAATTCGACGGCGCCGGCCAAGAGAATAACTCTGCTTTTTAGCCCGAGCTTGATACAGATTTCTAGCAATTTTGTTGTTCCAATGGGACAGTAAATATGAGTGAGCTCTATGAGATCCACCTGCTCGAGCAGCCTCTTTGTTTAAGCAAGTGAACCTCATTGAAACTCTAGTAACATTCAAACAATAAATTGCCAAAAATCTGAATCCCAAATCCCCTATTGCAGAAGTACTTTGGCAAAGTTGTATGTTCAGGGCTATCAGATTCGTCAGCTCTTATATAGATGCTCAGAGGCCTAAGAGGTTTCGCTGCCTCACAGAGGTGCAAATCAATGCCAGAAAAGTGCATACACGTGGACCAATCACAGGTTAAATGGAATCCTACTAATGTCACATTTTATTTTTTAAGAGATGATTAAGGTGATGAAAATTTGGTTTTGACAGAGGTGATATATAGTGATTTATCCATTCATGCAGTTGGAAAGACAAGCCAAGGGAACTCATTTGTTAATGTTTTTCAATGTTTCCTCCAAAAATGTCGAGTTCCACAATGTGTACAGCTAATTATGGCAACCAACCTACATGGCATGGATGATAGATCAGGTTTCTTTTTATTATGTCAAAGCGTGCAATGCTTTAGAGTTTGATAAAATTTACCCTCTTTGTTACAACATGTTGTAAGGCACATGAAAAGGAGGAAAAAAAAAAAATAAAAGCAATTGATCATGAATCTTGGTCATTATCGGTAAGAGTAATTCTAAATGTCATCACCATGTCTTACTTGCGTCTCCCCACAACTAATTAATTCAATAATAATCTATCACAAATATAATAATAATTTTAAAATTTACATCAATTTCGGAATTACACAACGGGGACATGAGGGTGACATGTAGCATTAATACTTTTCACACTCTTCGATACTTTTCATTTCAAGTGAAATTTGAAATGAGAATGATTTATGATCCAAGTTAAATTTCTCATATTTAAACACGGCACCATGAAATATTTAAACATGGTGCTGTGAAATACGGTGCCGTGTTTAAATATTTCATAATTTGGACCATGAAATTGATGTTGATATAATGATATCTCACTCTGTCCTTTGAATGCAACAAGAGGGAACTATTTTTTTTTTGTTTTTATTTTTTTGACTTTTTAGCCTATTGCTTTTAGTTCACATAAGGAAAATGGACCTTAAGCGAATGTGTTAGCAAATTGATACAAGATGATGTTTCTACAGCTGGGAGAGATGATGACAGAAGACCGTGCTGGATTGAGAACTTTCACGGCATCTGGTGGTAACTTCCATCGCAGAGCCTCTGAGTGTTGTATCTGTAAACTTCCATAAAAGGTGAACAGAGTAAACAGAGAAGACTACGCATATTGAGTAGTCTCTACTGGCCCTCACAATCAATGAAGGAGCTTCCTGCAGACTGCCAGAGTTGAAAGAGCAGGGGAATTCACAAATAGAACCATCACATGCCTTTCATCCATCTTATGTTTTGTGCCATTAATGCTAAGTTCCAAAGTATGGGATCCCCATTTAACTTAGATCACTAGAGGAATCAAACAAATGCAGGCCAAATAAGTCCGATCAGATGAGTTGGATGAAACTGAAAGGTTCAAACCATTGAACATTATCAGTCACTCCCTCTTGATGATGAAGTTCAAAGACTTTGTGTGTTGATTTGAATAAAAAATAAAAAAGAAAACGGTTTGGAGTATTACAGTTTTTATAATAGTCTTTCACAAATTAATGTGGCAGTTCATATATATTTTAGTGACTGACGTGGTAAATATCACGTAAATTGCCACATCAGTTTTGTAATAAACTTGTATAGTAAAAATTATAACGATGCTCTTGTAAAAATTAGCCTGCATGTATTTATCGGATCAAGAGCAGCTTATTCTAGTGCTTTAGGCTTCGGTCCAAGTAAGACCTAGTGTTGCTGTTTTTGTTCTTTCTTATTGTTCTAAGAGCTTGTTTAAGATTGTGTTAAGAAACAGAGCTTTTCTCTATAAAAAAAAGTCTGAAAGAGATTTTTAAAAACTCATTTTTAAACTTTCCCAAACGCTGTTTTAGTACATTTACTGCATTAAAGAGATTAAAAAGTGCTTTAAGTCTGTAAAAAGTAAAAAGCTGGAACCAAGAAACAGAGATTATAATGTGGCTTTAATGGGTCACTATAAGTTACCCCACTAAATTACTTTGGAACGGGTTCTTGGAAATTTCACTAAATAATTCTTCTCTGTCAGTACAAAAGGAAACTTCCTCGTTGGCTGATTCTTTCCAGTTTCAATAAATTGTCATGCCAACCAATGAATTAAAATGGTAAAAACAAAAGTTTCGATCTCCATAGGTTTTCAAATCAAATAAGCATGTCGGGTTTATACTTTGATATTGGCAGAAAGGCCAGAGGTCATATCAATATTGCGGTTTCTCATTTATTTGTAGAATTGTTTCTTACTAGATTTCTGGGTTCTCTTTGAAATATACTTACATGGACTCTCTTTACTTCTCTGCTAGATCTTCTATACAAGGGCTATGCTCATCAACCAGCAAATCACTTGCAAGGATTTGACTGCAGTCTTGATCTGTCTTGCCAAAGTAATTGCCTTTTTTAATCTCTCTATGATTCAGCCAAGTTTTCTTTTTATTTTTTCTTCTCATGCAAATAGTTGGAAATTGATCAAGTTGAATCTGATAGTATAGTGTTTTGTTTTGTTTTCCATGACTCTTACAGTTAGGGACATTGTACCTGGACTAAGAACCCTTTTTAACTTTTCCATTCCTGATTCTGCAAAGGTAAGAATTTTCTGCTACTTCTTTGCCAGCTGAAGTCTGAAGAACCAACCCCGTTGGCCTTACATAAATATTTATTTATTTTTCTTTTGATTTCTTTATCCCTGTTGAGCCATTGGCTTGTGATAAATTACAGGACATCCATTCTTAGACAACCGTGCTTATGGTAACAGGTGGAACTGCAATACTTGACCGACTATGGTGGGATAGCAGGTGGCTTTGGATTGAAAGCAGATCCTCTTGCAGGATATAGCCCTCTCATCAACTTCTCGGGGCTGTTGGGAAGCGATTTTCTCTCCATTGGGACTGATCTCGCCTTTGACATATCAACAAGAACATTCAACAACTTCAATGCTGGTTTGAGCTTCAACAGTGACTTCCTTATTGCTTCCTTCAACTTGTGAGCATTCCCATGAAAAGTTGGAGATAGAATTTTTTAAAAGAAAAGAAAAGAATTAGCTTAAGCTTGAATTCAAACCCCGAGTCTAGAGTGATATTTGCATCTTTGTTTCCTAACTTTTGGGCAATGGCTTGGTGATTCTAATGTAATCTCTATTGACTACTGTGAACCCGAACTCAAATGGCTGATGCTCTAAGCTCCCCCTAACAATATTGCAGGAATGACAAGCTTGACACTTGGAAAGCTTCTTGTTGCTGCGTGATGGACCCCACGACAGAAACTGCCATTGCAGCGGAGCTGAAGCATACTTTTTCAGTCAATGATACTGCGATCACCATTGGTGGCCAGCACGCATTGTTTCCGTTTACAATGGTGAAGGCTCGAGTAGACACGCATGGAAGGATAGGCGGTCTTATTCGGCAGGAGTTGTGGGAAAAGCTTGCTATAACTGTTGGTGGAGATGTGGATTTATTTGACGTACAAGGCTTTCCAAAGATTGGCCTGTCTCTGGCTTTCAGGCTTTAGAAGAAGCCTGCAGAGAAGGCTTCTATATATATATATATATATATACACACACACAACAGAAATTAGCAACTAAAGGAAGTTGTGGTTTTTGGTTAAATAATTTTTGGGTGTCATAGAATTCTATGGTCGTCTTCCTTCTGCTCAAGTTTGTCCAGCATTTAGATAATATTGAGGCAAATACTTAAGTTGTAAGTCAAGAGGTCTATCCTAGTAAAAACTGAAAAAATATAAATAAATACATAAAAAAAGAAAAAGGAAGAAGGAGAAGTCGGGGTTACACTTCTGTATCACTTCCACAGGGCATACATTCGAGAAAGTGAAGATATATGTATACAAAAGATTATCTGTATCCAGCTTTTAAATAAGGCAAATGATTAGATACTCTGAATAAAAGATTTATGAGTGCTCCTATGAGAATTCAAGGTAATATAATTATATATAAATGAATAACTCGGCAATAAGAGTATTCTGTTGGCTCTTTTTAAAGAATAGCAAGCACATTTCCTCTTCTTTCTCATCCTTCAGTTAAATAAAGACACTGCACAAGAGTCAAGCTTTCAGCATGAAGAACACTCAAGAAGTTTGAAGAACAGTGTAGCCATAGGCTAGGAACATCTTCAAGCCTCCTATCTATAGTGATAATCATAATTCACAGATGAATTTGACATTAACATCGAAATTATAACACACCATAAAACTTGCATATAAACATCAACATGCATCGAGTTCACTTTTAACACACGCTTGAAAAGGCTTAAAAATGGAAAATCAAGACTCGTGGGGAGTAGAAGCCTGAAGAAGTCCATCACGAATTTGAGTCGCTACGTCACGAACAGCACCAGGTCCATGTGGGATGAACACAGCAGAGGATTTCGAGGAAGCACCGATTTCCTTCATGGTATCAAAATACTGGGTAACAAGTACCATGTCCATGACATCCTTTGCCGTGGTCCCTGGCACATTAACAGAGAAGCCTAGCACACTGTCTCTCAAGCCATCGACAATTGCTTGACGTTGGCGAGCAATACCCAGACCAGACAAATACTTAGACTCAGCCTCACCCTCAGCTCGCTTAATTTGCAAGATTTTCTCAGCCTCTGCCTTCTCATTAGCTGCCACCCTCATTCTTGCAGCTGATAATATAATGTTTTTCAGAATTATATAGGCTTATGTAAAAAAAATAAGGAAAATTAAAATACTATCTTCCCTCATTAAAAAAACATGCACTGACTTGACCATATAGTGGACATCATCCAAAGGTGGAGGAAATCGGAAGCAAATTAATGCTTAATTAAATGGCGATGAAACATACCAGCATTGATTTCATTCATTGCTCGCTTCACATGCTCATCTGGTTCTATATCAACAATGAGTGTTTGAACAATTTCATACCCATAAGCAGACATAGCCTGTAAGCAATCACGAACGAAGAAACAACCGTTTCACAAGTTCAATATAAGCTCCATGATATTACATTACAATTAATCGATAGGTAGCCTACCTTTTCAAGTTCATCTTCTACAGCTTTGGCAATTTCATTTTTTTGCTCAAAAGTATCATCCAAGTTGAGCTTTGGGACACTAGCTCTGATTACTAATTTAGTGGAAAAGGCAACTCCATTTAGCTGATAATACTTGTGATAAATAAAATTAAACTACAGAAAAATGGAAAAGATACTTTAAAAAAAAGTAATTAATTACAGAAGAAGTACATATACATTTTTATACATAAGATATTATATCATGTCATATGCATGTCACTATATTATACAGTAGATATTTGGTTCATACCATCAAACACATAGGCTTGGATTTGACTTCTTGTGTTGCTGAGTTTGTAAAAGGCATCACTTGCCTTGTCTGCCAGGGCACGGTATTGAATAGATGCAACCACATTGACGAATACATTGTCCTGTAGAACAAATTATTACAAAGACCAATTACCTATCATTTTAACATAAAGAGGTATTTCTCCATTGATTGCTCTGAACTCTAAAAATAAAAGATTTAACATAAAAAATGCCCTTTCATAGCACCAAGAAAACAAATCAATTTGCACTAAAACAGCATAATTTAATGGTTCAAAAAAACTTTAATATATGCTTTGAACACAAGCGCACATGACACTTTCTCTTTTGCCTTTTTCTGTTTTCTTTTCTAAGGCTAATAACTTACATAAGCTGTAAGATTTAGTTTCCCTGGTTATATTCTATGATAATTTTTCTACAGATATTGGGGGAATTAATGTAAATCAAAAGGTTATCATGCCTGTTTTGAGTTCAGGGCGTGACATTACAAGCTAAGAACAGATGGTATCACGATTTACCTCAATATGGATGCACCTAGGCAATACAGGAGTAGATTTTCAAAAAGTAAATACTATGCTACAAGGAAATAATAAAATTATTTACGCCAAATTACTGATCAATAAACAAGCATCACACATCTACAAAGGTTTAATCATCTCCATGGTTGTGGACATTTACAAACCTTTGTCTTGGTCTCACATCGCACATCCAATTGCTGCAACCGAAGAGTGAGATGGCCAGCAATCTGACTTCCAAGGAACCAAGGCAAACAATGGCATCCTGGCTCAAGCACTTCGTCAAACTTGCCAAATCTCTCCTTGATAGCCACCTTGGATTGGTCAACTTGTACACAACAGAACAGATTGCCCATCTTCTCTTCAGGATGTTAGAATCTCTAAAACATATGCAGATAAATCAGCATGTTGTTGGAAACAGAGAAAAATGACATCCAGAGCTTTTTATATAATTTTGAAAGACTCCGAAAGATGAAACAGCAGAAGAGTGAATGATATTTTCCAGACACTAATTTTTCTATGACAGACCAGCGTACATAGTAAATAGAAACCTACAGAAAAGCTATACCCATAAAAGTCCCCAAAATGAACGGCAGGCCTATATTTGGAAAAATAGAAACCAAAAACGTCACACAACAAATATTTTGCTGTTCATAAAAATCTCATAATCTACTCGGTAAATAAAATTTACCATATATTGATTGCTAACCATTTCCTTTGATGAATTTCATTGTTTGAAGATTATCCAAAAATTGCTTCATGAATAAATTGAATAAAAGCATTAGGGCAAAGAATATTTACAGAAAAGGAGATTAAAGAAAAGCATGTCATGAATACACACACATCAAGCACATTCAATCCTCATAAGAGGTAGTTCAAGGCTTCAGAATCCACAGCTTCACAACAAGAACACAGGAAGCAAGAAAGTTCATTTTACTTCAAAGAGAAGAGAGACAGAGAGACTTACAATTCAAAAGGCAAAGGAAGAGAGCAAGAAACAAACTAGACCTTAATCACTTTTATATAGACCCCAACAGGATGATGTAAGCAATCTTTTCAACAATAGCCAAAATCCATGTAAATAAAATAATTTTCTTGTATTCTATTTTATCCTCTAGAAATTTTGCGTAAACCAATACAAGGAAGTCAACAAATTACAACCCCTTTGCTTCTCTGCCATCGACAGCCTTCCAAATGCAAAGATATGAGCCTGCCAGGAAGATTCTACAAAGCTTCAACTCTAAAGGTTACTACAAATTTTAATTTTTTTTTTTTAAAAAAACACCTTTAAAATATATATATTTTTTGTTTTGGATTAACAGCTAATTGTCAGGATAAACATAGAAAATTTCGTCAAGCCTACTTAAAAAGTTTGCAGCTTGCAGCATTACAAATAGTCTCCATCGTGATACAATCTAGAAAAAGTAATACTATTATATAGCAGAACAAGAAAGAACAATAAACATTCTTAAGAGAATTTATAAAAGAAAAGAACACACTTTGGAACATGACAACTAACATTTTGCCGTATATCAACTAGAAACGACATGTTGGGGTTCTTGTTAAGCGTGATCATATTCATTCGAATAATTCCCATTCATAAAAATCATCAACTGCACATTTCACAATAAAACTGTAATCATTCATAGTCCGTAAATGATAATGAAGCAAAAAAGAACCCTTTAATAAAGAAAAGGGTATGTAGATCAGTAGATCACAGAGTCTGACTTTAATACTTTTCAAAGCAACAGAATAAAGTTTGTAAAGCAAAAGAAAATCCCACAAAGACCCACTAGTGAAATTAGATTGAAAAGCAAGAGAAGACGAAATTCTTACCTGGATTTGCTTTTCTGGCAACAAATTGACCCTTTCAAGAGGACGAAGAGAAAGACGACTATGTTGTCTGAGCAGCCACCAGAAAGGTAATAACCGTGGGTTGAAGATGAAACTGCGGGTTCACAAACCTAGGCAGATTTATGTCAAAATCTTGATTAAAGTCTATCCTCCACGTTTCTTCTTCCCAGGGCCATAAATGAGCCGAGCCGAGTCGAGTATTAGCAAACTCGGCTTGGCTCATTTAAAAAAATATTTAATTGAGTCGATCTCGTGCTCGAGTCGAGCTAAGAACCCTTTGCTCAGGATCGGCTCATTGGAATAATCTGGTGCTCAAGATCGAGCCCATGATCGACAAAAATTTGATTTCGAACAAGCCAAGTCGAGCTCAAGCCGAGCCCTCATGAGCTCGACTCAGCTCTCGCTAAGGAAATTCTTAAGCGAGCTCAAGCCTAGAAGTAGATGATAACTGGGCTTGAAATTTTTTTTTTTAAGAAATCAACTTCACTTAAAAAATTCATTCCTTTTCACCATTTAATATTCCAGTGGCGAGCACCCAGGGTATTTTAGTGATTTATTCACTTCCCATTAAGTGGCTTGGAGTAAATGAATAATATAAGTAAGTATTTTAATTGTCCTGACTATATGAATTGTGCTAACATATATACAAATATTAAGTAACATATTTTTTTTTTGTCAAAATAACATATAGTTAATTATACTCAATTAGTAATTTAATATATACTAACTTAGTTAATAAGTTAGTTTATTAACTAACTAGTTAGTAGTTAGTATGCTAATACTAATATATAACGCACATATACATATTTAAATTTATATAACTATTTTTTGTAATATATTTTGTATATATATAAGATATATTAACGAGCAAACGAGTCGGGCTAATGAGCCAGACGAGCTCGAGTTAAACGAGTCAAACTCACGAGCTCCTGTCGAGCTTAATCGAGCGAGTCGGGTATGTGTCACTATCTAATCGAGCGAGTTTCAACAATAACGAGCGAGCTTGTACAGTATCGAGCTCGAGTTCGAGTCAAGCTTAGCCAAGCGGGTAGCGAGCGAGCTGTCAAGTGTGTCGGCTCATTTACAGCCCTACGTTCTTCCTATTTGGCTACATATGGATTTTCATAAATACCATGGAAAAAATATAGGACAAAAAAAATATATGACAAAAATTTTCATCAAATCAGGCTGGATGAAATACTCTCTGATTCATCTAAAATAGTGTTAAGTATCTATAAACATTTAAAAAGAACATTAAATTTAGTTTAAATTAGTAAATTACTATTAATAATGTTAAAAATATAATGTGTCTTTTAAATGTTTATAAACACTGGTGCTATTTTAAATAGATTGAAAGATATTTTGCTCAAGACTGATTTGGAGAAAATTTCTCTCAAAAAATATAATAGTAAGAAAATAAAATACAAGTTTTATCTAAAAGTCACGTTAATACAAGTTTTCTTTATTTCCATTTTTTTTTTCGGGGGGCAATTTTAAAGGGTGTTTTCATTTTTTTGTTAAAAAACATTATAATGTGATATTATATAATGATAAAAATATTTTATATTTTTGAGTTATTTGTGAAAAAAAATAAAATAAAATAAAGAGGTTTAAAAGCAACTTACCTCTCAACATATAAGTTCATGTCAAAAGATTTATCTTTTTTTGACATGTTTATATAAGAGGGAGAAAGGGGTGATTCGAACTAGTGACATCCGTTTTATAAGGCGTGGCCCCCATGAAGCAGAAGAATTTCATGGTACCACGCTTCATGAAGTGGAGGTCTCCGATCACCGGTAAAGATTCTTGGCAGATGAGTAAGAGTTAAAGAGCTAATTGATGAAGATACTAATTGGCGGAGAGTTTCTTTGATGAAATATATTTTTTGGATTGGTACTACGAATGGGAAATTTTAAAGGTGCTTATCATCTTGAAAATGAAAGAAATCTACAGTGTAAAAGAGGAAGTTTTAAAACTCCAATTTATAGTAATTTGCGGCAGAAGATCTAGAATATTAGAGTTCTGGGGATGGTTAAGATGTTCTACGATACCAACCAAAGAAAACCTCTATAAAAGATGGATAGCGCAAGATCCACTTTGTCCTATTTCTGGTTTGGATGTAGAGACCATTAGCCATATGATGTGAAAATGTTTGTCGCCAATAGATGTATGGGTTGAATGGTAATAGAAAGATTCAAAAATGCTCTAGCAAAGAAGATTATTGTCTATGCATATTAGAAAAACTAATGGTGAGGATAGATGAGAAAGATTTGGAGTTGGTGGCTACAATAGCAAGAAGAATTTGGCTTCCTAGAAATATAGTAGTTTGTGGAGGTGATTTTATCTACCTTTCCCGATTAGTAAGAAGCACAAAAGAATCAATGGAAGAATTCCATACAAGTTCACATAGTTTGAAGACTAATATGTAGAGAAATCAAGCAACTATGAGGCCAAGATGGAAAGAGTCACTTATTGAGGTAATAAAAGTAAATTGAGATGCAGCTGTAGACAAAAAAAAAAAAAAAAAAAAAAGTGTGTGGGTACAATTGTGAGGGTAATGTGTTGGCATTTATGTGTTTCAGAAAGCCGTATATATCTGACCCAATAATAGCTAAACCTTTGGCAATATGGAAGGCAATAAAATTTAGTAGAGACTTAAGGCTTCAACATTTCATAGTTAAAGGAATTACATTGGAAATAATACATGTTTTGTGGGAGGAGGGACATTGTTGGAGTCGGTATGGGAAATTGATCGAGGATACAAAAACTATGCTGAATAGTTTTCAGTCATGATATGTGGGGTACATTAATAGAGAAGCAAACGAAATAACCCACTATCTAACGAAGACGGTAATTCATCAATCTTTGCAACAAGTTTGAATAAAAGATTATCCTGTATTTACTCGAAATATTGTACTTGTTAAGCAATTTCTTTTCTCAACAATTTTTTAATGAAAGCCTAAAAGCTTTGCATAAAAATAAAAAAACATTATAAATCTTTGCTTTTTATTAACAACATTTAAAATGAAAATACAAAGTAATCACAATAAAAAGTTAAATACAATTTCAAGATAATTTCTCTCTTTCCGGGATAAAGCTATCACCATTTTGATTGGTGGATATGATACAACTATAGAATATAGATTACACACACAGGAAGACTCTTGACCTTTCATCTCAACGTCCACCATCCCACGTGGCAGCTCCCTTCACCAAGAGAAATCTCACACGGAGAGACAGCTCTGGGAACTTGAAGCTCGATCTGTCTGTCTTTTTCTCTCTCTGATCATCCATTCATGGCGGTCAGTGCATCCTTTTCAGCTGCGGTATGTGTTCGCGGGATCGAATCCAACCACTTCCTATCCTCTGAACCTCGCTTTGCCGGCGTTTTTCCCGCCAGAAAATCGCTCACTGTCGTCGGCATGGCACCCAAAAAGAAGGTACTTCTTTTCTTTTTGTCATTTCCTTGAGTATCCTTCAAATTCATGTTTGGCTGTCGAGAAAATTCTGGGAAAGAGACGGAAAATAACGTCTTAGATTGAAATATGAATTGGAAAAGTCTTAGGAGTGCTTGATTAATTTAGGCAGAGCATTACACAATTGAGCCAACTACATATGAAATGCCCTTTGCTTGTTGCTAAGAGAACAGCTTAGTTGGGTTCGTTTTATTTTCTTGGCATCCAAACAGGAAGTAATCGCATCCATTGTACATTATTATTAGCTTTTAAAATTTTTCCTGGAAAAATTAACCCAATCCCAAGAACCAAAAATCGAGTTCAAAGGCTAACGCCAATACGAAAAGCGCAGGTGAACAAGTTGGACAACGGCTGGGAGAAGCAGTGGTTCGGAGCGGGCATATTCTACGAAGGGTCGGAGGAAGTGGAGGTGGACGTGTTCAAGGAGCTGGAAAAGCGAAAGGTTCTGAGCAACGTCGAGAAGGCCGGGCTTCTGTCCAAGGCGGAGGAGCTGGGCTTCACTCTCTCCTCCATCGAGAAGCTCGGGGTGTTCTCCAAGGCCGAGGACCTGGGCCTTCTCAGCTTGCTTGAGAGGGCCGCCGGCTTCTCGCCCTCCGCTCTCGCCTCCGCCGCTTTGCCAGTGCTGGTGGCGGCGCTGGTGGTAGTCGTGGTGATTCCAGACGATTCTCCGGGGCTGGTGGCTGCGCAGGCCCTGCTGGGCGGGACACTCGCGGCCGGCGGTGCTAGCTTGCTGGTTGCGTCCCTTGTGCTGGGTGGTTTACAAGAAGCTGATTGATTTTCTTTTTCTTCTTGTCTTTTCTTTTGGATTTTGTAGTGTAAGGTGTTGCCAATTATGTGCTGAGAAATGCTAACTTTTGGGACACGGATTTGCAATAGATTGGGGAATGAGATAGGATGGCATGGCATGTATAGAGATCAAAAATACTGTCTATTTTTGCAATGTATAGATTATGGCATGTTTCTTATAGTTGCACTACCATTTAGGTCCAAGTAAGAAACATATATATCTATTATCTAATAGACTAATATGAAGTATGTAAAGTGGATAATCTTAAGGGTGAACATTGCATTTCTAGTGAAGGTTGAAAATTGGCATTAAATGACTTTTGTTTTCTCTTTTCTAATGTTTTTTTTTTTCTTTTTTTTAGGGTAGGGGGGGATGATTTTTTAATTTCTACAAATTGGGTTACTTAGCATGCGAGAATCACACATGTCATTCTTAGAAGCTAGTTTGTAAAAAAATTATGTTTGTTTTGATTTGGTACACCGGAATAGTGACAATTAGGAATAGAAGTGAGTATTTATTTCTAGATACAAAAAAAACAAAAAAAAAAAAATATGTAATGACTTTTTATTTTCCTAATATGTCCACACATGGGAGAAATGGGCGAGGATGATTTAAACTAGTAATATTCACTTTATGAGACGTGATCCTAGGCGATTAAACTACCAATTTGGAACTATAATGACTATTCTTAGAGCCCGTTTGGTTTGCGAAATAGACCCCTGGAATGAAATAATCATTTTTTTGTTTGGTAATAGTCTATTCCTATAATAGTTATTTATGTGGGAATCACTAATCCCTTGCATACATAAAAGCTATTCTTCTAAAAAAAATTAGAGGAATAACTGTTATTGAGGGAAAGAATAAGGTTTTCCCAAAAAACCATATATATAAAAACCACTCATTAACCATTTTTTTTTTTATTATTTAATTTGAGTTTTGGAAAAATTAGAAATTAAATGGGCATTTTAGTAATTTTAGTTTAATTCCAATTATAAAATGTATATTACTACAAAACTAAAGAATTTGAATAATTATTTCATTCCAACATCTTCTATTCTCAGTAATACCTATTTATTTTCCTAATTGAATACCCATTTCGCAAACAAAACTGGGCCTTATTCTTTAGTTTAGTGACAAGTCATGACCGACCAAATTTTCTCACCAAAATTGAATCATTTTTTAAAATACTTTGGCTCTATATTATTTCCCAAAAAACTATTGTGTTCCTCATTTTAAGGGAATAACTATTTATGCACAACCAAACAAGGAAAATAATGGGTCATGTACACCCAAACAACCGAATAACTATTTCATTTTTAGGTTTATTCCTACACCAAACGTGACTCTAGCATAAAGATTCCCAAAAAAAAAAAAAAACGTGCATCATATAAGTAGTGTATAAAAATGCAAATGCATTATTGGATTTATTTACTACAATAAATGTCTATATTTGTAACGTATTGGTTTAAAACTTTGTGGTAATGGGAGAAGAAGAGAACCAGTAATTGTAGGTTTGATTTTCTTTATTAAGAGTTATATTAATGGAGCACCTCTTACAAGCAAAAATTTTAGTAGAAATGGAGATGCGGGGTATCGATCCCCGTACCTCTCGCATGCTAAGCGAGCGCTCTACCATCTGAGCTACATCCCCGTTTGATGTTAATTAGACAAACAATACTTAATCAACTTAGTAATTGGAACAATACATTATACAAACCAGAAACCAAACCTAATTGAAGGTACTCTTCCAAATTATCTAATTAAATCAAACCCAAAAATAAAACGCTGGACTGGAACAGATTCTTCTTGAACCTTAATCTCCTATCTGAGGATCCTGCTTGTTTTGTTTTTCTTTTGTTATCTTAAAACAAGTCCTTTGAACCGTGCTTAAGGCCAAAAAAAAAAAAAATTTAGCCACCTGATTATACCCGCTCTAAAAAAACTAGTTAATTTAAAGCTTTCTTAAAATTATTTATAAAGTATAGTCTCTCACCCAATAAGAAAATAATGTGTGGCTTTAACTTCTATAAGCATCTTTATATATAAGTCATTCACACCATATAAACTACTCAAACGTTGGATTGTTTTATTACTATAATGTGCATTTGAATGGAATATTGAAAACGTGCTTATATATGTTGATCCAAAGCTTTCTTAGGGCATGTTTAGCTGTGCGTTTAAATGACCTAAAAGTGCAAAAAGTTCGTTTGAAGAAAAAACTACATGTTTGTTAAAACAAATTGAAAGTGTTTTTAATAGTCCAAAAATAGACAAAATGCACTTTAATTTGTTTAAAGGTTAAAAATGAAGCTTCTATCAAAAAAAATGTTTTTTTTTTTACTTAAAAACTTTATTTTTCAAATATAATTTCAAACATGCTCTTATCTCATAAGAAGACGCTTCGAGCATGTATGCCACCATGACGGCCTCTTAAGGCAGGGTCTGTTCTCCAATTCACATAGCCTTCCCATGTGTGCCTCATCCTACAGCGATGAGCGATGGCCCAAATGAATGTAGAAGAAACCAATAGAAAGATCCTTCAGATTTTCCAAATTTCACGTGACTTGTGTCTTTTCTCATGTCTGGTAGAGCCCCAACTTGTATGGAATTGCTTAGACTTTGTGCTAGAAACATGTTCTGAAAAACTACTTGTCTTTTGTCAATTGCCACTTTGTACGTGGTTCCATGCATGAATGATGACAGCATCTTCCATATATGGATAGACATGTTTCTAGTATATATACCGTACTTTTCTCATCTTTCTAATTTTTAAAATTCCTGTTGAATCTCTGAATCGGAAGAAGAAATAAATTATTTTTCTTGTAATAATCCCATAACTTAAGAATATTTCATTGCTAGCTTTTGATTCTTGAAGTGTGTATATATATATATATATAATCAATTTTGATATACCAAGACGTTTATAAATTTTTTAGGAACTTGTGATTTATCCATTTAAGATGAATATTGAAGTCCAATATGTTTAGGCCATGGACCATTAAGCTTTGGGCCGTGGCCATTAAGAGAAGACATTACAGTACGGACCATTTTGGACCAGAATGCTGTTGCTTTGTAATAATAGGGCCAGTACCGAAATGTTTTTTTTAAAAAAAAAAAATAATAATAATAATAAATAAATAAATAAATAAATAATAAGAAGAATAAAAATAATAAGTATGTTTTTAAAGGTAATTCAGGATTGAACAAATAAACCAAAGAGAAGCTTTTTCTCATCGTGGACTGTAGAGCAAGGGATTTATTGAGAAAATTCTCTATCGTATTTCGGATATTATCTCTGTAAAGCGTTGTGATTATTGTTTGTTTTGCTATCTATAAAAGTCGCTCCATTCCTTTAAAAAAATAAAAATAAACAAATAAACCAAAGAACCCTAATCGCACTTGAGCTTGAACTTGTGTATGGTCACTTTCAAAGTTTAAGTTGACAAGATTTTTGGATGGCGGTTTGATATTTTGTGAGGAGCCAATTACCTAACTGTATAGGTCAGAAGATGTGCATTATATTACTGTGGTCCATTGAGTTTCATTCAAGTTATCTGCATATGCTGGTTGGCCCAAACATCCTTTACACACGTACAAGATTGTGCCATTGGGAATTAGCACTTTATCTTAACGTGCAAAGCTTCCGAGAAATGTTGATGTTTTGACTTAGATTGCCAAATTGCAAGAGGCATTGGCATAAAAAATGGCAGCCCATTTGACGTGATCGGTACAAACTAGAAGTGACCAGGATTCTTTGAAATTTTCTGTCCGAATTCCAAAGACTCAGAGAGGAGAGTATGGGTTTCGGAGACCCACTCGAGCACATGGAGAACATGCCAATAACTAAGGGCAGGTATCGGTTCGGTCAGTGTCAATAGGGACATTTTCACTTGCCGATTCGTAAAAGTTGGTTAAGTTAATTAATTAACCGACTTTATATCAACAATGAATAGTTTTGACCTTTTTAGTTAGTCGGTTAATAGGTAGTCAGTTAAGTTGGTTAATTATCGGTTACAAGTTTTTATGTTAATATTTATTAATTTCCTTGTAACTACAAAATCAGTAAATAATATGTTTTATAAATGAAAAGATAAGGTAAATTCATGGAACATGAACTAAAATGACAACCACAAATCAGCTTGACAAATACAATAAGAAAAGTTACAAGATAAAATTCAAAATTCCCTTGAAAAATTAGCAAAGTCGTTTAATCGATAAATTTTTTTTTTTACCGCCTACCGAACCGAACCGATGTTAAAACAACATTTTTATTCCACCTACCAACCGCCGAAAGTCGGTTGTCAATCGGTGACAATTCGGTGGCAGTTGGTAAGTAGTAAACCGTTAATCTACCCACCCTTACCAATGACCTTGTAGATACATGCAACATTAGCTAGAAGTGCCATTGTTGTTTATGAACTTTTTATTCTTGTGTTGATGGAACGAATTCGAATTTGAAGAGGGTGGTTAGCTTTCTTGTTCAATTCCAGCGGTCATGATCAAGGTTGAAGTGAAAAGGCCAGAAGCATTGGAAGCTCATATGCTGGACAACTAACCAGTGTGGCATGACAATTACGCAATGTGTTGATGGGTATAACACACAGATCCCCTCCTTCGAGTTGGTCCAATGAGGAGGACATGTGACCTTTGTCCTTGTAGCTTTGGACCATTGTTCATGCTATAATGAAGTGCTATGAAAATAAGAGAAGAGGGGGCAATTACACATGCACACAACAGTCTTCCTTTTTATAGTAGATTGTTAATGCTAAAATTCGAGAAGAAACTATATATGATACGAATAGTTAATGTGAGATGACAGGTGGGCCTCGAATTAGCTTGAACAAATGCTCTAACTGACTGAGCAATTATCAAAACATGTGCAATGCTCACCTATCTTTTAACATTGGTTGCCTTTATTACATGCAGTAGTCAATTAATTACATCCGATCTCAGTCTCTCATGGTGCGTCCTTCATAAAGCACTCACCCTCGATATTAATCCAAGTTTAATGAGTCCTATTAATCTATCTATGTAGTACAAATAACTCTACCGAAATACATAATACATTTTAAAATATAAAATATATATATATTTTTGACCATTATGCCGCATTAAAATATTTTTTGGATTAAAAAAGAAAACCTTGAAATAGTTTCATTTTCATAGACTATTTGACTCATTCTTATGCCGACCAATAGAATTGAGAAAAAGAATATACATTAGTTTATGTGATATAAGTACAAATATCGAAGCAACTCTCAGGTGAGACCATACAAAATTTTTTTTTATCATTTTATAAAATGCTGTGGAGGACAGGGATGGGCCCATGGTTACATGGGGTGTGAGCCAATGGGGACCCGACGTGTTGGAAGCCGAGGCTGGCGGAGCCCCATAGGGTGGTGACCGAGTCAGAGAAGCGGTGAGCCATCTGCCAGTACTTAATTCTCGAGATTGGCCTTGGCCACACCCCTTGCTCACCACTGATAGCGACTGATTGGACAGGATTCCTTTGTCTTTTTCCCCCTCTCTCTTTGCCTCGTTGTCATGCACAGATCGGCCCATACCTTCCCTCACTTATCAAAATTACCCCCCCCCTTTGTATTGTATCATTCTCTCTCTAAATATTTGTTTCATAGCCAAATTTTAATGCCAAAAAAAGAAAAAAAAAAAAAAAAAAGCAATTTAATAAAAACGTAATTTTAAAAAAAAGTTAAAAATTTGTTAAAATTGCAGTTTCGGCATTTTACATCGTGTATTTAAAAAAATACACTATTTATTGTGTTGTGTAAATTTTAATACTCGCTTTCAAACTTTGCATTTTTTCTTTTAACGCTGTAGTTTTTCTTTAATGACCTACAAAATACTAAAAACACAGAAGTAACATAAAATATTAAATAACAACATAACTAAAGGATTAACTAATGTAAATAAAAGGGTACAAATATGCAATATTTGACACTTATCATATTGATTGAAAACGTATATTTTTTTTCACGTTTACAAATTGCTTTTTTTTTTTTTTTTGTCAAACATGCTCGTAAACACAATGTAGGCACACTCTTAAACAATATATGATGTTATATATGTTGTGAGTGTTGAGTTACATATTAAAATAAAAAATAAAAAAATAGTAATTAAGATATTTAAGTGATCCAAGCCCCTTAACTTAGACTTTTAAATTAGAATGATGTTCAAATATGTATATTAATATACTTTAATAAAAACTCTCAAACCATTTAACAATTCTTTTACTCCTATTAAGCTTGCAAACATAAAAATTTGAAGGAATAAGTAAATTTACCTCTTCTACCTACCAAATAATTTACAATGTCCTGTAAATATCTTCTCAAACTACTTGTGGTTGCAATGTCCCGTTTTATGCAAAAATAACAAAAATAACCACGATTAAAATAAAAAGAAAGAAAGTATATATATATATATAGGCAACAAAATAAAATTTAGGCAACATCAAAACCATTTTGATATGAAAGCTTGGTTATCTAAATATGATATTTCATTTTCTTTTAGTAAAGTCATGTCACGTGATGTGTAAGTTTATTAATTCAAGCCCTTTCATGGTGAAACAACAGCATTCTATGTAGACTTCCATGGCTTTTAGCTTAGATGAAAGCTTGTAGTTTCAAAATTCCTATTATTCTATGCTCTTTCATGATAGAAAAAAAAAATAGCACAAGTCTCCCTCTAGCTAGGAGGGACATTATAGTAATTTTAACTATTTCCACCCTCTGCTTATACCCCCATCAGGATCTCCTTTCAGAGGAAAAGTAACTCTTCTCTTTTGCTCTGTTCTCAGACTGCAACCAAATACCACTTCCTCTGCAACTCTGTTTCACTTTTCTTCCCAAACCGTGGTTGAAAATTTGAAATCCTCTTTCTTCAGATTTTTTTTTTTTCCTCCTCTTCTGAGTGATGGCTGTGAGCAGCCGGTGCTCCCATACTTCCCACATCACTGAGATCATCATCACCAGCTTCTTCCGCCACAAGCCTTAGATCGTTGCACGAAAACAGGGCCGTTTGATTAGCCTAACCCAGATGAGAAAAAACTGATTGGGTCTTAGAAATTATATTATGGCGGGTGGCAGGGTCTTTAACAGTGCTAGTAGTGGTGGTTCCAGTTTGAGTGTTTTGTTTCAGAATCAAAAGGCTTCTTGCGCTTCTGAGCCTCTTGATTCTCTTTTCCTTTCTGGGTCTTCCCCTTCTTTCCTTGGTATACTCTCTCTTCTTGATTTTCTTTTCTTTTCTCTCTCGTTTCGTTTCAATTTATTCTTGTTTTTAGATGAACTACTACTAATATGGTATCGTGGGTATTTTCTAGTCTTGAATTCGATATATTTGCCTCTAATTTTGCTTTGACTTCGTGAAAGGATTTCACTTTCCTCATGATCAATCGATAATATCACAGAATTGCACTCAAACAACCAAACTGAGTTTATATTTTTATCAAAAAAAGAAGAAGAAAGAAGAGAATTTTGCCACCAGTACCCAATTAATCTGGGTAGCAAACCCAACCAAATTCCAAATAATTGGACTTCAAATGTCAAAATGCTATGTTAGCCATTCAAGACTTGGTTTACAATTTTTTTTGTTTTAGATTGAACTGATGGTGTGATTCTGTTTCAGGTTCAAGATCTATGGTTTGCTTTGAAGATGTTCGCGGAGGAAACGGATCAAACAGGCCGTTTTTCCGCTCGTATGATCACGAAGACAATGGAGACGATGAACTGGAAGACTATTTTCATCAACCTGAGAAGAAGAGACGGCTAACCGTCGACCAGGTCCAGTTTCTCGAGAAAAGTTTCGAGGTGGATAACAAGCTTGAACCCGAAAGGAAAACCCAGCTCGCAAAGGACCTTGGCTTGCAGCCTCGTCAGGTTGCCATTTGGTTTCAGAACCGCCGGGCTCGGTGGAAGACCAAACAGCTCGAGAAGGATTACGAGGTTTTGCAAGCAAGCTATGACAGCCTCAAGGCTGACTATGACAACCTCCTCAAGGAAAAAAATGAACTAAAGGCAGAGGTAAACCATAAACATAGTACCCCACGATTCTCTACCTATAATTATTTCAAATTATACATATCTGGGATTTGGATACACACATGAATGTGTTTGAGTTTTTCGCAGGTTCTTCTTCTCACGGACAAGCTGCTTCTCAGAGATAAAGAGAGTGGAAACTTTGAACTTTCTGATACCAACAAGTCCGAGGAACCTCTGGAAAATCCGGTTGCTGCCGAATCTGTTTCGGAGGGTGAAGTATCCAAAGTGTCAATTGTAGGTTGCAAGCAGGAAGAGATTAGTTCAGTGAAAAGCGATATATTTGATTCAGACAGCCCGCATTACACGGATGGGGTTCATTCTTCCCTGCTAGACGCTGGCGATTCTTCGCATGTTTTCGAGCCTGAGCAGTCGGATCTATCTCAGGATGAGGAGGATAATTTGAACAACAGCCTGTTGCCTCCATACATCTTTCCAAAGCTGGAAGATGTTGATTACTCCGACCCGCCTGAAAATTCATGTAATTTTGGATTCCCTGTTGAAGATCATGCGTTTTGGTCCTGGTCTTACTGAGTTATCTGTGGTATATATATATATATATATATATATATATACACAAATAAATATTTATATATGTTTCCTCTGTTTTTGGTTTAGAGCGTCACGGTCTGGAGGTAGATGTAAACTATGTAAGCAAAAGCAATAAATCCGAGCATGGGGTGGTGGGATTTACCTCATTTGTAGTTTTGTTTGTGTCGGGGTTCTTTGTGTTCAATGAAATTCTCCTCTTTTTCTTTTTGGTTTGGTTGGAATGTAATTAAATAAAATCTTTTTTGTTTTTTGCAAAATGCTATATTACATTGATTTTGTGAAATTCTATGGGGAAAGAGAAGTGTAAAACGGGGCCTAAATTGTCTTGCTGAAAATGTTGACCTTCTCTAAATTTCCATCCTTTTTTTTTTTGTCCTGGTGGTTTGAGTTGGTAATTAGGGCTATAAACAAATGGAATCGAATTATTTATAAACAATTTGAATTGAAATCATATATATATATATATATAATTGATTCAAGATTGGTTTGTTTATTAAACAAATTGAGCTTGAACAAAAATTGAGGTTAATTTATTAAACAAAACAAACTCTTGTAAATTTTTTTAACTTTGTTTCTATTATTTTTTATGGTACTGTTTTTAATTTTTTTTAATCGGAATATTTTAAGTATTTAAAAAATGAAAGGAAATCATTTTCTTGGAGCGATCTTGAATTCTTATAACTTGCTAGTATATATATATATAGGTGTGATATAGTATAGATGTGTGTGTGTGTGTGTGAGACAAATGTAGATATACACTAATAATACTGTAAAATATAATTAGAAAAAACTCAAGATTGTATTGCTTAAAATTATAAGATAAAATGTAACTAGCTCATTTCATAATAAAAAATTAAATATGATTTATCACAATATGAGATTGGTGGAGTTTTTATTTTTTTATTTTTATTTTTATAGCTTTTAGAAAAATTAGTTCACCTAATTAACTAACAAATGTTAAATCTTAATAATGATTAAGTAACCGATAATAAGAATAGACTTACGAAAAAAGTATAAAAAAATTATTATATTTACTTTATACAAGGAATAATCAAATTCAAGTTAATTTAAAAAGTAAGTAAACCAAGTCGGAACTTAGAATCTAACTTGACCACCAACCCCTTTTATTCGGAAAAGGACTCCAAAAGTTAGTTTAAGAGTTGAATTTTATCCTCACATTTATAAATTGACCACTAACCTTTTATACAACCGATGTTTGATAGCCCCAATAATCTCTCTCTCACACATCGGGCCTTAGGTCGGAGCAAAGACAACCCGTGAACTGTTGGCCGAGATTTGTTAGTTGAATCTAGGCTTTGATACCAGTACTGGGTAGTCTTGGACCTCTCTCAACACTAAAAGCTAACTCATGAAGTGAGGCTTTCCCTCACACTTATAAATGGAGCACCAACTCATTTCACAACCGATGTAGGATAACCTCAACAATAATATTATTTATTTTAAATTGTTATTTTACAAATATTTCCGCATTCATGACTTTATTGACATTGAATAATAAAATTAGATGGCGAGTGCCTTAATAAAATTGATCATAACATTTTGAAACAAAGTTCAAGTCTACATATTTATTAGGATGCCAATTTCTTTTTTCATAAAGTCTTTTTGTCTATATTTACATGAAAATATACTAGCTAGATGATAGTCGGCCAATAAATTTTCAAAAATTAATGCTAAAAATTATATTTTTATCACACAAATATTTTATAAAAATGACGTGACAATTCCAACTAACATACAGATCACTTTTTGCTATAAATAAATAAAAATTAATTAAAACCGTCACATTAATATTGTAAGATATTTGTAACATAAAAAATGCCATTTCTAGCCTTACTGATTTTCAAATAGTGAGTCTCTGCACCTAGTCTAAAGTGTAAGAGCTTTGTAAGCACAATAGAGTTGACTTCCATATACATATATATTTGGTGAGTATAATCTGAAGATATTAATTTCTTGTGGAAATTATTGAAGTATCAATATTGGTGCTTGCTTTCGTGTGCTGCGAGTCAACTTCATGATTTCTTAGCAAAATTGGCTTTTGTTGTTGTTGCTTTCTATGGAAATAGAAATTCATTGTTATTTTTATTTTCATTTTTTCTGTTCCTCGTTGACAAAGTGATAAGATTTGAAAGTTGAAACAAATGGTGCATCTAGACATGGACTCAACCATGTTCCAGCTTGATACCCTGCTTTTCTTTTTTCTTTTTATTTATATATAATTATGCATAGCTGCATCTTGTGGAGATTGTTGACTTCTTTACTTTTGTTAAGAATATAATGTGCCTATTATAATTTATGGGAAAAATATAAATTCAGTCATGGTGGTTTATTTGATTTGTAATTAATTTCTTGTGGTATTAAAATAAAGGAAAAAATATAAAATGGCCCCCCAAACTACCAGTCATTTGTAATTTAGTCCCCCAATGTTCAAAATGTAATAAACTAACCCCCCAAACTACCAATTAGTTATAATTTGGCCACTCCGTTAGTTAACACCGTCAAAATGGATGGAAAATGCAAAACGACGTCGTTTTGTTGAGGTTAAGTTACTAAAATACCTTTTTTAAAAAAAAAATTAATTAATTAATTAAAAACAAATCCGATTAAACGTTGTCGTTTTGCTTCCAAAAGAATCTATTGCACGACAAGATTGTTAGAAATGGGTTTTGGGCCTAACTCAACCCAAAAGCTAGCTCAAGAGTTGAGGTTTCTCCTCAACTTATAAATGGACAATTTCCTTAATACCCAGGCAATGTGGGACTTCCAACACGCCCCCTCACGTGTGGCGAGAGAACATCCAAGCCAACACGTGCGACAATGGGTGACGGTGGGCCACAGCCAATTAATTGGGTTAGGCTTTGATACCATGTTAGAAATGGGTCTTGGGCCTAACTCAACCCAAAAGCTAGCTCAAGAGTTGAGGTTTCCCCTCAACTTATAAATGGACAATTTCCTTAATACCCAGGCAATGTGGGACTTCCAACAAAGATATCGTACTTCCGTCCATACTGTTTCTCACTTCGTTTTCTTCGTCTTCTTCATTCCAGTTCGTCACTTCCAGCTCAAAACGTTCTCCTCTCCGGCTCACAGCTCGTCAACGATGGTTTTCAAAATTTGGGGTTTTACGAAATAAGTTTCTTAGGGTTTATTTGTGAATCGCGGCCGTTCAGTCTTTCGATTCCAGGTATCTCTCTATCTGTCTCTTCTATCTCTCATCTCTCGCCCTCTCTTTGTATTTCTATCTCTCATCTCTCTGTTTTCGTTTGCTAAAATCTGCTGAAATTTGAAGGAGTTGGCCTATTGAAATCAAACTGAAATCTTGAAAGGAACAAATTGCACGTGAAAGGAATAAGTTGCTAACGAAAAAGATCCAATACCTGCTGGACGGGGGATTCTTTTTGCTGGACGGGGGTTATTTGTTGGACAGGGTTCTTTGCTTGAGAAAGAAATCAACACGACAATGTTTTATGGAAGGGGGTTTGTTGCTCGTTTAGTGGGTTTTTTTTTAAAAAAAATTTGACGGCTTGATGAATTGAAATCTTGAAAGGAACAAATTGCACATGAAAGAAACAAATCGTTGATGAAGAAGAGGAAGTAGCTACTGGACGGGGGGTTATTTGCTGGAAAACTTGAAGCCGTGCAACATATCCTTCTACATAAGCGGTAAAATCTGGGCTAGCTTCAAGATCTACACACCTAGAAATTCCAAAACAAGAACAAACTCAGCAGGGACCACCAAAAGCACTACAATCCCCAATAAGAGATTCTTGTGAAATTCTTTAAGAGGGATACGGTCCACTAGATTCTGAAAATGTGAAGTCCACGGCAAAACTTGATCAAGCGACTGTAAATAAAAAACGGGGTTCTTTGATTGAGAAAGAAATCAACACGACAACGTTTTGTGGAAAGGGGTTTGTTGCTTGAAAGACAACGTTTAGTGGGGGTTTTTTTTTTTTAATTTGATTTTTTTTTTAAAAAAATGGTATTTTAGTAACTTTACCTCAACAAAACGACGTCGTTTTATATTTTTCATCCATTTTGACGGTGCTACTTAACGGAGTGGTCAAATTGCAACTAGTTGGTAGTTTGGGGGGCTAGTTTATTACATTTTGAACATTATGGGGCTAAATTACAAATGGTTAGTAGTTTGGGGGGCCATTTTATATTTTTCACTAAAATAAACTCAAATATTCTTAAGGTATGTTAAAAAAATAATTTAGTCTGTACAGTCAAATTCCATTCATTGACTTAACAGATTCTAATAGCGTAAAACATTAGAGCTAATATAATTGTGATACTTGTCGTATTTAAGTCAGTGTCATACTAAGGGAATTTGTTAAATTAGTGGACGAAATTTGATTATAGAGACTAAATTATATTTTTAGCATATCTCAGGGACTTTTGAGTTCATTTTGATACTATAGGGAGTTAATTGTAAATCAGGTAAACCACAATGACTAATTTTGCATTTTTTCCATAATTTATTGTGGAGATTATTGTGTAAATCATGGAGCGTCTCGTCCTCTCTCACATTCTCTATTTAGTTTTTTTTAGAGTATTTATACCTAAAGAAACACATAATATGATAAATATAAAAGTAATAGCTTACATCCACACATTAAAATCTCAATATGCTACATATTTTATTTATATATGATCTGAATACACAGCTTTATTTATAAAGCTTTACATGTGATTTGAAATATTTCAAATACAAACATATTCCTTAAATTATTGTTGACAAATATTATCTAAATCCCTTGATTTAGTGAATACAAAATCAACATTTATTCTAAAGGATTTATATCCTTAACAATACCGACTTAAACATCCGAGTCTCTATAATTTTTGAGAGACGGACAAATTTTCATGCATGTAGCTTAAAGTGTAGTTATGTAATTGATTGTCAATTTTATCAGAATTGTAAACATTCATTTATACAATCAAAGCACACGATTTGGTATCTCACTATGTCCGCCACACCAGATCAGCCTTTATAAGAAGAAGAAAAAAAAAGAAGAGAAAAATTGTCAAAAAAAAGGCCAATTATTATTATTTTATAAACTCAAGCTTTCACTTTAAGTTTGAGGATGATGTTAGAATTTAGAGTATTTTTCATAGCGTTGATGTAATTTTCTTTGTTTAGTATTAATTGTAGATGTTTTCTGTAACCCTTTCTTAACTCCACCACGTATTCTAATGGTAGACGTAAACCTCTAAAGTCGAACCAAACAAAAAATTCTCTTTTTTTCTTTCTGGGCTTCTGCTCTTTCTCTTCATACATTATCTTATCATAAATTTCTAGGCTTATTGAACCAATTTGTGTTGTGGGTGTCAACTTCATGATGACTTAGGCAATCCCATTTTGTTGTTCTTCCTCTCATCGTAGGATTTGGAGTTCTATTTTCTTTGTTCCTCCTTGACAGAAGTGATAAGATTTGAAACCACCATGACTTGTGTGGATATTAAATCATTATAATCTTTAATATTGCAAACCACGAGGGTTGGTGAAAGTCCAAATTTCACTTGATTTGATAAGGTAAAATAATATGCACCCTGACTTATATTTGTACGGTGAATTATATTGCATATATAATTATAATATTTATTTTTATGGATTATTTAAGTTATGAAGAAAATTCATCCCTACACGTAAAAAAAAGATATGATATCTCGTCAGCCTTGGTGGGTTTTTGTAAAATAATTTTCTAAAATAAAAGTGCTATAATAATCCAAATCCGAGAATAGAAAAAGACATCCTATTTTGTCGAATTTAGAAAAATGTCAGCGTCTCTTGCCCTTTTAAATTAGAAGCGGGGAGGCCTAGGAAGGGAGCCGGGCGGTGCCGTGGCCGCCAAAGCTTGGTAGGGAAATAAATATGCATACATCATCACACGTATACTCAATCAACATTTCTTTTAAGTATTGCAATGCAAACCCATCCATGTCCATGGTGATGGTGATGTTCTTGCTTATCTTCCTGTTCCATTATTTTAAAAAATAAAATAAAATTTAATGTGACTAAAAGTAATTTCAAACAGTTCATCAATGCTCTTATTCCAAAAGTACACCGGATTTCGGTTAGTAGTTGTTGGCTAAAACCGCTAACTAAAACTGGAGTAGCAAGTTGTTCAATTTTAAAAATTGGAACCGGTAACCATCTACCGGTTATCCGATTATGTAATAATCACCAATTACCGGTTGGTAGTTGGTTATCCGAACCTACAAAATTGGGTATTTTTGGCATATTTTAGGTACTATGCCGATTTTTTTGGCTTAATTTAGTTCTTTTTTGACCTTCTTTAAAAATAATTAGAACTTTTTTAGCCCAATAAGCTAGGTTTTGTTGTGGTTGTTCCAAAAAAAAAAGTAAATAACTTAATTATATATATATATATATATATAGACACACACTCGGTTACAGGTTAGAACCGGGTGTATATAAATGCAAAAACGGTAATCAGATTTACACCCCTATCCGAAAGATTAAATTTATAAAAAGAAATAAATTTAATTACTTAATTTATATGAGTATTTTAGGGATATGATGGTTCACATTAAACAATCACGTCAGCCGTTGAAATGTGAAATGTCATTTAATATTCCTTTTCATAAAATGTGAACCCTAGCTTGTGTGCAAATAGGTAATGCTGATATTAAACTGGTGAGCAAGTTACAATTGTCACGGGAGTACAATTTTGTCAATGTTGTATGAATTGGCAATCTATGAAAATTAATTTTGATGTTGCTACTAATGCTTATTTTTCAGTCACTGCTGCTGTCCTAAGCAACTCATCGGATGACATCATCTCAGCATTCACCAAAAAATTGCTTTCCACTTACCTGAACAAGGGAGAATCCATGGCTGCTCTTACAGAGATTGATTTTGCTATCTTACAAGTCTGCAACAATTTGTTGATTGAGGGTGACTCTTTGGTTTCCATCTTAGCTATTAACAATTAGATTCTCTTCACCGAATGGACCATTGCTCTAACCATCGCCGACATTCAGTTGAAATTTCAGCTTTTTCAAGTTTGGAATGCTACAAAAGTTTTTAGAAGTGCAGACTTTCGTACACACCACCTCACCAAGTGGGCCGCTACTAACCTTGTGTTTAGTAACATTCCTAATTTCTCTTTCATCTTCTCTTCCATTAGAAGTAATAGTGGGAAGGACCCTCCCTATGTAACTCTTCCCTTTTATTTGTATTTGTTCAAAAGAAAAGAAAGAAAGAAAAAAAAGAAGGAAATAATAAGTCAAAATTATTTCGTCAAGTTTGTAATTTGGCAAAATGGGGCAATTTGCATTTGAACAGTAGAGATTGTCAAACATATTTGTCGTGCATGATAGAAGCTCTCTCATGTTTAATTAAGATATATTAAGATTTGTATAATTGACCATTGAAAGGTATATCTCAACCCAAACAATAGCTCTCCCTAGCCTTTAGCCTGTTTTTTTTCTTCAATTACAACATTTTAAAAAATTGTAACTTAGATTAGAAGAACATACTAATATCATTTATTTATATTCAATTGAAGGTGAGACTTGCAACTACAAGATTCGTAAGCAAATTAGAAAATCAAAATGTTTCAATCTTTTTAGCAATTGTTTAATGTTACTAACAGAGACAGAACTAGAAGGTTTCAGAGTAGCATGACTTTTGGTACGATAATTAACCTCCACTAGTAAACCATGAATTTCCAAAAAAGCAAATATGGCGTAAGCTTTTTTCTTTTTTCTTTGGATAACAATGTTTTTTCTTTATTCATTTCATAAAAATATAGTATGTTGCTCTAATAAAACAATATTATAGATACAATGACAAATCTATTCCATCTAAATATGATCTATGTTTTGCTTAACTCTTTGTATGTCACCATCCCAATTAGTTTCCATATCTGCAGCATATTCTGACGAATTACGTCCCTAGCCACTAATCGGTCTATCACAACTTTCTCAACTAGATAATGATTTTCTTGCTTTTTCATCTCCGCTACAAGCGTAATCCCAAACGATTGCCTCTACTATTAGTGACAATTATTTCAAATGTCTAATAATTCATCTACTATTTGTCAATGATTTGCTTACATAAAAGAACCAGAGAAAAAACAAAAGACATACCAAAAATCTAAGATCACTACTCTTAAGATTTCTTGTAAACAAAACCTTAAAAACGATTAAAAGGAATCGAAACCCAAGAAAACTTAAAAAAAAATAAATAAATAAATGTCATAAAGTAAATATAGATAGAAAACAAACAAGAATCACATTGTATAACCCAATTTTTTCCTAAAAGCTTTTTAAGCTTGTCATGATTTTTTATTTTGATATATTGGAAGATTCATTATATCATGATGGAGTTCATTACCTAAGGTCCTAAAATAAATAATTACTCATAAAACGATAGGATCATCTCCATATTTGTTTGATAAATGCAATTAAAAGTTCATTACCATAATTATAAAGCTCCTTTTTTCTTTTTTCTTTTTTGTAGCCCTTCCTTTGTGGCATATTGCTTACAAGTTACAACCACTCAAGAACTGCAACGTGTGCTCCCTTCCCAAAGCACGAGGCTCTTTTCCAGATTTTCTGCCGACCATTACGACGCCGGGTTGATGGGGGTTCAACAGATGCGCACCACGTGTACGGAGAGATCGAAGAGGGTCGTCAAACAAAGCATCACCATCAAGACAACGTCCACCAAACCACCCCTTGGAATCAAAAACTTGTGCGGGGCCCCACGACGTGGACATCTTCCGCAACGTGGCTCCAGATCTGAAACCTCATTGGCTGATAATCAGGTCAAAATAAGCTACGGCCCCACCACACCCTAATATATATATTTTTTAAATAAAAAAATTTATTCGCTTTCAGATACAGATAAGCATTAGAAAATTTAGAATGGAGGGATCTGTGGGAGTGGGGCCCAGTGGCAGGGGAAAGGAGGCGTCGTTGATGGTGACACCACGCATCTGTCCATTGATAAGATCAATCTCATGTCACACGTGTAGGGTTGCAACCGTGGCTCCACTTTTATCATGGCCTCATGGAAATGCTCCACCACATTGTTGGATGGATTTAACAGGGAAAACAAAAATAAAAACAAAAACAAAAGTAATGACTTGGACGTTGAGTATTAAAAAACAAAATCCTTTTATTTATTAAAGGGGAATAGTACGTGTTCTTCTAATTCATTATTAGTGTTCTTCTAACTGTGATGTAACTTTTAAAATCATCAATAAATTAAAAGTCAATAATGATAATCTCAAATTCAACCGTAATTTTAAAAGTCACATCATAGTTGGAAGAACACTAAAAGAACGTCTAGCATTTCCTTTTATTAAATAATTAATATAAAAGTCACTTAAAATACCTTATTACACCAACAAGTATAAAATAAATAAATGCAAATAATAGTATTATTAAGAAAAAAAACCAATGAAAATTATTGGTTAGTTCATAGACTCTACGGAAGTGTGTTTCTATGGACCATGGAGAGAGTATATACAACATATGTTGAAATTTTCAAAGTTAAGAAGAGAGTGCATTCAATATTATAAAAAATTATAAGAGAGAAATTAAGCGTTTGTTAAATCATATATTAGTGATTTTCTATTTGTGAGGTGGGATCTAAGAAATCAAGATCAATTTTCTATGAAAATTTATATTTGCGTCTCTAGACATATTTTAAATATAAAAATGCAACGCTTAAACCTTTTATTAAAATATATGGCCTTGCTTTTAATATAGATGGAAGCTTTTTTTTTTTTTTGTTAAACTAGGTCTCAGGAAAGAGTCATGCTATAAACTATAATCTTATTTTACCTCTAATTTATTTGAGTAATGTTGTAGTGGTCATCACTCATCAATCCTTGAATCAGTATTTCTTTTATATATATATAAAAAAGAGTTAATAAATGTTGTTATATCAATCTACATATGAGATGAGAGTGTAGTATATAATGTTATAACATTTCTCTTCATAAAAAGAGAGAAGGTTAATATACTTCTCTTTATTGTGTAGCATTTTATTTATTTTTTTATTAATGCTACATATATACTCAACTCCCATTTCACTGAATTGATGTGACAGTGTTTACTAGCATGTTGCAGCCTTTACTAAAAAAAAAAAAAAAAAAATCCAAGGACTAATAGACAATACTACTTTTAACCCCGAGTGATGAGGGTGAGGGAGAATGTTAGTGTTTAGAATTTTTTTTTTTAATTAATTATTGTTAAAGTATCAGTTATTATAAAAGTTTAAGTCGATAGAAAATAATGAATTTAATTTATTCATTGTGAAGTTGAGGTTTGAATTTAGAACTTTTGTTATGGTATCATATTAAATGATCGCATATCCTAAAATGAATATTTTTTATTATGAATGAAAGAATTTTGTGAAATATAATAACTTTTGTGTTAGAGTACACGATAGATATAATCCTTATCATATACTAAAACATTTGGAATAGCATTTCCATTTTCCAGCAATAATCATTTCCTCATTGTCTATAAAAATAATTATTTTAAAACCGTTTCATTCTACATCCTTCCATTCTCAATAAAGTCTGAAAAAAATATTTTTGATGTTTCCTCTTCTCTTGCAGTTGATTTAAAAATATTTAAACAGTTTTATGAGATTTGTGTGTTGAAATTGAGGATATAAGATATTTTGTGATATATATATATATATATATATATATATATATATATATATATATATATATATAGTCCACACTTCAAAATCGAAATAAAATTAATAAATTTTTTTAAAAAAAAAAACTTGTCACAACTGACAATTACCGAGCTTTATTTGTAGTTGACTCGAAGATTGTAATTTGAGCAAGTTTGCCTGATGATTTAAACTATGGTCACTAACTAGAGATCTGACCCCATGACTGAGTTGGAGTGACCTTTTTCTTTCACAAAAGTTTGGAGTACTGACTCCACACAAGCTTAACTCACATTATCTTTCAAGCTGTTATTGATTAAAAAAAAAAAAAAACACAAAGCAACTTATATAATAAAAAGTTTCATCAATATGAATTACCAAGTGAAAATGATTTTGCCTTGATCTTGAGCAAGAAATAAATGAAATACTCCAGAATTTGGGGCCTTCTATCTAATCAATTATATGACTAGAACTGGTGAACCGCAACAAGTACATACTCAGTTTGTAAATGTGGCTAGATATTAATCGCTTGCATCTGCTATCCACAACTATCCGCTTTCTGCTATCCGCATATACATATGCGGATACGCATATACAAATGTAAGTAATATTTGCCGCATTTACCCCACTAGTTCTTTAGACGTCGATCATACCATCTTTCTTTAGCCAAAAGCTAATTAACACCTTGATCGTGAATATACTTGCCTCTAAGTTGGTTGTGAAGTCTAAATGCACCAAGTCCAACATATTAGTAAGGGTATAGCATCCTCTACATTTTACGATCAAAATTTTATTTTATTTTTGTATTAAACATTGTACATGGTGTGATACGTCATTTAAATGACATAAATTATTTACCATATAACAAAATATACACAATTTGATTTGTAAAATATAATCCATACCATGAAGAAGATCATAATCCACACATAAAATTCTTCGAGCAACTAAATAATATTAACACTTTCTTGAACCATTACCGCGGTAAGAAGTAATAGTTGCTTGAGGTTAACTTTTAACTACAATCTCCCACGATTAACCTTTTGAGCAAAAAATTTCCTACACTTTGTTATACAATGTTTATTTTTTCTTCTCTTTTTTCAAGGAAAAAAAATTCTAGTGGCCTGTGAGGTATGTACTTTTATTGAATAGCTCCTAAGGTTTAAAAGTTATAAATTTAACCCCTAAGCTTAGAACCATTAGCTCCTAAGGAAAAAAATTCTAGTGGCCCGTGAGGTATGTACTTTTATTGAACCGTCCACTTTTCTTTAAATTTTTAACAGTGATTCCACGACGTCATACCCAACCAAAAGATGACATGACCTGTTTAATAAAAATAAAAATAAAAATAAAAATATTAAAAAACAAAAACAAAATCATTGGGGGGTTATTAAACAATACATAAGTGTTCTGATTAGGTATAATGTAGCAGCATCATTAAAAATTTAATGGAAAGATCTATTTGATAACAGTTCTAACCTTAGGGAATAAATTCAAAAATTGATAACTTTTGAATCTAAGGGAGCGATTTGATAAAAGTCTATACCTTATGGACTAATGGGGCATTTCTCTTTATTTTTTTATTTCTTTTTTGTTTTTTTGCAAAGTTATTCTATTATCACTTTACAAGTGATCAAGGTTGTTGCAAAAACAATCACCTACTAGAGCACATGCAGTGTCATGCACAATAATAGTATAATAGTGAAGAATAAAGACAAAGAAAGCATGAATAAGCAACTTCAAAGATCCTTAATCGGGCTTTAGTGTTTAGCTTAATTCATCTCACTAGTGCTCTGTATAGCCCATAAAAGTATTAATGGCGTGGAACCCCAGCAGCATCTGACATAAAAAAGCCACAGACAATTTTGATATGCGCACACAAAAAATCATCAGAGATTCATGAGCAAGTGTGTTTTGTCATATCATCCCCCCGTGAAGGAGTTAAATCCCCAGTGATCTTAATCACACCCTTCTTAAAGATGAAGGTTGCAACCTCTATACAAATCATATAACATCACATTGTGTAAATTGCTGCCTGCCCAAGCTTCCATTTTTCTCTATAGGAGCCATTCTTTGGAACAAGAATTTGACAATATGCCGTGAAATTCAGATCAAAATTTGAAGTTGTTTTTCAAGTATAACACCATCTCCTGCTGTAGTAGTTGAAATGAAAGGAGAAAAACCAGACTTTGTTAGTAACATATATATGGAAAACATAGGGTGCGTCTTGAGCATCTTGAAGGAAGAATGAGCTCTAGTGATTACCAGAATAATTTATGTTGCATATTTTTACAAAATGAGAAAATACTGAAACTCAGTATTTACTTTGATTTGGTACCTCCTTTTTCAACATGGTTCAATAATGAGTTTTCTTCAGATTAATTGTCTATTAGCTGATGCAGGAATGTTATGTCAGTGGAGAAAATTTTTACTTGGCTGCCATTAGTTTATTCTTCCTGGAGCTTTTTATTTCTTTTGCTAACACCCTTCGGGCAATTAAATGTAGCTTGCAAGGGAAAGTGAAAAGAACTTACAATCAAACAAAGAAGGAAGCATCCACTGGCGCCAGGGAACAAAGCATACCAGAAATTCAATTGGTGAAACTTAGCTCCATCAATGAACAGAATAGGCAAGCTTGCAGCTACATTTTGATTGTACAAACTTGCATTTTAGTACATGATGTGGATTTCTTAGGAAGCCAGCAACAATGGAGAGGACAAGAGAAAAGCTATTTTAATTAGGGCATTACCTGGTGGGTGAGTGGCACCCGTGTAGATCATAAAGGCAATGGAGGCGGCCAGGGCAATGCTCCTAGCAAGCCATCCAGGCCCAAACATAGAGAAAGCCAGTACACCAATGGCGGCACAACCAATTTGAGCCATGAACATATTGTACTTCTGCACAATCACATCAGTGAGATACTAATTAATGTAAGGTCCTGTCATGGACATGAAATGGGTAACAAAGCCAGGAGCAGCAAGATGCTATCGGAATTAGAGAATATCTTAGTTATATTTTAAGGGTATTTTTGTTCTTTTACTTTTAAGTGAACAAAAATACTCTACTATAACTAACTGAATATTCTTCGATTCAAATAAAATCATAATTCAACAAAGCCAATGGCCCAATGGTACCAAGATTGTTAGAATTAATGATTTAAGCCTATTTAATTAGATGAGTCAGATCATAATTTACTTATATATTTTTATACTCATGTTTCAATACGATACAATCTAAACCCATGAACACAAACTACCACTCCTCAGTATTATTTTTTACAAGTTTTGAAAGCATAGAATTTTTTATATTTTAAACTATAAAATTTTTCAAATGTATTCTAAAACGAAACGCTTTTCGTAATTTTATTTGATGCCTATTTAAGATTGCGTTTGAGGGGTTTAAAATTGTTTTTAACATTCAAAAAGTCCGTTTGAAAATAATAATAATAATAATAAATAAATAAAAACTTGTTTGGTAAAAAAATTAAAAGCGTTTTTAATAGTCCAAAAAGCCTAAAAATAGCCAAAACGTACTTTTGACAAAAATTTAAAAATAAAGCTTTTTATTCAAAAACTCTTTTTAACTTAAAAACTCAATTTCTCAAACGCAATTTCAAATAAGCTCTAACTAGTATATCCCTAGGTCGGGTGGAACAAGCTCTAATCCCAATGAGCTTACTATTGGGCCAGAGCGGGCCCTAGAAGGTCCACAATGCAAACAATTTTGTCTACATGTACACGTGTCAGGAGGGTCCCATCCAAGCATGATTTTATCCAAAATTTATATGGGCCGGGCCATTGATCAAGGACAGCTCAGTAAGGCCAGTGTGGGCTTTATCGACACAGGCCCGAGAGAGAGAGAGAGAGAGAGAGAGGGAGTACCCGGGCAGCGGGAGAGGAGGGAGCGGCGAAGAGAACGGCAGAAACAGCCCCCAAAGGTGCAATCGTCATTGAAATCCCTTTTGAGGCGAAAGCCTGATCCAATTTCCCCAATACCGCCATTGCTGCGAATGCCCCTGCAGAAGGCCAGAGGACATCGCTGAGGGAAGGAGCTGCAGGCCGCTTCCCAGGTTTCCAATCATCCCAGAACGGTGCCGCCACGTTGCTCGATGACGCCACCACCGCATGTTCTACTCTTCTTCTTCTTCCTTTTATTCCTCCTATGTTGCTAATTATACCTCTCCCATCATTGTGATTGAAACCAAGACACCTTTCTAAAACAACCACTTTGTTTTGAACGAAATGGGTCTTGGATAGCGATGAAATTGCCGGAGAAAATGACAGCAGCGACGTCGACAATGTTGGTGGTATCAATGAACCATTTTGATGATTTTGATAACAGGTAGCCCTTAATTGCATGCCCATTTCTCAGATTCCCTCTCTTTCTCTCTCTCTCTCTCTCGTCTCTACCTTCCACTTGTTCCTGGTGGATATGATCCAATCTCAACCTCAGGAAATATTTGAGTGCTTATATATATAAAATTCATATGGGCAGAGGCGGTGCTGAACCTTGATAGTTGGAAATCCAGTGTGGTTTCAAAAGTGGGCTTTTGGGGTGGTCGAAAGGTCATATTGGATAATTTGGATTAAAAGTAATTACAAATTGGCTCAAAAGGTGTACCAAAAGTCGTCGCCGATGATTGGTAATGCTTCCTTTTTTAGGTGCTGCACATTACATGATTACTAATCTTTTGATGAATGCAATTGATAACCCTATGTGAACCATCATGTCCCATTGTTCTAGAGATCCAAGTTTTTTTTTAAAAAAATTACTTTTGAAAAAAACCTTTTCCAATTAAGAATATGAGCAACATTTTTAATTGGCAACTAAAAACATAAAACAGTCACAGAAACATCATTACGCTTATGTCACGTCGTAATACTTTTTTAAATAAAAAATAAAATCTAAAAAGCATTAACAAATAGCAAATTTATATGCAAATTGTTAATAATTCTGATAGTACATGTGAAAAAGTTCACATAAAATTTACGTGTATGAATAAGCAATTGTACGCAAGTGAGTTTAGGTTGCTTTCTTATAAGATGCTGCCCATATTATTAACAGTTTAAAGAGAAAACAAATTGCTGGGGAATGAATACTATAGTTCTTACCAAAAAAAAAATACTATAGTTTATTGCTAATTAAGCTATTGCAAAACATCTAGATACGAGACACGAAGCCACCGTCCACCGCAAGATCATGTCCAGTCACAAACTCATTGCACGCAAGGAACAGCACAGCATCTGCCACGTGCTTCACCTTCAGCGCATTCCCTTTCAACCTCCTGAGTTTCTCATACACCTTCTCAACCTCCTCCGCGCTCCTCCCTAGCGCCCGGGTGGTCAACCGCGTCGCGATATCATTCGGTGACACGCAGTTCACCCTAATCCCGTGCACCCCAAGCTGGACGCTGGCTGACCGAACCAGGCCCACCACCGTGTGCTTCGACATGCAATAATCGCCACCCCTCGACACACCGCGACTGCCAAGCACGCTCCCGTGCACCCGATACTCCCCCTCACGCTCCCTTCCACCATCACACGCGCCGCGTGTTTCATGCACAAGGCCATGCCACGTACGTTGACTGCAAACAACCGGTCAAACTGTGAAAAGTCAAGCTCGAGGACGGTCTGATCGGAGGGACTTATAATCCCAGCGTTGCTGAACATGACGTCGAGCTGGCCGTGTTTCTGGACTGTTGATTCCACCAAGGTTTTGACTTGTCCTCGTCAGCAACATCGCAGTGGATGTAGTTGCACTTGTGTATGCCGATGGATGTGGCTACTTGGTGACCCAGTTGGTCTTGGATATCGGCGATCACGACCATGCGTGTGCCATGTTCGGCAAAAAGGCGCGCCGTAGCCTCGCCTATGCCGCTTTCACCGCCGGTGATTATGGCTACTTTGCCTTGTAGACTGCTGTTGGGCACTGCGGAGGAGCCTGCCATTGTAATTTGTAAATTAACCAGACAATAGAAACTGTTATTGGCTTGAAGAAGATGACCAATATTACATATATAGTTGATAACCTGTTAAATCAGAAAGCAAATGGCTCCATTTAGAAAGCGCCATTGTACGTATGTTTAGTAGAAAACGATAGATATTTTTGTGCAACAGGGCTTCCAGTTATTATGAGTTTTGCGTTAATTTGCTGAAAAACTGTTGGACATATAAAATATATTAATATATAAGCCCAATACATTTGAACAAAAAACAAGTGAAACAATTGTAGATGGATTTTTTTTAAAAAAATAAAGAATTATTTAATTAAGGTAATTTTGGCCATCATCTTGTCATCTCGATCAAAAAAAAAGTAGTAGATTAAGAATTAGGATCATCTCGATTTCATTTGAACTGAATAATATCCAGTTAGTTATAGTGGAGGGGTATTTTTGTACGCTCAAAAAGTGAAAAGACAAAAATACCCTTCCACTATAACTAATTCAACCACTAAAGAAGGAATTAGGATCCTCTCAATTTCATTTAAACTGAATAATATCCGCCAAATACCCTCCACTATAATTAATTGGATATTATTCCGTTCATTTAAACTGGAGAGGATCTTGTTCCAAGCATCAATAAGTATTTAATCATTGATGGGCCATTAATTAGTAAAGATTAAGGCGTTTTAGGCTTCTTCTTTTTTTGTTAGAAAAAGTGTAGTGATGTAATATAAAAATGAAAACTATTATTATTCTTATTATTATTATATATTTTTAAGATTGTTTATTGCATTTTTCTTTTTATAAATATATATTACTAGAGTAATGCGATTTAGTAGACTGCTATACAACTATTATACATCTTAATGAGGTGCCGATAAAAATTTGGCTAGCTATTTGATAAGCACTTGTAAAAAAAAAACCATCAATAGCTATTTTTTAATGCCATGCTATCTCAATTAATAATAAAGCTGGAATTATTGCACAAAATTAAGACTAGTGCTTCTTTAATTCCTCTTGCAAAATGCTTAAATAGATGCCACAATACATACAAACAAACAAACAAAACTCCTTCATTAATTAATCAACTGAAAGGCAACTTCTTCCCGGCCTTATTAAAAAACTCGAAAAGCTAGCTAGGACCATTCACATAGTCACATGCATGCACACGTGATGAATAAAATAATCCTAATTAACTAATTAATTAAGTAAGCCACAATCCACCACTCACATAATATGATTTTTATTATATTCTCAAAATTTTATAGGAGTCAGGTATGGTTAGCATTCCCTGCCAAAATTGCAAGAATAACGAGAAGATCACACCATAAAATATATGATTATTGACCAAAACACAATAATCGGAATCTTAGTGTGGATCCGATCGAGCATCAACCAATTCCGAAACCCAAATAAGTTTGCTGCTTATTTTTGAAGCTATGGGTTTTGGGAGTGTGATTATTTAGCAAGGAAGCCACAATCCACCACAAGGTTATGCCCGGTGACACACACAGAATCATTAGATGCAAGAAACAACAGCGCATCGGCTATGTGATTCTCTTTCAATACGACCCCTTTTAAAGGAATGTGCGGCTCAAAAATCTTTTCCACTTCCTCTGCTTGCTCTGCATCCACCCCATGCACATGGCATGTAAGTGGCGTAGTTATTATAAACGGTGACACGCAGTTCACCCTGAGCCATGCGCTTCAAGCTGATTGCTTGCTGATCGAACCAGTCCAAGCACCGCGTGCTTAAACATAAAATAATCAATGAACTTGCCGAAACCAGTGCAAGAGGCCACACTCGCCGTGCATACAATGCTCCCCCTCACGTGCCCATCGACCATCGCTCGCGCCGCATGCTTTACGCAAGCAACCATGCCTCGAATGTTGATTGCAAACAGGCGGTCAAGTTCTGAAAAGTCAAGATCAAGAATGGTCTGGTCAGACCTACTCCCGACCCCAGCATTACTCACCATGATGTCGAGCTGCCAGTGATTTTGGACCGTCAATTCTACCATGGCTTTGACTTGCTCTTCACCTGAAACATCACAATGGATGTAGCTGGCATGCTCCAATCCAATGGATTCGGCTACTCTTTGACCTATTTCATCTTGGATATCAGCGATCACCACCATACGTGCACCATTGTTGGCAAAAAGTCGTCGGTTGCCTCTCCAAGGCCCATTGCGCCTCCCGTGACTATCACCACCTTGCCCACCAGTTTCTTCTTGCTCAATGTCGTTTGATCAGCCATTGTTTAAATATTTACCACACAATTGATTGAATTTGAGATCATATACAAGAAGTTGGAACTATATATATATCCGTTGAGCACTTCAAAAGGATCTGTAGGCGAAAATTTGGCATTTCACATCTTCCATATGCATGTGTCGAATTACCTCTTTAACTGGACCATTTCAAGGAGAAAAAAACGGCATCGCCAAAATTGCATGACATATATGAAGGAATTTGTGGACATAACTCATCTCATAAAACGGTTTAATAAGAGAGAGTTGTGTATTCCTTACAAATATGCTCAAGATCTTGTCCACAGACAATGTGAGATTATTTCTCAACACATTCCCTCACATACAAACCGGTATTTTTCTTGGTCCTTGCCACGGGATAAGTAGTGTGGGCCCCAATATTCACCATGTGGTAGGCTATGATACCATGAAGAAATTCGTGAGCCTAACTCATCTCAGAAAACCGGTTCAATAAGATAGAGTTGTTCATTCCTTATAAACATGTCCAAGATCTTGTCCACAGGCAATTGGAATTATTTCTCAACAATAAATAAGTGATCTGTTAGCAATATTTGAACACGCATTGTCACGTTGGATCACATACACAAGCAATAATAATTAAAAACCGCGAGTCTTCCCAAAACTAAGAATAAGTTAAGAAATTGAAGTAGGATAGAAAGAAAATCACTCCTGGACCGTTTCTTTTCGGAAAATAATGAATAATATTCAAAAGATGCTTAGGAATAATATTCATTTTGTGAAAAATAATAATTTAAGCTAAATCCAACATATAATATTTTATACCAAAACAAAGAGGGTCTTGAAATCTTGAATTGCCGGGGGAGCCATTATGGCTGCTTTGCCTTGTCTGTCGACTGTCATTGTAAACCACACGATATAATCGGGCCGGCTGACTAATGCGCTATAAAAGTAACTCTTATTAGTTTCAAGAAGATGCCCAATAATAATGTAGTTGTTAACCTGTTAAATCAGAAAGCAACCTCTCCATTTAGAAAGTCATATATATATATATATATATAGACTGATTTAGTTGGTAACATGTTAACTCATAAAGCAAATTTCTACATTTAAAAAGCACTGTTCTATGTTTCTTAGAAAACGACAGAGTATTTTTATATGTATAATATATAACATATAAGCCACGACAAAAACTTGCACTATTGTACATATTACTAATGATTTTTGACACACAATTCGTAAACTCAATAGAAAATCAATACAAAATTATGGTATCCTCAACGTGTTTCAGACAAAAATTTATTTAATATAGGTGATCAATATGTTGATAAATCGGGAGGATTTTATTGTAACATGCACAGAAGCTAGTGCGATACAGTTTATTTATGCTGCAATTACAAACTACTACCCACGTACAAAGCTACCATCCACCAGCAGATCATGTCCAGACACAAACTCATTACAAGCAAGGAAGAGCACAGCATCCGCCACATCTTTCACGTTCAGCACATGCCCTTTCAGCCTTGCGTATGTCTCATACACCTTCTCAACCTCCTCCGCGCTCTTCCGATGCACCTGGATCGTCAACGGCGTCGCGATACCATTCGGTGACACGCAGTTCACTCTAATCCCGTGCACCCCAAGCTGCACGCTCGCTGATCGAACCAGGCCCACCACTGCGTGCTTTGACATGCAGTAATCGGTTCGCTTCCTCGCGCCGTGGCTAGCAGCCACGCTCCCCGTGCACACGATACTCCCCCTCACGCGCCCTTCGACCATTGCACGCGCCGCGTGTTTCACGCACAAGGCCATGCCACGCACGTTGACTGCGAACAACCGCTCAAACTGTGAGAAGTCAAGCTCGAGGACGGTCTGATCGGAGGGACTCACAATTGCAGCGTTGCTGAACATGACGTCGAGCTGGCCGTATTTCTGGACGGTTGATTCCACCAAGGCTTTGACTTGGTCCTCGTCAGCAACATCACAGTGGATGTAGTTGCACTTGTGTATGCCGATGGATGTGGCTACTTGGTGACCCAGTTGGTCTTGGATATCGGCGATCACGACCATGCGTGTGCCATGTTCGGCAAAAAGGCGCACAGTGGCCTCGCCGATGCCGCTTGCACCGCCAGTCACAATGGCTACTTTGCCCTGAAGATTGTTGTAGCACAGTGCGGAGGAGTCTGCCATTGGAAACCACACAATAGAAATGATGAGCAGACCAATCAAATTGGATGCATTTTGAAAGTAGTTGTACTTTTATATGATGGCCGATGTGAAATTAATGAACGGTTGAGATTTATGAATTTTAAAATTTTAAGATTTTTTAAAAAATTTAAGATTTATTTTAAATGCTTAAATTAAATCAACAGTTAAAATTTAAAAATTAAAAAAAAAATTTAGAAAATTTCATGGAAAGAGGCTGACGCCTGTTTTAGTGTGTACAATAATTTCGTGTGCAATAATGTTTCCTTTCTTTTTCTAAAGCAATTAATAGCAGAATTGAAAAAAATAAATAAAGGAAAAGATACTTCAATGTGGATCCCACCTGCTGACAGATGGGATTGGGGGGAGGACCATGGCGATCATCAGTGTTTGTCATAGATGATAATTCAGGGCAAGAGTCACAAATCAGTATGGGAGGAAGACAGTAGAGAATTAGCAAACATACAACAATTTACTCTTGCATATCATTTCACAAAAAGTTGTTATGAAACGGTAGCTTTATTGACCAAGACACAATAATCGGAACAAACAGAGCAGAATTAGCAAACATACAACAATTTACTCTTGCATATCATTTCACAAAAAGATGTGAAACAGTAGTTTTATTGACCAAGATACATAATCGGAATCTTAGTGTGGATCCGATGGAGCATCAACCAAATTCCGAAACCCAAATAAGTTTAGTATTTGTTTTTTTGAAGCTCTGGGGTTTGGGAGTTTGATTATTTAGCTAAGAAGCCACGATCCACCACAAGGTTATGCCCGGAGACACACGCAGAATCATTAGATGCAAGAAATAGCAGCACATCGGCTATGTGATTTTCTTTCAGTACAACCCCTTTTAAAGGAAGATGTGGCTCAAAAATCTTTTCCACTTCCTCTGCTTGCTCTGCATCCACCCCATGCACACCACATGTCAGTGGCGTAGTTATTACAAACGGTGACACGCAGTTCACCCTAATCCCATGCCCTCCAAGCTGATTGCTTGCTGATCGAACCAGCCCAAGCACCGCGTGCTTGGACATAAAATAATCAATGAACTTGTCGAAACCAGTGCAAGAAGCCACACCCGCCGTGCACACAATGCTCCCCCTCACGTGCCCGTCGACCATCGCACGCGCCGCATGCTTTACGCAAGCAGCCATGCCTCGAACGTTGATTGCAAACAGGCGATCAAGTTCTAAAAAGTCAAGATCAAGAATGGTCTGGTCGGACCTACTCCCAATCCCAGCATTACTCACCATTATGTCGAGCTGCCCGTGATTTTGGACTGTCGATTCCACCAAGTATTTGACTTGCTCTTCATCAGAAACATCACAATGGATGTAGCTGGCATGCTCCAATCCAATGGATTCGGCTACTCTTTGGCCTACTTCATCTTGGATATCAGCAATCACCACCATACGTGCACCGTTGTTGGCAAAAAGTCGTGCGGTTGCCTTTCCAATCCCACTTGCGCCTCCAGTGACTATGGCCACCTTGCCATCTAGTTTCTTCAAGCTTAATCCGGATTCAGCCATTGTTTTTTACACACAATTGAAATTGAGATGATACGAAAAAGGCGACCACTAATATATATATATATATATATATATATATATATATATATATATATATATTTGTTGGGTAGTGTGAAGCTTCATTCCCTCTCTCTGTTTAGGAAAAATTTTGCTGGGGGCAGTATAAGAAAGTGACACTCAACCAACAACATTTTGAAAGCATAAGAAAGTGACACTCAACCAACAACATTGTAGTCAAATTTGTAGGGCGGACCCAGAATTGAACAGATGCCGCCGCCTTTGGAAATTTTGGAAAGAGACAAATCTAAGGTCTCGTTTGGTTTGCGAAATGTTTAGTCCATTTGAAAAGGATTAGCTACTATTGGGAATAGAAAAGTGGAATAGATTAGCTATTCCTATTCCTTTATTTGTTGTAACGCTGTAATAGACTAGCTAATCCTATTCCTTTGTTTGGTACAATGCAATATGTTGGTGAATAGAATCATATTGTGATCAAATTTCCTAAAATACCCTTATAATATAAATACAATTTATATTATTAAGGACTTTCTTTTTTTTTAAAAAAAAAAAAAAAAAACACATAAACAACTTTACTATAATTTCTTTTTCTTTTTTGTTTTTAATTATGTCAGGTATATGGCCTTTTGTTTTTTGTTTTTTTGCAATTATGCTACAAAATTATTTATATTAAAAAAATATAGTTGGAGAAAATAGAATCAAACTCAATCTTGAAATCAAAAACAAAACAACAAAAAAAAACAAAAAAAGAAGTTGGAGAATGTACAGAGAATCAAAAGAAATTTAAAAAAAAAACAGATTATATATTTGTATTTTATAAAAACCTTACAGATTTTGTTTCTCCGTCAATGAAAAAAAAAACTGAGAAAAAAGAGAGACGGAGAAACAGAATTAAAAAAAAAAAGGTACATAAATAAAAACACAGAGAAACAGAGAGAAGAGATTCAGAGAGAAACGATACAAAGAATCAAAGAAAAAAAAAAAAAAAAAAAAAAAAACTGAGAAATGGTACAAAGAATGGAGATGCCATAGAGAAAAAAAAAAAAATCGTTTGCACTTGCAAAAAAATTGTACCAGAAGAATCAGAGAGAAAATAGAAAGAGATAAAAAAAGAGATAACGAAATATAGAAATGAAGAAAAAAGAAACGGATATATATATATATATATATATATATAGAGAGAGAGAGAGAGAGAGAGAGAGAAATATAGAAGAATCAGAGAGAGACAGAACGAAATTTAATCCCACAAATGGAGTTTTTTGTGGCAATTTACACAATTAATTTAATCTCATAGGAAAAGATTAGCTAAGCCACTCATTTTTTAGTGGTTTAACTAATTCTATGTGTATGAGATTAGTAGTCCCATGAGAATAAACTATTTTCAGGAATAAAGTGTTACCAAACAAAGTATTAGTTATACCTAATGTTAGCTAGTCCAATTGAAAGGTTTATTCCAAAAACCAAACGGGGCCTAAGGCGATGCCACCCCCTTTGAACAGATGCTGCCACCTTTGGAAACAACATTGTAGTCAAATTTGTTGGACTTCGCAGGATTTTCGGAGTTGTTTGATAATGGTTTAATTAAGTCTATTTTTTTTTTCTTTATTTATTTATTTTTTATCTAAATTGGGTGAAAAGAACGAAGGAAGTTCATCAGCCTCTCGTGTGTTCTTAATATATGAAAAACAAAGATTTTTGATAGAATTTTTCTCAATTATCTTAAGGCTATTAAAAAAGAGAAATGATATATTACTATATTTTTATCTTACACTACTTATCTCACAATACCGATTCAACAGTAAAATTCAACATTTACATTGCTTTTTTGTTTTTTTTAACAATGACTAATTAATTAAAGAGTTTGTTAAAATTGATATATTAACATTGTGATATAGTTATGATATTAAAATATAATTTTTAGTATTACTGATTACAAAAATATATGCTTATGTCATCCTTAAAGAACACACAACTATTTTATTGTTCTTTCAACCCAATTCAAAATAATCTTTGTCCAATTCTTAAGGCAGTTGAATGGCTTTATATAAATATAATTATTTTCAGAGAGAAAAATCAATCGTTTTGATTTTTTTTTATTTGAGAAGGTGACACTCAACCAGTGACATTACACGACCGGAAGGCAATCCAATCGTGAATAGTAGTCGAATTTGTTGGGCGCCAGAATTGAACAAATGCCGCTGGCCCGCTACGCTTGGAAATTTTCTAAGGCAAAGAGACAAGTATAGGGACTCGGATTCCGCTTGCGTATTGTTATTTTAATAATAATATCTATTTTATAGTTTAATTAATAGTTAAAATTAAATTTTAAAGTTAAATTACTTTTAAAAACTTTTAATAAAAAAAATTTAAAAAATTTAATCTTAACCATTAATTAAATTACTGCATATAAGTCAAATTTCTTTTCCTTTGTCGGGCGATAACGACTCAGTCTCTTTGAGCATCTCCAGCAAGAGTGGCTATTTTAGCCGCTCAAAATGCACATTTATCTATTTTAGCTATTAATTTTTGGGCAAGGCTTAGGTGCGGTAGTTCAAAACTACCGCACCATGCAGTAGTCCAAAACTGCACCGTTTGGTGCAGTTTTGGGCAATAAACAAATAGTTCTTTTAAAGAAAAAGAAAAAGAAAAATATTTAAAAACTAAAAGTACTAAAAAAATAGAAGAGAAAAAAAAAAAAATGAAAAGGGTGGAGCCACCCCTTGGCCAAAATGAAAAATATTTTTAATTATTAGTTTTTTATATTTTTTAATTCTTAAATAATTGTTTGTTATATTTAAAAAAAAAACCTATTTTTTCCCAGCCCAAAACTGCACCGTTTGGTTCAGTTTTGAATTTTTCCTTCTCAAAACTGCACCAAACGGTGCAGTTTTGGACTACTGCATGGTGCGGTAGTTTTGCACTACCGCACCTAAGCCTTCCCCTTAATTTTTAACACAAATTCCAACGGATTATCTATTTTACTCTCTATTTTTTTAAAATATTATTTTTTACCTTTTTTTTATTATTATTATTTTTCCACTTCTCTCTCTCACTCTGGCTCACCACCTCTCTCTCCCTCTCCGCTTTCTCCTCCATCAGCAAAGAATCAAAGGCACCCAAAAACTGATTTTTCTCCACTGTTCCTCCAAAAATCAACCCCAATCACCGAAAATCATTCAAACAAAATACCCATTCATCTCTATAGGAAATTAAGCCCAAATCAACAAAAGAGGAGAGAAAATGGGTCAAGCCTTGTCGTCGATTACTTTGTTGAGGAAGAGGGAGAGAGCTGGGAGAGAGGGAGGAGAAAGGCGAGAAGGCAAAGAGAGAGACGGGGAGCGAGAGTTCACTGTTCATGCTAAATGAAAAATCTACGCATCGACTCTTCCGTTAAAGATTTGACTACTTTTTTGGAGATGCTGTAAAACATATTTTTTTAATATAATTTTTTTTCTAACTCTTTTAATGATATTAAAAAGAGAAATATTATATATTATATTTTTATTTTATAATACTTATGTGACAGTCAAAATCGGGATTTTTTTTTTAAAATAATAACTAATTAATTAAAAAGTAAGTTACGACTTATAGCATAAAAATATGAGAATACTAAGTGCTTTTGAGTGTTCTCAATTCTCATAGTCCTAAGTACATATTATTTTCTAAAAACTAAATGATAAATAAGGGGCTGCTTTTTTTTTTTTTTTTTTTTAAGAAAATAATATACACTTATGATTAAGAGGACACCAGAAGAGTATATAGTATTCTCCAAAATAATTTAGTTTATAGCATTACACATTAAAAAAGTTTATGCTTCTTTCATTGTTAAAGGGTGGCTTTATATTAATATAATTATTTTAAGAAAGAAAAATCAATCGTCTTGATTTTTTGATTGATTTGCAATCGGTAATTTCTACTTTCTAGTCAACTTTCAAATATTTGCAATCTCTCCTACCACGGTTGTACTATAATTATATATTTGAGTAATGCTAGGTACCATACTTTTATTTTTCTAAAATCTTCTTAAAGCTGACGTGGCTTTTAAAATTACTATTAAATTTTAAATGAATCATATTTGAATTTTGATCAAATGATGATTTTAAAAGTCATATCAGCTCTAGGAGAATAAAACGATGGTACCTAACATTACTCTATATATTTAAGGAAAATGTTAGGTGCTCTCTTAGTGTTTTTGTTTTTTTTTTTTTTTTTTTTTTTTTTTAATGCAATAGAAAGTTAAATTAAGAAACCTAGAACACTCTCTTAGTGTTTATGGTGCTTTCTTAATCCTAAGTGGATATTATCTACTAAAAATTAGGTAAGAGAAATCTTTGTTTTTTTATAAAATAATAACACTAGGAGAGAATACTTCAAATATTTCAGTTCAAGTATGAAAGAAAAATATAATTAAGTTTCTTCCCTTAATTTGTTGGCTTGATATGAAAGTCGGTGCGTTACTGGTTGTGTAGTGGATCTTTTGTAAACGACAAAATGATTTGATTTTAAATATAGGTGATCAATACGTTGATAAATCGGGAGGATTTTATTGTAACATGCACAGAAGCTAGTGAGATACAGTTTATCAATGCTGCAATCAGAGACTACTACCCACGTACAAAGCTACCATCCACCAGCAGATCATGTCCAGACACAAACTCATTGCAAGCAAGGAAGAGCACAGCATCCGCCACATCTTTCACGTTCAGCACATGCCCTTTCAGCCTCGCGTATGTCTCATACACCTTCTCAACCTCCTCCGCGCTCTTCCGATGCGCCTGGATCGTCAACGGCGTCGCGATACCATTCGGTGACACGCAGTTCACTCTAATCCCGTGCACCCCAAGCTGCACGCTCGCCGATCGAACCAGGCCCACCACTGCGTGCTTTGACATGCAGTAATCAGTTCGCTTCCTCGTGCCGTGGCTAGCAGCCACGCTCCCCGTGCACACGATACTCCCCATCACGCGCCCTTTGACCATCGCACGAGCCGCGTGTTTCACGCACAAGGCCATGCCACGCACGTTGACTGCGAACAACCTCTCAAACTGTGAACCTCTCAAACTGTGAGAAGTCAAGCTCGAGGACGGTCTGATCGGAGGGACTCACAATTGCAGCGTTGCTGAACATGACGTCGAGCTGGCCGTGTTTCTGGACGGTTGATTCCACCAAGGCTTTGACTTGGTCCTCGTCAGCAACATCAGTGGATGTAGTTGCACTTGTGTATGCCGATGGATGTGGCTACTTGGTGACCCAGTTGGTCTTGGATATCGGCGATCACGACCATGCGTGTGCCATGTTCGGCAAAAAGGCGCGCCATGGCCTCGCCAATGCCGCTTGCACCGCCAGTCACAATGGCTACTTTGCCCTGAAGACTGTTGTAGCGCAGTGCGGAGGAGTCTGCCATTGGAAACCACACAATAGAAATGATGAGCAGAGCAAACAAATTGGATGCATTTTGAAAGTAGTTGTACTTTTATATAATCGTGTAGGGTTGAAATTTATAAATTTAAAAATCTTAAATTTTAAAAAGGTTTTTAGAATTTATTTTAAATGTTTAGATTCAACGATTGAGATTTATAAATTTATAAATTTTAAATTTTAAAATTTTTAAAAAAATTTCATGGAAAGAGGCTGACGCCTGTTTTACTGTACTGTGTACAATAATTTCACGTGCAATAATGTTTCCTTTCTTTTACTAAAGCAATTAATAGCAGAATTGAAAAAAAAAAAAAAAAGAGAAGGAAAAGATACTTCAATGTGGATCCCACCTGCTAACAGATGGGATTGGGGGGAGGACCATGGTGATCATCAGTGTTCGTGAAAAGATACTTCAATGTGGATCCCACCTTCTAACAGATGGGATTGGGGGGAGGACCATGGTGAGCATCAGTGTTCGTCATAGATGATAATGAAGGGCAAGAGTCACAAATCAGTATGGGAGGAAGACAACAGAGAAAAGGAGGAAAAACAGAGCAGAATTAGCAAACATACAACAATTTACTCTGGCATATCATTTCACAAAAAGATGTTATGAAACGGTAGCTTTATTGACCAAGACACAATAATCGGAATCTTAGTGTGGATCCGATGGAGCATCAACCAAATTCCGAAACCCAAATAAGCTTTCCCCCTTTTTTTTTTATTTTTTATTTTTTATGAAGCTCTGGGTTTTGGGAGTTGATTATTTAGCTAAGAAGCCACGATCCACCACAAGGTTATGCCCGGTGACACACGCAGAATCATTAGATGCAAGAAACAACAGCGCATCGGCTATGTGATTCTCTTTCAATACAACTCCTTTTAAAGGAATATGCGGCTCGAAAATCTTTTCCACTTCCTCTGCTTGCTCTGCATCCACTCCATGCACATCGCATGTAAGTGGCGTAGTTATTATAAACGGTGACACGCAGTTCACCCTGATTCCGTGCGCTCCAAGTTGATTGCTTGCCGATCGAACCAGCCCAAGCACCGCGTGTTTGGACATAAAATAATCAATGAACTTGTCGAAACCAGTGCAAGAAGCCACACTCGCTGTGCACACAATGCTCCCCCTCACGTGCCCGTCGACCATCGCGCGTGCCGCATGCTTAACGCAAGCAGCCATGCCTCGAATGTTGATTGCAAACAAGCGGTCAAGTTCTGAAAAGTCAAGATCAAGAATGGTCTGGTCGGACCTACTCCCAACCCCAGCATTACTCACCATGATGTCGAGCTGCCCGTGATTTTGGACCGTCAATTCCACCACTGATTTGACTTGCTCTTCATCAGAAACATCACAGTGGATGTAGGTGGCATGCTCCAATCCAATGGATTCGGCTACTCTTTGGCCTACTTCATCTTGGATATCAGCGATCACCACCATACGTGCACCGTTGTTGGCAAAAAGTCGTGCAGTTGCCTCTCCAATCCCACTTGCGCCTCCGGTGACTATGGTCACCTTGCCATCCAGTTTCTTCAAGCTTAATCCGGATTCAGCCATTGTTTTTTACACACAATTGAAATTGAGATGATATGAAAATGACGACCACTAATATATATATATATTTGTTGGGTAGCGTGAAGCTTCATTCCCTCTCTCTGTTTAAATTTTTTGCAAGGGGCAGCATAAGAAAGTGACACCCAACCAAAAACAATGTAGTCAAATTTGTAGGGCGGACCCATAATTGAACAGATGCCGCCACCTTTGGAAATTTTCGAAAGAGACAAATCTAAGGTGATGCGGTTGGACTTCGCAGGATTTTCGGCCTTGTTTGACGATGGTTTAATTAAGTCTATTTTTTTTTATTATTATTTATTATTTTCTTTTTTTATCTAAATTGGGTGAAAAGAACTAAGGAAGTTCATCAGCCTCTCGTGTGTTCTTAATATATGAAAAACACATGATTTTTTTATAGAGTTTTTCTCAACTATCTTAATGCTATTAAAAAAGAGAAATGATATATTATTATATTTTTATTTTACACCTATCTCACAATACCGATTCAACAGTCAAAACCAACATTTACATTGCTTTTTTTTTTTCTTTTTTTTTTTTAACAATGACTAATTAATTAAAGAGTTCATTAAAATTGATACATTAACATTGTGATATAGGTATGATATAAAAATATAATTTTTAGTATTGCTGATTACAAAAATATATGCTTATGTCATCCGTAAAGAACACAACTATTTTATTGTTCTTTCAACCCAATTCAAAATAATCTTTGTCCAATTCTTAAGGTTGTTGAATGGCTTTATATAAATATAATTATTTTAAGAGAGAAAAATCAATCGTTTTGATTTTTTTATTTTATTGCAATCGATCTGTAGATTCTAGCCAACCTTCAATATTTGCAATCCCACCTACCACGTTTGTACTACTCTACAACTGCACAGCAAGGATCAATTCTCTAAAAACTTTAGACTTTTTGCTGTAAGATTTATAAATTCAAAATATTTCTTTATGCGAATATTGGGGGATTTTTATACTGATCATCAACCTTATAATGACTGCAGGTGGCGGAAAGAGAAATTAAGAAAGTGGAAGTGATGGTGTTTAAGCGACATTTAGAAAATTGTTGTTGACTCTCTTTAAAGTTACGTCGTTTGAGCTGAAAATGATGGTGTTTTAATCTTACCTGCAGATTTAAAATAACAGGAGATGTGCCGCTATGTAAGACCAACTTTCAGTATTTGTAATATCCCACCTACCCTTTTCTACTACTTGTTGCACAAACATATATGGATCAATTCCCTATAATTTTTAGAGTATTTTTATCAATCCTAAATTTCTTTCAAATCTCAATTATTGAATGGTTAAACCAATCACTTATTTAGTAGATTTAATTAGGTCAACGTGATACTTAACATTCATGCGGAGTTAACTTTCTTTTTCCTTAATGTGGGACTAGCTTTTTTAAGTGTCACAATTTCCCTCGCTCAAATTAATTACTTGGCAAGTTGGTTGTAATGAATATACAATTTAATTTGTGGGGGAGCACCAAGAAAAAACAAATCAACCGGCTAGCTTGATATTTAGTCCTAATTAAGACGTGATTGGTTTGAAATTAATCTTAATTTGTAAAATACATTGTTCTATATATTCATGAAATTAATCTTCATGATTCATACATGTTATATATATATATATTCTTGGAAGACAGCAAGGGATCAGAGTTGGGCGAACCATCTAACAATTTACTCTTGCATATTATTACAAAGATGTTATCAAATGGCATCTTTATTGCCAACAAAGCTTTTGCTGCTTAACTAGAGTTGGAACTTGATTACTTGATCAGGAAGCCACCATCCACCACAAGGTTATGGCCGGTGACACACGCAGAATCATTGGAAGCAAGAAACAGAAGGGCATCGGCTACGTGAATCGCCTTCAATGCAAGCCCTTTCAGAACAATGTTGGGCTCAAAAATCTTTTCCACTTCCTCTTCTTGGTCAGGATCCATCCCAACCGCATGACATGTCATTGGCGTAGCGATTATATATGGTGATACGCAGTTCACCCTGATCCCATGTGCTCCAAGCTGATTGCTCGCTGATCGAACCAGCCCAAGCACCGCGTGCTTCGACATGAAATAATCAATGAACTTGTCAAAAGCAGAGCAAGAGGCCACACTCGCCGTGCACACAATGCTCCCCCTCACGTGCCCGTCGACCATCGCACGTGCCGCATGCTTTACACAAGCCGCCATGCCGCGGACGTTGACTGCAAACATGCGGTCGAGTTCTGAGAAATCAAGATCAAGAATGGTTTGGTCAGAGCGGCTTAACAACCCAGCGTTACTCAACATGATGTCGAGCTGCTTGTGATTTTGGACAGTCGATTCCACCATGGCTTTGACTTGCTCTTCATCGGTAACATCACAGTGGATGTAGCTGGCTTGCTCCAATCCAATGGATTCGGCTACTCTTCGGCCCACTTCATCTTGGATGTCAGCGATCACCACCATGCGTGCACCATTGTTGGCAAAAAGTCGGGCTGCTGCCTCCCCAATCCCACTTGCGCCTCCAGTGACTATCACCACCTTTCCTTCCAGTTTCTTCTTGCTGATCAATCCTGATTCAGCCATTTTTTTACCCCACAATTGAGATTGAAATGATACCAAGAAGACAACCGATTGTATATATTTGTTGGGTAGCGTGAAGCTTCCTTCTCTCTCTGTAGAAAAATTTGCAGGCGGCAGCTTATTTTATTTGGGCAATTATTGTCGCGCTGCGTGCGTTTGAGAAAGTGACACTCAACCAGTGACATTACACGACCGGCAGGCAATCCAATCGTGAATAGTAGTCAAATTTGTTGGGAGCCAGAATTGAACAAATGCCGCTGGCCCGCTACCCTTGGAAATTTTCCAAGGCAAAGAGACAAGTATAGGGAATCGGATTGGACTTCTAGGCTGTTATTATTTTTAATAATAGTCTAATAATAGTGCGTTGTAGTTTAATCAATAATTAAGATTAAATTTAAAGTTGAAATACTTTTAAAAAATTTTAATAGATAAAAGAAAATAAATTTTTTTTTTTTTTTTGGAAAATTTAATCTAAACTATTAATTAAATTATAGTATGTAAGCCAAATTTATTTTCCTTTGTTGGGTGGTAGCGACTCAGTCTCTTTGAGCATCTCCAACAAGAGTAGATATTTTAGCCGCTCAAAATACACATTTATTTATTTTAGTTATTAATTTTTTAATACAAATTCTAACGGATTATCTATTTTACTCTCTATTTTTTTTTTAAATATTATTTTTTACCTTTTTTTTATTATTATTATTTTTCCACTTCTCTCTCTGACTCTCGCTCACCACCTCTCTCTCTCCGCTTTCTCCTCCATCAGCAAAGAATCAAAGGCACCCAAAAACTGATTTTTCTCCACTGTTCCTCCAAAAATCAACCCCAATCACCGAAAATCATTCAAACAAAATACCCATTCATCTCTATAGGAAATTAAGCCCAAATCAACAAAAGACCCATTTATCTCAGCCCCACCTTCGTCACCGACACATTAAAAATAGCATATAGCATTTCCCAAAATAATTTAGTTTATAGCATTACACATTTACACATTAAAAATGCTTCTTTCATTGTTAAAGGGTATTGAATGGATTTATATTAATATAATTATTTTAAGAAAGAAAAATCAATCGTCTTGATTTTTTGATTGATTTGCAATCGCTAATTTCTACTTTCTAGTCAACTTTCAAATATTTGCAATCCCATCTATCACGATTGTATTACAATTATATAGTTGAGTAATGCTAAATATCATCTTTTTATTTTCTTAAAATCTTCTTGAAGCTGATGTGACTTTTAAAATTACCATTAAATTTTAAATGAATCATATTTGAATTTTGATCCAATGATAATTTTGAAAGTCATATCAATTTTAGGAGAATAAAAAGATGGTACCTAACATTACTCTATATATTTAAGGGAAATGTTAGGTACTCTCTTGGTGTTTTTGGTGTTATGCAATAGAAAGTTAAATTAAGAAACCTAGAACACTCTCTTAGTGTTTATAGTGCTTTCTTAATCCTAAGTGGATATTATCTACTAAAACTTAAGTAAGAGAAATCGTTTTTTTATAAAACAATAACACTAGGAGAAAATGCTTCAAACATTTCACTTCAAGTATGAAAGAAATGTAATATAATTTCTAACCTTAATTTGTTGGCTTGATATGAAAGTCGGTGTGTTACAAGTTGTGTAGTGGATGTTTTGTAAAGGACAAAATGGTTTGATTTTAAGGCTCTGTTTACTTCGACGTAAAATGGTTTCCTTCGTAAAATATTTTCAGGAAAGCCATTTTCACTGAAAATATTTTTCGTCGAAAACATTTTACAGCGTTTACCTTGCACACAAAAAATAATTTTTTTTAATATCTTGTTATATATATATATATATATATATTCCAATAAGGTCCCCGCCAGGACCTGCACTAGACATGTTCGAGACCCCATAGCGACCTGCCCGGGACCCTGCCGGAACTTAACCGGGACATCGCTAGGACCTACCCGGGACTTGACCGAGACACACCCGGGACTCGCCCGGGACCTCGTCGGGACCCACCCAGGACTTGACCGAAACCCGCCCAGGACCCCGCTAGGACCCGCCCATGACTTGACCGGGACCTGACCGGAACTTGCTCGGGACCTGCGCGGGACTTGACCGGGACCCGCCCGGGACTTACCCAGGACCCTGCGCGGGATTTGATCGGGACCCGCCCAGGACTTGCTTGGGACCTCGTCGGGACCTGCTCGGGACTTGACCAGGACCCCGACAAGACTTGACCGGGACCCGCTCGGGCAAGACCTGCCGAGGTCTCGGGCGAGTCCCGGGCAGGTCCTGAGCGGGTCCCAGTCAAGTCCCCGGCAAGTCTCGGTTAGGGGTGGGCAAATTAACCGTTACCGTTTAACCGGCCGTCTACCGGCTTCGACCGAACCGATATAAACCGTAGCCGATATACCGATATCCTTATCGGTTAAAAAAAGTATACCGGAATTCGGTCCGGTCCGGTTAAGCGGTTCTTATCGGTTAACCGGTTAACCGATAAGAAACCGGATTTTTTTTTTTTTTTTTTTTTTTTTTTTTAATTATTATTATAGAGGGGTTTAGTCTTTTAGAGAGGTTTCCAAATTCCCACAAGTGACACAGGTCTTCGAATTTGTGTAATGGTGTTGCCCATGACTTATTTTCCTTTTGCTAAGTGACTTTAATTAGTTAATACTTTGTTTATTATTCATTAATGAATTTTATTTTAATTTGGGTTTGGGTAGGTTTGATGTTTTTTTTTTAAGTGATGGCATTTGATGAGATTTCTTTGCCTATGGTAAAAGCATTTTTCATTAACTAGTTTTTCTAATCTAATTAGCATTCATTATGTTAATTAGTCCATTTGCTTTGGAAAAATGTATTTTATAATATTAAAAAAAAAAAAAAAAAAAGTTGAAGTGGATCAATATAAAAAAGCTTCAATTTTTAGCCCAAAAAACAAATATTTGGGTCCCAACAAAAAGTATTTGGTCCCTAAAACAACTCATTTTTAATAAATTATTTTAGCCCAACAAAAAGTATTTGGGCTCTCAAAAGTCAAAAAAACTCATTTTTTGTTTTTGGCCTAACAAAATAAATCAATATAAAGCTCTCGGTTAAATCGGTTAACCGGTTTAACCGGACCGTTTAACCGTGTACCGTTTTAACCGAAATTATCGGTTAAAATTCTTATTGGTTCGGTATCGGTTAATAAACCGTTTAACCGAAAATTATCGGTTAATAACCGATAAGGTCCTTAACCGGACCGTTTTGACCGATACCCAGGCCTAGTCTCGGTTAGGTCATGGGCAAGTCCCAGGCGAAACCTGGCGAGGTCCCGAGCAAGTCCTGGGCAGGTCCCAGTCAAGTCCCGGTGAGGTCCTGTGTAAGTCCCAGGAGGGTCTCGATCAAGTCCCAAGAAGGTCCCAGTTAGGTCTCGGGCAAGTCTCGGGCGGGTCCCGGGCAAGTCCAAGGCAGGTCCTGGGCGGATCCCGGTCAAGTCCCGGGTGGGTCCCGGTCAAGTCTCGGGCAAGTCCCAGGTAGGTCCCGAGCGGGTCCCAGTCAAGTCTCAGGCGGGTCCGATCAGGTCCAGGTTAGGTCCCGGGCAAGTTCTGGGAGGGTCCCGGTCAGGTCTTGGGCGGGTCCCGGTCAAGTCACTGGCAGGTCCTGAGTGGGTCCCGAGCAAGTCCCAGGCAGGTCCCACTAGGGTCTCGGACGGGTCCGAGTCAAGTCTCGCGCAGGTCCCTGGCAAGTCCTAGGCGGGTCCCGGTCAGGTCCCGGGCAAGTCCTGGTTAGGTCCCGGGCGGGTCCTGATCAAGTCCCGACGAGGTTTTGTGCGGATCTTAGCAAGGTCCATCGATTTAAGAATGAGATGCTCATAGTCGGAAAATGGTTTACGGTTGAAAACCGTAAACCATTTTCCTAAAATTAAAGAAGAATTTTGGATCAAAAGGAAAATATTTTCTGTTGACCATTATTTTACGTCGAAGTAAACACCGTAAAATATGGAAATCATTTTCTGGAAATCATTTTTTGGAAACCATTTTACGTCGAAGTAAATAGAGCCAAGTCGTAAAATTTGTATCAAATGGAATCGTTATTAAATTGAATTGAATCGAATGGAAGCAATAATTTTCTGGTTAAATTTGAGGATAACCGAACCAGAAAACAATTGGGATGAACTTGTAACAAATCTCTATTGGCATTTAAAAAAAAAAAAAAATTCTATTGACAATCTTGGATAGCCTCTTATTTGAAATTGCGTTTAAGGGGCTTAAAAGTGCTTTTAATACTCAAAAAGTCTGTTTGAAAAAATATATATATATTTGTTTAATAAAAAAATTAAAGCGCTTTTAAGGGTTTAAAAAGCTTAAAAATGACTAAAATACACTTTTAAATTTTTAAGGAGTAATTACCTTTTGCTCCCATGAACTACAACGCTTTGACACTTTCCCCTTCATGAACTTCCATCTATGACACCTGACCCCATCAAATTACCATCTTATGACAAAAGACACTTCTGTTAATCAAAGAAGTTAAAATTGACGATCAACAGTCATGTGCAAGTCATATGCCATTTTAAATTTTTTTCTTCCACTTTTGCCCTCACTTCAAACAAATAAAGTTAATATGTTTATGAGGGTATAAGCTGAAACGAGTAATGTTATGAACTATCTTTTATCTTCTTTTTATCCTTCTAAAGTTCATGTGACTTTTTAAATTACTATTAAATTTTATATGAATCATATTTGAATTTTGATCCAATGGTGATTTTGAAAGCCATATCAACTTTAAAAAAGATAGAAAGAAAATAAAACGATGATACCTAGAAAGAGAAACTGTTTTAACTTTAAGCACAGAACAACTTTCTATTGCATATATATGTAAACTGCAGAATCCATCTTCCCAAAAGACGTTACAAAATCAGATTTTATTGGAAGATATATATATATATCCAACTTCCAACGCCTTAAATTATGGGTTTTGGAAGGTAGTTTATTTAGCAAGGAAGCCACCATCCACCACAAGGTTATGCCCGGAGACGAACCCAGAATCATTAGATGCAAGAAAAAGCAGTGCATCGACTACATGACTTGTCTTCAATACAACCCCTTTCAAAGGGATGAGCGGCTCAAAAGTTTCTTCCAATTGCTTAGCATCCATCCCAAACGCACGGCATGTCATTGGTGTGGCCATTATAGACGGTGATACGCAGTTCACCCTGATCCCATGCACCCCAAGCTGCGCGCTTGCTCATCGAACCAACCCAACCACTGCGTGCTCTGACATGACGTAATCAGTGCACCTGTCATAACCACAACTGGAGACCACACTCGCCGTGCACACAATGCTCCCCCTCACGTGCCCTGCAACCATCGCACGCGCCGCGTGCTTTACACAAGCCGACATGCCTCGAACGTTGATTGCAAACAGGCGGTCGAAGTCTGAAAAATCGAGGTCGACAATTGTCTGCTCAGACATATTTACAACCCCAGCATTGCTCAACATGATGTCGAGCTACCTGTGATTTTGGACCGTTGATTCCACCATGGCTTTGACTTGCTCTTCATCAGTAACATCACAGTGGATGTAGCTGGCACGCTCTAATCCAATGGATTCGGCTATCCTTTGGCCTAATTCATCTTGGATATCAGCGATCACCACCATTCGAGCACCATGATTCGCAAAAACTCGCGCGGCTGCCTCTCCAATTCCACTTGCGTCTCCTGTGACTATCACTACCTTTCCTTCCAGTTTCTTCTTGCTCAATCCGGATTCAGCCATTGTTTTCTAAGGATAATATGAGCTCATCTTTAACGGTGACCACTATATAGGGATCAATCATTCAATGTAGAAAATTTCACTTTAATTATGGTTCTGCAGGAAAGGACTATCTTTAAATTTTTGTTTCATCTCTTGTTGGTACATTTTTGTGACTTTCCAACAGTGCATCCCTTTCGGCTTTCACATTAAGGTGGTGTTTGATAAGTGGGTTGGCCTAGACATTGTAATTGATGTAAATTGATGTAAATTTATTTTGTAGTAATTTTTTTATTTGAATAATAATAAAAAGTGAATAATGTGATATAAAAAGTAAAAATGTTAAAATGTTTTGATGTTAATTTTTTTGGAAAGTGGTGATAAATAGTAACAAGGGAAACCCCAACTCATTTACCAAACAAACCCTAATACTTTAGCCATCCAATAGCCCATATGAATGGACATAAAAAAATTCCAAATTGATTTAGGTATACCAATGGGATAGGACAAGGTTGGGGAGCCCATTTTCTTGTTTCCATGCCTCTCCATTTCATAATCTCTCTAGGCATTTTCACTTGTCAAAGGCCTATGGCCATTTGAGAATGAAAATTGCAGTGTAATTGAAAGTAAAGTTAAATAACGAAAATTGCAGCGCCTAGGAATGTTTTTTTTTTCCTTGTGTTCAAGAATACCCTTTTCTATCGCTTCTACTATATCAACTTTGCTCAAAATTGAGTCATCACCTTGGTGAAAAATATTTCAAGATGGGTAGGGTTACCATTTAAGGTCGTTTATAATCATAATTACTTACCTTCAGAAAACCATTTCCAACTGAATTTATATGCCAGAACAGAACAGGAATTATGAGCAGACCAACAGGCAGGAGGACTCACATCTCCCATTTCCAAGAAAACAATATACAAACCCCACAGATAGGGGCAAATCGCTCCCAAAACATGGTTGAGGTAACATCACATTGTGTTGGCAGCACTGACTGCTACATGTATCATTAACAGTAATCTGAATGCGACTCATAGAAATCACTGGGGCAAGGTGACATGATCTCTTGCTCTAGCAACTGCAATACCTGGCTCATTGTTGGCCGATCATCTGGGTTTGCATCCGTGCACTGAGCTGCTATTTCTAGGATTGCTTCTAGGGTTTCCATATCTGTATCCGCACACCTTTTATCTACTACTTGTTCCAATTGGTTTTGCTTCAATAGCATATTCATCTGTAAATGAACATTATAAGTTCTGTATTACATTCACTGCATTAGATGGAGATATAAGATGGCAAGAAAGACTCTGGAAAGCTTACCCAACCAACAACGTTTAAGCCTCTCTTCACAAAAGATGCATCAGTAGGTCTCTTCCCAGTTACAAGCTCTAGCAAGAGAACCCCAAAACTATATACGTCTGATTTTTCAGTGGCTCTCCCACTTTGCAGATACTCTGTGTTATGGTAAATAATACCATTGGGATTAGTATTTCTATAAAAGTTTTCCCAAATATATACTACATGGGGGAGGGGGGGAAGCAATGATTGCAAAAACATACATCAAATGATCAAATAAAATTTATGCCTAATGCCTTATATAGGGTGTGTGGGAGTCATATTTTTTCCATTTTTATATTCTTATTGCACTTGCTTAGGGGTATGACACAAAAGTACTGGATATGTTCATTCACATGTATATGACAAGTACTAGGAAAGAAAACAAATTTAAACAATTTGAATACTCTAATAGCCTTTGAACCATTTGAAACTAGCACCATCAGCAGACATGAAAAACATTTGGTGATAATTTTGCAAAGAACTGCTACCACTACATTTTGTAATAATCTTCTGCTAATAACCATTCCTACAATCCTAGAACTATCATCAAATCATTAATTTGACATTCCATGGTTCAATGAGTATCAAGGGTAATCTGATAGAATGAAAATAAGCTAGATTTGAGACTAAGGAAATGTTTCAGAAAAACTGTCATTGTGCCAGATTTTCTGATACAGTGCTGCATTGCTGTTGGTTCAGACCACTTATCTTTTTTAGGTAGTCTGAAGACCACTAGATAGTCTTGATTTCCTGTCAATTTTCTGACACACTGGCAAGCACCATTATATCCCCAAGCAACTCATTACCAAAACAAGCATCCATTCAGTTTGTCATTAAGAAAAAAGCTTCTTTGCTGTAATCCAATACTACTTCCTTTAATCTTGTCATAATGCATCCCGTAAAAGAGTTTCGCTTAAACATTCCCCAAGTAAATTGTTATCCTAATTACCAACCACCTTGGCCTTATTCAACCTGATATTCTAATATCAAAATAGCATGATCCTAGAGGGTAAATTAGAATACGCACCTGGTGCTAGGTAGCCAAAAGTCCCAGCAACCACGGTTGTGACATGGGCATCCTCATCAACCAAAAGCTTAGCAAGACCAAAGTCCGATACACGAGGCTCCAAATTCTCATCAAGGAGAATGTTGCTGGATTTTATGTCACGATGCACAATCTTTGGACAGCAGTCGTGGTGCAAGTATGCCAGACCCCTGGCGGAACCAAGGGCTACTTTCAATCGAGCACCCCAGTTCAATGATCGTTCTTCAGGGCCAAGTTCTAAGAAGAAAAAGACCAAAAAGAAAAGGATAGAAATCACAAAACCATTGCATTTCAAGTTTTAACAATTCCTACGTTTTATACATAGGAATATACTTGGATTCATATTATGCAAAAGTATTACTAGAGGGAATACCCAAAAATAAAATCAAAACAAAACAATAATGCAAAGTTCATTGACCAAAGAATGCTTATCCCTAAGCAGAGTAACTGATTGATGGCACCTTAGAGCAATTGATTAAGGATTCTTAGCAGCAAAACTTTTTTGTTTGCTATGTAGTTTTTTAAAAAATTTCTTCTTTGTTTATTTGCAACTAATAATAGAGATTATAGGTAACTGTTCAAACAGATGTATTACTACTATTACGTCAGAAATAAAGAAAAAAGAAATCAAATACTGAACTTGACCACCAATATGAGAGCTGATTTCTTTCATTGTTTTTTATTTCGTGGCCATACAAATCCTCAAATATCAGCATATAAACAAGAACCACAGTATCCAAAATTGAGAAGCATACCGTGCAAGAAATCATCTAAGCTGCCCATAGCCATATAATCATAGATAAGAAGCTTTGAAGCTGGGAGTCTGCAGTAACCTCGTAGATTTACTAGATTTATGTGCTTGATGCTACCCAAAATTTCTAACTCTCTCTCAAATACTTGATCTGATCCTTCACGACTCCGATCGATCCTTTTAACAGCAAATGTTCCACAATCATTCATAACCATTCTGTACACGGTACCGAACCCTCCCGACCCTACAACATCCTCCTCATCAAGAGATTCCAGCTTTTCTATGATCTCACATGAGGGGTATGGCAAGTCACCATGGAAAGTAATAAGTTTTGTGCCTGTTCAGAAGTGAAAGGTTTATTTGGCAATGATTAAAATAGAACCAAAAAAAAAAGAAAAATGATGAAATGCTTATATTTGAGAAAGCAGAAAATTATGCTCACTTGCTTCTTTGTCGACTTGCTTTTTCACTTCTGTGTATTTCTTAGCAGTTCTTTCCTTCTTTGATAGTAACCAAACCCAGAGCAAAGCAAGGAGCACAACAAGCGCAAGACTCATTGTGGACATTGCACCAATCAGCACTCCTTTGATGTAATGAGAGGAACGCTTAGTAGGGACTGCAGAAACCCCAGAATATGTAAACCAGAGTTACCTTATGCACATATGTAATTGTAATATGGTCAAACTGATTTTTCAGACATAGAGACCAGATCTACTTGGACAGTTTGTCAACCAACTAGAATCCTAGAAACAATGCTTTAAACTTGCCTGCTGCTTCATCGCTTTCGGCATGTGGTAGCACTACAGGGAATCCCATTGAAGTCCTACATGGCTTGCGCACTTGCCGGCCACAAAGGTCAAGATTGCCAGTAAATCTATGCATAAGCAGGGCAGTTAATAAGAAAATGCAATGGGATGGAGCATGAAACAAAATACATCAATGACAAAGGAAGTCAGGCTATAGAAGGTGTTTACAATTGTCATTACTTTGTAGAAGTATATAACTAAAAAGTTTCTGGGTGCTGACAATTATTACAAAATTGTGAATACTTCAGTTTCGTTGTGAATTTCGAAGCTCTGATCAACATAGGACTAGGTTGCAGGCCCTCCTGCTAACCTCCTTTCCCATTGGAAAGAAACTAAAAGAGGAATTTGAGGAGATTATTGAAGTGCTTAAGGAAGAAATATTAAAGGGAGACTAAATTATGCACTTTTTCAAAACCAGCTAGATGTTTTAATTTTCTCGACTTTCTTTCAGGATGCCAATGAAAGTAAGTCTGGGTCATTAATTAAATATAGCCTGCTGAGTGACAGGATCCTATATTCAAGTAAGTGCAAGTTTGTTCCCATACTGCCACTACATCACATTTTTACAGGTAAATTCAATTAACAAGAACTAGATATCAAGTAGATGCATCCTCATGCTACACCCAAATTTGATAGGTCTACTTGTGCACCTAGTTTACCAGTTGCATCGTTTCCATTATATATCAGTGCACAACATTCTTCTTGTCTGAAATGATTTTAAGTTATGTATAATAGAGGGATGCCAATACCCTACTCTGACTTGTGTAGCTTAGTGCTTTCCTCATCTCAAATCCAAAGACCAAAGGAAATTCCAAATTTCCTTGCCACATAATCAGTTGTTTGTTACACTTTAGAAGTTATGACTTATTTATAATAGCTTAGCACTTTAGATGTAGCTTAGTGCTTTCCTCATCTCAAATCCAAAGACCAAAGGATATTCCAAATTTCCTTGCCACATAAACAGTTGTTGCTTGCACTTTAGAAGCTATGATTTATTTATAATAGCTTGCATTATATTCAAATGAGCATAGACAAAAAAATTTGCGAAATGATGTAAAGTGTACTCACGTCTCATTCCCAAATGTGCTTAGAGCTCCAAAATCTGGAATCTCACCGGTGAAAAAGTTGGTGGACAAGTTCCTGAGACAGATTACAGCCAATACATTCTTTCAACATATTGCCAATTTTCTTACAACGTAAAAGAATAAGAAAATAGTTATGCCACATAGCTAGAGCTCTGATTGAACTTACAGAGCGCGCAATCGTGTTAGACGGCCGATAGAGGAAGGTATAGCACCCTTCAACGAATTGCTTGATAAATCCCTATATTTAGCTTTCTGGTGTTATAAAGCAATCCAGACTATAACTATGTTAACTTGTAAATAGCTCTAGTGATGTATTGATAACCGAGTGATTAACAAGAATATCTCATACATATTTAATCATTCTAAAAAGTAGGAGAAACTAGTAACATCCAAGTACAATATAGTATCAAAGATCTTACAGAATAGTGAGATCAGAAAGGTTTCCAATATCCGATGGTATGCCTCCTTGGAGATAATTTTCCCTCAAGTAACTGAAGGAGGAGAGGGAGTTGAGTCAATACAAAGAATCATTCAAAAAACAATTGAATAACAGCAACTTTTTTTTCTAAGGAATTAGGGAACCATTTCCACTTACAGGGCTCTGAGCTCAGTACAATTGGTAATTTCATTAGGAATAATTCCATGTAAGCCGTTCTGGTGAAGTGCCCTGATTCACCACCAAAAAAAGATTCAAACATTATTAAAAAAAAAAAAAACAACTTATTGTCGAAACTGTTAAATTTAAAACTCATTTTCTTTAGATGGAGGAAATCAGTGAAAGGAAAAGTTGATGGGCATTGGACTTACAGTCTCTGTAATCTACTCAGTTTACCAATACTGGGAGACATAATCCCTCCTAGCTGCATGTAAGGTAGGTTTCTGAAAAACCAAAAAAGTGTAGAGGAAGATTACACTTGGAAGTAAATAGCATAGAACCAAATGTCAAAAACCGAAAAGAATAGGGCTTGACATACATAGAGCGCACTCTTTGTTCATTGAGATGGCAAGTGATGCCAGTCCATTTACAGGGAGACTCATCAGAAGCTTGCCAATTACTGAGGAGGTTTCTACTGTCATTCAAACAGCTTCTTATTTCCAATAATGTCAGGCCTAGATCATAACGCGCAGAAAGATTGTTACTTTAAGCTTCATTTTGTTGCTCAGAAAAAAGTATGGGAAAAAAAAAAAATCAAGCTTTAACCCAAATCTGTAGGATGCCCCTCAACAAAATGCACCCTTTTTGACTTAGTTCAACTGACTATTTCACTCTCATAAAACAAAAAACTTCAAAGAACTTCGAATACAATTTTTTTTCCTCTCAAAATTGCTCCTCCAAAGATTTCTTAGGAACCAAAAAATTAACTTACAAAAAAAAACAAAACAAAACAAAAAAAAAAAACGGGGCTTTACCATCTTGAGTGAGAGCAAGAGAAGAAGGGCTCAAAAGGGTAGCTGCAAAAATCAGAGAGAAGATCCAAACAAAGACACCCATTTCCATTCCTACTCCCAAATGGGCTATCTGGGCAGAGCTCTCTAGTGCTCTCAGTCACTATGAACTATGAAGCCAGGGAGAGAGAGAAAGAGAGTGTGGAGTGAAACGAAACTGTTATGATAACAGTGGAGGGTTGAGTAAAATGGAGGTGAGAGTTGTGATGATGGCAGAGAATTTCCATTATAATTTATTAAACTAATAATTATTTCAAGCACGAAAAAGAAGGCGGGGGGGGGGGGGGGGAGAGAGGGAAAAGGAGGGAGTCCACTTTTTTTTATATTTTTGAGCAGAGTGAAAGACAGACTTTTGAAAGTTGGTGTTGAAAATCGTGCAGAAAGAGGTAGCCGTTGTCCAATGGAGGATTCAAAAACATTAGAGAACCTTTAGCTCTACTCTCTCGTGTGGGTATTCAATTAAACTTCCCGGCATGGGAAGAACACGTGTACTCCGAACCATTCAGAAACAAGTGTAATGCGCATGCGTGGCATGTGTGCGTATTGTTTAATCGCCTTTCAATCTCCATTCGAAAAGGTCGAGGCTGCACTGTAGTCTGTACGTTTCTGCTGTGTTTGAGAGATTCTCAAGATATATATTTAGTAATGATTCTTTTTTGCTAAATAATTAAGGTTTAAGACGAACCAACTTTTTTCTTTATTACATTTTTAAGTTAATTTCATCTCCCGAATCCTGGAATGTTTTAAGGATACTTTAATCATGTGGAATACATAGTGAAGATTATTAATTCAAATTATTAAAAAAAGAAGGTTATTAATTCAAATTATTCTTCTTCTTTTTTATGTAAATATTGGTTTTTGCTTTTTTGTTTTATGTTTTTTGTTTTTGTCTTGAGAGAGTGGGGTAAGCTTGTTTTTTTTTTTTTTTTTTTTTAAAGGAAACACGTAGAACTAGGAGAACATACGAGGAACCGTAATATTTTTCATTATAAAACTTAAAAACTTTTTAATAGAAAAAAATTTGAATGTTAGATGTTCTCTTAATCCTATGTGTATATTATTTTTTTTAAACCAAGTGAGGTAAATAAGGGACCAATGATGCTAATTTCTTTTTTACTTTTTTAGAAAATAATATACACTTAGAACCAAGAGAACACCTATCATTTCTCCAAAAAAAAAAAAAAAAAAACTCAACGTTTTTGTTTGGTTGAACTAAATACATACTCTCACTTTTTCACACACAATTCTCTACATTCATATATAACTTTTAAAATCAATATTGAATTAAAATCTAATAAAAATTTATCTTAAATTTAATTGTAATTTTAAAAGTATGATGGTAAGAATTTACTAGATTTGACTGAGAACCGAGGTCAAAAGAGAATAGAACAAACAAACATGGATTTCATTTGGTCATTGAAACAATAATTGGGGTTTCATAATGTTGATTTAGAATTCAATCGGAGGGAAATATTATGTTATTAGTAGTCTGACCAACTCTTCAGTTAGCTGTCCACTTTTTTTGTTTATGTTATAAGTTAAGTAGTACTTTCACAGTTCACATGTAGACATAAATGTCGGTGCCCCACTCTCCAAAAACTTCCAAAGCAAAATCAATTCGCATTCCCAACCCACCTCCTCTGCATTCATTGAACTGTCACACTTCATAATTTTGTCCCATTTATTTTTCAAATTTTTCCCCATTTCACAATATTCACCCAATTGCTTTACTCATTCCCGCCAATGAAAATATAAAACAAAATGATTGATTTTTTTTGGTTGTTCTTGAGCAACTGTTCATTTGATTCATAAATTGAATATTATACCACATAGATTACCAGGAAGATAACGAGGAAACAAAGATCATTCCATAACAATGATTAACAAATTAGTATTCTTTTAATACATCAATTGTCTTCTTATAACATTAATCAAAATAACCTAAAAGATGAAAGCTAAAACTTAAAAAGCAAGTAAATCATCTAAGAATGAAAAATTTTAAAGACCAAGGCTCCATTTCTTTCGACGTAAAATGATTTTCATAAAATGATTTCTGCATTTTACGGTGTTTAGTGCGACGTAAAATAGTAGTCAAACATAAATCATTTTCTGTTGACCAAAAACCCTTCATTAACCATCGTAAATTGGTTTCCAATTTTAAAATTCGGAAACCAATTTTCCCAGCCCCTCCTGCTCAACCCGACACCTACCTCTCCACTCCACTTTTCTCACGACGCTTGCCTCTCCAACCTGACGCCTTCCTCTCTCTCACAACTCTCTCTCAAGCTCATCAACTCGTCTGATCCCTATCTTCAGGCGGTTCGTCAACTTGTCTGATCCCTATCTTCGGGCCGTACTTCTCCTACTCAATTAGCATAGATCCAGAACTTCTCTCTCAACTGCATCTCAAGAATAAATCTCAAAAGCAATAAATTCACCTAAGTTGAAAATTCACAACAGAAATGACAAGCCTAAGATAATATGGGAAATTAATCTATGCTGAAATTAGAATGAAATTTGGATAGAAATCAGTGATCCTTTCTTTTTCAAACATCCACTTCATATCGAGCGGATTTTTCGGAATGTCATGTTTGCAATCTCGTTAGAACATAATTATGATCAGGGCCTTTTGCCTCGATTCAACTTGTCAAGTTTGTAACCCGTTTGAACCTAATTGCAAATGGGACATTAATATTCTGCCTTGGCCTACAATGGCTACGTATATAGAAGGAGTAAGCAAAGCAGAGAAATCACACATCAAATCCTCCGGTTGTGGGTAGGGTAGGGCAGGTAGGATATCTTCATATTTGGACTGATAAGGTCGCATGCACCTGAGCTCAATGATGCAAGCAACGAAAATATATAAAGAAAAGAGGTTCACAAAGTAATCATTAAGTTTCCAAGCAAATGCAACGAAAAACTGAGACTGGGAATTGATGATTCCTTCCTTATAGGCTATGGCCAAATGATGAAGATCAAGTGGAATTCGAGCTCGTATGTTCCCCCACAAATCTTCTTTATCCCCCCACCTAATTTATGCATTGGACGTTGTTGATTAATGCTGAGGAGAATATAATCTTTTTTTCTTCTTCTTTGAAATGAGTAGGTTTGACTCGAAACAATGAGAAATGAAGATTCATATCACTAAATTTTGCTTCATCACACATATGATCTTCAATTGATTGTACTACTTTCTTAAATAAGGAAAAACTATAGGGTAACTACTTTTTTAAAAACTATTGCAAATAGTACTATGGACATACGATAAATGTTGTTAGTTCTTCCATCCATATTTTGTCCAATAATTTAACGATTTGCCATATCAAGTCCAATCTCAATTTGACAAGTACCCCATACAAGTCATTAATATATGGGAAAATTACACTTTACCCCCCACCCCCCAAAAATTTGGGACGATTTTCAATTCGACTACCAATGTTTCAATTTTTGCAATGCACCCTCCCAAACTTGCAAATTTTTTTCAATTCGACCAATTTCATCCAAAAATTTATATATTGCCCATAATTTTTTTTTACTTTTTTATTTAAAAATAAAATAAAATAAATTTGGGGGTTGCAAAAATGGCCAGATGGCCAAAGGGATGGCTACAACCACCCCGAATATTTTTTTTATTTTTTTATTTTTTTTAATAAAAAATAAAAAAATAAATTAGGGGCAATATGATAATTTTTGGATGAAATTGGTCGAATTGAAAAAAAAAAAAATTGCAAGTTTGGAGGGGTGCATTGCAAAAATTGAAACATTGGTGGTTGAATTGAAAATCACCTCAAACTTTGAGGGGGTAAAATGTACTTTTCCCTTTATATATATATGGTGTGGTTGAAACCACCCATAGCCATTTGGGGGTAACTTGGCTTACCCCAAGCCCTACTAGAAGGGTGGTTTCCACCACCTCAATTTGGTCATTTGGGACCGACCAGACCAATTCCAACCACCCTCAAATAGCTAGAAGATGGTTTTGACCACTTTCATTTGACACGCTCATTTTGTTCTTTTTTTTTTTTTAAATAAATAAATAAATAAAATATTAACGAAGCATATGAGACATGTGATAGTTGTTAATTGATTTGACATGGCATACCATTAAAATATTGGACAAAACATAAATAAAATTATTAAATATTGCATTTATCATATATCTATAGGTACCATCTAGGATTGTTTTTTAAATTGAAAGGTCCATTTGATTTTGCATTAAACCACATAACAGTGGAAAGGATTTAACCCAAAAATATAATACAAGGAAACAAATTACAAGAGGGGGTACGCACTTTAACAACAAAGTGTATACTTTGATTGATAGACCACTTGTACTAATTAACTTATATTAGCAAGAGAAGAGTAAGTTCAATTGTTATTGGTAGACACATAAAAAATTGTTTTCTATAATAGGAATGATTGGACAATATATTACACATTGTTGTAGCTAGCATCTATGCCTCTTCTTTTTTTTTTCCCTATTATATTGATTGAGGTGCTATTTAATATTGTACCTACTTTCAACCCTTTTTCATCATCTTGCTCTCAAAAAATCAGATGAAAAAATATATATAAAAGAGATTCGTTTTAAATAATTAACGAACTATGAGCATGCATAGAGAGTCATAATGTTTCAAAATTATGACATCCAAAAATGTTTTTAAACTTGTTGAGACAATATATATATATATATAAAAGAAATTTGGAATCCTAAGCGTTGTACCAGAAAATATTACATCGCTTCTTACTTCTTATGTTTAATTTCTTTCGGATTTTTCTTCTCTATTTGGTTGCCATTAAAAATTATATCAAGTTGATTTTCCTTAGTTGTAACCTACATACTGTTGGAAATAATTTTGAATGATGCACAAATTCTCATTGATATAAAATAATTACAATTTGAATATTAACAATATAAATAAAATACAAGAGATGAAAAGTAGAGTATGAAAAGATCTCACAATATGCTATAGAATCATGCAAGAGCGTTGTCCTTAAAGGTTGATTCGTGCCTCCCGGAATGCATAACTCGGTGCGATCAGATCCTTTGACACACAACTTCCCAGAATTAAACTATAACATTTAACTTTGTTAAGGACCCACTTCCAATAACAAAGACTAGGAGAACAACCCTTTGATATTCTTGATGAAAAAACCACATAGAGAAAATACAAAGAATAGAAGACAATAGGTAGATATTGCCCTTATTCTATGCGGCTATAATGTATATATATCTAAATAATCAAATCAGGAAATATATATATATATATTTGCAGTGCTCTTTGGTGGCTATTGATTCATGCTATTAAATTGTCGCATGAATATACAAGATCTTGTAATTGTCATGAATTGGAAGAAACAACAAAGGGTCAAAACCATGAAACAAATTAAAGTAGAGTTTTGTTCTTCTTCATTAAAACTCATAAAAAAAATTAATATCAAAGGCAAAAACGTTTGAAGCAATTTTAATGACCACCAAATAAAAAATTGTTTGTAACAGTACAACACAGACAAATGATGAAGAAAGAGTGCAAGCTGTATCCTTACTAGCATGTTTCCTGCACAGATTTCTTGGCCCATCTCCAAAAACTTGGTATGTTCCAGGCCTTGCTGGTTCCTTAGATAGTAAAAGACACTGATTAATTAAGCTAAATTTAAGATTTTTTTTTTTAAAAACTAATCATCTTGGGCATGTGGGCTCACATTCCATCTATCTTGGTTGAAGCACATGGGATCCTCAAAGTTTTCAGGATTTGTGTGGATGTATCGAATCCACACAATCACTTTCCAATCCTTTGGTATTTTGTAACCTGCAGAAAATCGAACTTTTGATCACCAATTTATATTACCCAACAGAACTTACAATCATGGCTAGCTAGAGGTAATTCATTAATATACAATGAGTTCTAACTGCAAGACATTACATCTCGTAAATAAATTTTGAAATTTCTTAAACTACCCCCTAATTAGATTGAACTGATCAATCACTTACTATTGAAATATATAATTAAAATTGATATATATATATTTTAATTTCGTTAGTTATATCTTGCTCCATGTGAACAATAGTCTATAGGAGTCCGGCCATTAACTGCGTGTCCATATTAATTCACTACAAAAAAAATAATTTTTTTCTCACTGGAGTTTTCTGACGTGTCAGGGTATTTGACACGTCAGAAAATTTTTCTGACGTGGCGCTCCTGACGTGTGTTGAATGTCAGAAGCATAGGTGTCAGCAAATTTTTTTTCCTGACGTGTTACTATTCAGCACGTCAGAATTTTCTGGCGTGTTAAAATATAACACATCAGAAATTAATTAAAAATAAATTGACACGTCAGGAAATTTAAAAATTAATTAAAAAAATATATCTATATTTTTTAAATTTTTTCTGAATTTTTTTTTTTCAATTAAAAAATGTATTAATTTATTATTTATTATTTATTTTTTTTGTAATTTATTGAGTGGTGCAGAGAAACCCAACATTTTCTCACTTCAGAAGTGGTGCACCACAAAAAAAATTTCTCGTTTCTGCAAAAATTTTCTCCAAAATCTTTTCTCCAAAATCTTTTCTCACTTCTTTTCGATCTCCATTTTCAAAAACCCAAATCCACACCGAAAAATCTTCAAACAATCAAAAACCCAAATAAAAAAATCAAAAACCCAAATAAAAAAAACAATCTGAAAAATAAAAAACCTAAACGTCAAACCCAACAAATCTTCAAAAACCAAAAAAAAAAATTTATCTTCTCTTCTTCTTCTTCTTCTTCTCTTCTCCTTTTTTTTTTTTTTTTTTTTCTTCTGCTTCTCTTCCTCTTCTCTTCTCCCTTTCTTTTTCTTCTTCTCTTCTCCTTTTCTTTTTCTTCTCCTTCTGCTTTCTTCGATCTGCCGTGGAGAGAAGGGAGATTGAGAGAGGAGAGAGAGAGAGAGTGTGGGGAAAATAAATGAGGAGGGAAGAATAAAACGAGGAAAAAAGTTGAGAGAAAATAAGAAGAGGGAAAAATTTTAAAATCCCGCCTTTTTCTTTTTTTTTTTTTTTTTTTTTTTTTTTTTTTTTTCTGACGTGCTATTTTTAGCACGTCAGAAAATGGTGACGTGGCAAAAATCATGTACTGTTTGCCACGTCAGAAAATAATAATTTTTTTTGTAGTGACATCACCAAAAAAAATTACACTAACAAGAAAATTGCACAAATTAATAATAATAACATTACACAAGAAAAATAATAAGGACTAAAAGAAAACAAAAAATACACAATAGAAAAATGCCAAAACAACCAAAAAACATTACAACATTGCCTTGCTGCAGGCCTTTGATATACTTTTCAATTGTCCATTCATTATGTGTTTTGGAGTACATGATCATATACTAATCACTTGTCCGGTCATCATTTATTTCGGGGTATAATATTAAATGTTCAGGACAGAGAGACAATAACTCATAGGTGGTTGCACCTTGATCAATTCACATCCCTTTACAGAATGAGAGAAATCATAGGTTTCATTCTCCTAACCATCTTCATGCATATTTTTTTAAATCTACCATTGAATATGTAGGACCCGCATGGTTATTCAATATACTAATCGGTTATAACCATACCCGGTTACCGGTTATAACCGGGTATATTAAAACCCCAAAATCGGGTCACGCGGTTATCAGTTTTTTCCAGCCATTTTAAAACCGGTTTTCGGTTACCAGTTTGTACCCAATTATAACCAACCGGGTTAATACCCATAACAATTATGACCTATTACGACATTAGTTTTCTACATTAAAACTTGAAGGCAATTGTCATTGGGATTACCCCTATACTTTTCAAAAGCCGAAACTATACTCTTGGGGCATAATAAAAGAGGCAACACCTAATTTGCTTGTGAAAATACACGGTTACTTTTGCAAATAATAAAAGCTCATTTCATACTCAACTGTGAGGTTTACTTACTACGTCTTAAACTTACATAGTATTTGCGGCTTGTCAGGTTATCTGTTTTAAGGGGACTTATAAAAAAGAGAAGCTAGAAGTCTATTTTGCAGTACCAAGTTTGATTGAAATGACTGTTTTGATTAGAAGCTCCAAGTTTATGATTGATGATAATACATGCATACCTTGTGATTTTTAGCTATCTCATATCTGATATTTTCACCTTTCGCTTATATTTACTCTGAGTATGTTAGACGGGCGATTCTTTCAATTAGATACTCGCTAACGCTAATTGAATTGGAGAAATTGCTAGTAGCCTTACCGAAATGGTCAATGCTAGTTTTGGAGGCGTTACATCATTTCACATGCATACTAAATATGATGAACTTTGGTAATAAGCATGTAAAATATAGTTTATATATGCCATATGATCAAATAATTTAATTAGTGAATAAAATACATATTCATTATAAACATTTGAATGTCAACATAGATATAAAATCATTGGGATTCGTCCTCAAGAGGTAGTTCAATAGGCTGGGAGTCTGGGACCACGCCTAATGAAGCGGAAGTCACTAGTTCGAATCCCCCCTCCCCCCCTCTTGTGCGGACATGTAAAAAAAAAAAAAAAAATCATTGGGATTCAAGGCACAATCGCCAACATACTTTAACACTCTCCCTCATGTATGAGCTCGAACTTCCTCTTTTATTAGGTGAGATTCAACACATTGAATATATATTGAACGGTGGGTAACTTGTTACAAAAGTTTAAGCTAGTAGTAAGAGGTAACTTTAATTATTTAATGAATACTTTAACAAAGCACATCGTAGTCTCAATCTAAACATATATATCTTTAGCCAACCACTCATAAATTTAGAATGATAGTAATAAAACTCTCAATGGAGTATATAACCATTTCTGAAATTAAGCTAACAAAATGAAATAAAGTTTTAGTTTGTAACAAACATTGTAAAATCCAAGTGACGCAGGACAGAAGAAGAGCAATAAAAAATAGATACAAATAGCAGAAAATAAGATAAACCACGTTGATCAGAGCCTCACAGGTAAAAACTGGGGTTTCAGTAGAGTTTCACCACAAAAAAGAAAAGAGCAATCATGCTTCCAAGAAAATATCTTTGTCATTAATCATAATTTAATCTCCATAAGAGTACATAGAGCATTTAAATAAACATTGTAATATAAATCATAACCCTAAATTGACTGACTTTTTGGCTAAGCCCATTATTAAATAACAAAAACCCTAATTTAACGGACTTTGGGCCAAACCCATAACAATAACTCTTAAATACTAATTTAAATGCAAATAACTTAATTAAATAATAAAATCCAAATAAAATTAAAATACCAACTTATTTATTTTTTTCCTCTGCATCACCAAATCTAATTGTTTGGCTTGCATTTTAGAATGACAGACAAAGAAAATACAAAAGCTTTTTGGTTTTCATTAAGGTTTAAGAAAATAGGAGTGTTGGCAAGTTTCTTAGGATAGCGATCAAAGACCTCATCCACGATGTCATTTCCAAAATGCTTCTCGAAGACTCCTCCAAGTGCAGCTCTGAGGGTCAAAGTAAGCAATTCGATGCTTACTTGCTTGTCCTGACCTAACTCTTGGATGCCCTCAATGCTGAAACGCCCATTTCTTTCAATGATTGCCATTAACTCCTTAGGAGCTGGGAAATAAAGGGGCAGATTGATAGAGTCCAGATTTGATTCAGAAACTAATCCCTGCAATCAATATCCGCATTAGCCTCTCATTGAATCAAACAAAATTTTTTGCTTTTAGTGTTTGGTCATTTGGAAGACACCTGAATTCTTCGTAGATTCTACATTGCATTTTTTTTTTTTTTTTTTCATGTATGATACTTACAAGTTAAATGGAAATTTAAAGCATTTGCTTACTTTAGTCTCTATAAATATGTGATTTCTTACCATTTTTTCCATGTCCGTCAGGCAAGATTCCAGAAGTTCGAGATGTGTGCAAATGGTGAAGTTAGAAGAGAGAATGACATCTGGGACAGAAGTTATGAGAAGTACCATCAACCCTCCAACTACAATCTCTTCTCCTCTGGCTAACAGGAAGGACTCCATGTCCATGGCAAATTGAGTGGCATAGGCCTCCACAACTTCCTTTGGAGCATTTGTGTAATGTATCCTTCCTTTATTCCATGCAGGAGAAGTTTTGTCCATAATCTCTTTGGGCACCCTGGAGAGCCAGTTTAGGGAATGAGAGCAGTGAAAAATGTGAATACTGGCTTTGGAAAATAGGCGGCCATAGAAAGATCCAGGCACCCCAGCAGCTAAGTAGTTTCTCTTTGGTGGGAATGACTTGAAGAGAGTGTTGAAGTCATTGGAGGAATGGTCGTTAAAGAAAACTTGTAATTCTGGGATCTCATCATGATCTTCTGAAAGCTGGTATTTTTGTTCTATGGCTTCTACAATGTTTTGCACCGCAAGAAAGGTGTTGGGTCCTGTAGAACAGCCCAAGTCTGCAACAGAAATTGAGTTTAAAGGTGCAGAAAGGGCATTGATGTCAAATTTCTTGACAATTGCCTCCTTTATCATTTCTTTGGCTGCTTCAACATTTCCTCTCTACATACCAGCCAAGTGATTATTATTTTCAGTTTGAATGTCTTTCAATTCACACATACCATTTTCAAATTATCACCCTGTTGTCAATGTCATTCCAAAGTTTAATTTTAATGAATAAAAAAGAGAACATGTTTACTGAAGAAGGGTAGTTTTAATTATTATGTGTCAAAGGCTGCATAAACAAGTACTGTCAATTAGATATGCTAGCTTTCACTAATTTTCAACTTTCCCTTCAACGGGTTTTTTTTTTTTTTTTTTTTTTTTGAGGAAATAAAAAATTGGTTCTTGCATTTTTTCTAATTGTTTGAAAGCACTTCAAAAAAAAAAAAAAAAAAAAAAAATTCACTCCCTAAGTTTTAAGCACTTTAAAAATTATTCTTCCGGCCGGCCGGTCAAATTTTTTCATCCAAATTATTGATGGAGTTTTTGTCATGTCAACAAATTGCCAAGTCATTTGCATTCAAGTCATAGGGTGGAATAGACATGTTATACTCATCCATGAAATGATAATCATGTACTGAATTTTTTTTTTTTTTTTTTTTTTAAAAAAAAGGCCTCGTGGGGCCTGATCAGGAAGCTAAGGGGGAGAAGCAAGGCTGGAATCCGGGCGGAAATAAGAATTTTAGTGTGGGAGCTAAAATTCTAAGAGCTATCTAGCTAGCATCTTGCTCATTTTGCACCTCCAACTGATTAATTAAAGGTGAGCAAAAATACATTTGGTGCTACAGCTATATTCACCATACAAGTTGCTATATTATATATATTCACTGAGGAACTAATTACTGCTATATATTTATTCTCTCATTCTTCCGTATACTTTTTTTTTTTTAAAAAAAAAAATAAATAAAAATTTAAATAACTCTTAGATTTGTAGAACTCACTTAAATGATTCTGATACCATGAACAAATTTATAACTATAAAGAAAATCAAAAGAATAGAAGAAAAAACAAAAAAAAAAAACAAAAACAAAAAATCCACTAGAGGTGATAAATGTAGATCGAGCTGCATTAAAAGAGGAGTTAGAAATTTTATGAATACCATAGAATCATCTTAGGAAATTCAGGTGTTAATCTGTGTTTCTAGGTGCTTTTACATGCAAGCTAGTGAATATTGGAAAGACGATATATATATATATATAAAGTAAATAAATAAATGAAAATGAAACCTGATATTTGGAATTTTGAGCATAGCTGTAAGCTCCAAGTCCTCCGGTCATTGGATATGATTCAGGAAATTCGTTATTCATTTTGTCCTCCATCTCTATTGTCTAGTACCAAAACAAAGCAGAAAAAGAAGACACTAAAAACAAACAAATATATATGTGATGTCTCTTACGAATTAGGATCCTCTCAATTTTAAATAAACTGGATAATATCCAGTTAGTTATAGTGAAAATGTATTTTTGTCCCATCAAAAAAGTGAAAAGACAAAAATACCTTTCAATTATAACTAACTTAATATTATCCAGTTCATTTGAAATGAAGTAGATCCTATTCTGTCTCTTACGGTCTTGAGCCAAGATATATATATATCTTGGCTCAAAACCGTAAGAGACGGAATAGGATCCTCTTCATTTAATGCTTTACTTCTTTGACTCTACTTTTTCAGGTAACCGGACCTTTAATGGTGCCTACAAATCTGTGGAAAATGATCATCTCCAGTCCATTTTAGGTTGGAGGGTATCTAGTTAATGGCCAAGATTTTTTTAAAGAAATCTTAGAACCACAAATGTGCCATGTGTCTTTCTAATAAAAAATAATATAATATTACCTAAAGTTTTAAAAATAATAAAAAAATAACCATCCCCATTATTGCCATAGGGGTGGCCAGACCACCCTATTTTTGCCCTAGGGGGTGGCCAAAGCCACCCCGGTGGCCCTTGGGGGGCAAATGAAAAAAAAAAAAAAAAAATTATAGCATTGACCTTTGGGGGTGGCCAAAGCCACCTCTGTGGCCCTTTGGGGTAGTTCGGCTACCCCCAAAGGCAAACCCAAATGATAAAAAAAAAAAAAAAAAAAAAAAAAAAAAAAAATTGGTTGCTTGTCTTGGATACCCAAAACCCAACTCTTGGATGCTCTCAATGCTGAAACGCCTATTTCTTTCAATGGCTACCATTAACTCTTTAGGACATGGGAAATAAATATGCAAATTGATAGAATCCAGATTTGCTTTAGAAACTAATACCTGCAATCAGGATACTCATTAGGCTCTAATTGAAACTTCATCTATAAATCAACCAAAATTTGAAAGTCTTTATCGACTTATTAATTAATGTAATATATGATTTCTTACCATTTTTTCCATGTCCAACATTATGTGTTTTGGAGTACATGATCATATACTAATCACTTGTCCAGTCATCATTCCAACGTGTTTAGCATATGCTATACATGCAACATCATTTCTTTTAGAGATATGCTAGAATTTAATAAAAATTTCATATTTTGTCTATAAAAGTCTATGTGGCAAGATGTCACATCATCTTCTTTTTGTTTTGTCTTTTTCCTTTCACCAAAAATATAATATGGCATCTTGTCACATGAATTTTTATGGGCAAAATGTGAAGTTTTTATTAGATTCTAGCATTTCTCTTTCTTTTAACAACCCATACAACAGAGGGTTGTCTCGATGGGCCTCTTTTTGGGTGGCCTGTAGTTGCGGGCCTAGGATTTGGGCTCTTCTTATTTTTGGTCCGGGTGTGGGCCCTTTAAAATTGGCCCTCAAGATGGAGCATATGCCTATTTGTTAATTTTACTTACTAATCAGTGAAACTCTATGCACTATTTTTGTATTTTTTTCATATAAATATCTTGTGTAGCTTGTGAGAAAGACAACATATATATATATAATTTTCTTCGATCTATATTTGGTTGCCATTCAAAATTAAATGTTCTAGAAGAATAATTATCATACTTTCCATGAGAATTGGGTAGAAAGAAATGAAAATTGCAAACCCAATATTTAAGCAGCTAGCCATGAGGCCAGAAACTATGAACTATTATAAGTAGTTCTTTCCATATTCATTATTAATCAGGACAGAGAGACAATAACTAAAAATGGTTTCCTAAAATTTGATGAATGCAACCTCAACCCCATCAGCTGGTATTGGATGTGGCAGATAAACCATCTCTACATCTGGGTCAAGCAATTCCCACCTGAGATCCCATGTAAATACATATTTAGCAATCTCTAAATATACTGCATCAAAGCTTAAAATCCTACACACACACACACACACACATATATATTACTTAATGATGTTAGTTGATTTTCCTTACTTGTAACCTACAGACAAATGATGAAGAAAAAGTGAAAGCTAGCTGTATCCTCGCTAGCATGTTTCCTGCACAGATTCTTGACCCACCTCCAAAAACTTGGTATGTCCCAGGCCTTGCTGGTTCCTGAGATAGTAAAAAACACTGATCAATTAGCTAAATTTAAGAATTACTATTTTTTTAATCTAATCATCTTGGGCATGTGGGCTCACATTCCATCTATCTGGGTTGAAGCACATGGGATCCTCAAAGTTTTCAGGATTTGTGTGGAGGTATCGAATCCACACAATCACTTTCCAGTCCTTTGGTATTTTGTAACTTGCAGAAAATGGCACATTTGATCACCAATATTACCCAACAGAAGTTATAATCACGGCTAGGGCTAGCCGAATTCAATTTTTCTTTTCTTTACCTGATCGGGTGAAGCATATACATGATGGATTGGGATCTTTCTATTTCAAGTGAAATGGAGATTAAATATTTCAAGGTTCAAATTAGATTTTATCAATGGTGAATATGTTATCATGTCATTAAAGTTTTTAAATGACGTACTACCATGTACACCGTTAGATAAAACAAAATAAAATTTAGATCATAAAATCGTTCTCTCCATTTTGAGTGCAATGCACCCACCTTTTACTCTCATTATTACAATATTCAAAGCCTTTCTTAAACTATAATCCTGCAAAAGATTTTGGAAAATTCATAATTTGGATCTGTGCCTTTATACTCAACTTCCTTGATGGCCGACCGGAAAACAAATGCTGCAATATTGGCCATTCTTATTGTTTCCTCCACCACCTATATATATATATATATATATATATATATATATATATAGTTAGTCTTCCCTAAATTAATTAGCAACCAAATAGGAAAAATAATAATAATAATAAAATCCACCAGACTTTAATTAGAAACAATTAATAATCGATCAATCTCGATCTAGTGTTTGATAGAGACCTTGTTTGTGTATTTCATTTTTGAGACATCTTCGCTTGTGATGAAATCACCATTCCTATTCTTGCTTAAAGCCATATGTTCTCCTCCTGCAATTCATGATAATTAACGATGAGACATGAAAAATCTATATAAATATTCTTTCTTTTTCAAAGCTTACAAATAGCCTTCCTACGTTTTCGAACGTCAACTGTAAACATGAGACATGCATGCATGAGATAGAGAGAGAGAGAGAGAGAGGGAGAAATAAATGTATAAAGTAGTTATATATTGCCCAGAAATAAAGATTAATGACAGTTATAATATTATAAAGGTTTGTTTATTTCTTGTTAATGCTGAGAAAAATTAATTACCAACGAATGTTTAAGAAAGATTTTCACGTCATATCAACAAGAAAAAAGAGAATGCATGTATTTAGCCAATCGGGGATATTTAGCATGTGAGCATGATCTTTGTTGGTGTACAGTTTTTCGAGGATGACGTGGCACGATCAATATGCTTTCCAAAGATTGTGTTGAGATTAGCTTTGCTACAAAAAGAGAGATAGGATAAGAGCTACCGGTAGGGTGCCGACGGGGGATTGTACGTTCCGATGCCTAAGTTAGTGATTTGATTTAAGAGGGAAAATGAACTCAAGAGAGAAGTATATTTTTCAGAGTTGAGATTACCCCTGAGATGAAGTTGGAGCTTTCCTTTTATAGGCATTGAGTAGCAGCTGCCTTGTTGGTAGGGTGGGTCCTAAAATTTGCTGAGGATCCACATATACTATCTTGCTGAATTGATAAGGTGGGCTCTCGAGTATCATTCAGGAGTCTACGTATCCTCAGGTAACCAAGGATAGTAGCTGAGGATGCATTAATAGAGAGCTATCTATACTCTGTTGATCGAATCCCTGGTTAGTTGGGCTGACCGAGGATTCGTGCAAGCCTGGCCCTTAATGGGCTTGGGCCTTTGACCAGGTTGTGGAGGATTGTTGAGCGGTTGTATGGCCTATCCATGACCCAACAATCTTAATCCCTAAACTTGCTACTCCGTGAACCCCAAGCTACATTCAAAAGGTGGTTTAGGCATAATAACAAAAGGACTAATTCATAAAAGGCCACTGTAAATGGCAAATGTTGAGGTAATTATCCTCCAAACTACCGATGCAATAGCGATCGATGGAGAAATGGGCGGCTGATTGGTGATGGCGTTTGGTGGAGGAAGGGGGGCAATGGCCTTCGCCGGAGGTGAGGTGTCTTGAACAAGAAGAAAAACATTTGTCTGTTGATGTAGAGAAGAGGATGAGTTCTAATGTTTTCATCTTAACCCTTGTTTATTTTTTATTGAATGGCACAAAATACTTAATTTGTGTCCGATCCCTATAAAAGTTATTATCGACTAATCTTAATTTCTCTATAAAACACTTTTACATAGTTTCCAGTTGGGCAACTAAACTGGAAAAGATTTTCTATTTTCCATCCTTTTTGGATTGAGAAAAATAAAGTGAGAAGAAAAATAAAAGAAGGATCAAGGTTTGGAGTAGGGAGAGCGAGGGAGATGGAGTTCTAGTTCTACAAATGCTACGTAAAATTAGGATCCAATTCTCAACAAATTGCTAAGATCGTAGTTGAAGTGGAATCCTTCTACGTACTACATGCTTCTGCAAATATCACAAGATCCTAACTAACCTCTAAAATGTGGGTCAAGACCAAGTAATGACTCCATCCAATCGTGCATCTTAAACCATTTGCCACGTGCACCTTGCATGCATGCAAGCCCACTCCAAAATCTCATCCAAACCAATCATAGCCATTTGATGTAAACTGCGCACTTTGTGATCGAGATCCTGTAATTTATGTTCGAGTTAATCATTACCAACTCACGAGGAACTCTATAAATACACAAAATAAATAAATAAATTATGATTCAAGAATGCCATACTCAAAGCAAGCGAGATAATTAAAGAAAGAGGATTAATGGAAAATGTGATGCATCAGTCTTCACTAGAGCAAGACACTCCACCCACTCCTCCTCCTGCTCCAGCTGGTTCTACAAGAAAACCAGGAGGATGGAAATCTATCAAATACATCATTGGTAAATTAAGGGAAAAACTTACATTAATTCACAAGCATGTTCTGATATATATGTCTTTTCTATATGGATTCTGTGTGTTTAATTTTGATTATGTTTTTCATTTTTAAGGTAATGAATCGTTCGAGAAGTTGGCATCAATGAGCTTGATATCCAACATGACAGTGTACCTGAATACAAAATACAACATGAGTGGTATATTTGTGGTTAATGTGGTCACAATATGGAATGGTTCCTCCAACATTGCATCATTAGCTGGAGCTTTCATTTCTGATGCTTATCTGGGCAGGTTCCGTACCCTCCTCTATGGCTCCATAGCGTCTCTTCTGGTAAAATTACCTCCTCTGTTTTTATAGGATCGGGTTTAATTAGAATCTTCTTATTTTATTGTCTTTGTCTATATGTTTTCCCCTGCATTTTCTCGAGTACCAAACAACATTTTACTGTAGATTGATCAATTCCATGTGAAAAACTCCTTTCTTTCCCATGCATATAAATTTCCATTTTTTAATCCCTTTTGATATGTACCATGAACTGATCTTTTGATCCCAACCACACAACCTTCATTCTTGTTGCACAACCAGAAACAGAGGGATCGAGAGTACCCTCTTTTGAAAAAAAATTTTACTATATATTTGGATCAAAATAATTAACCAAAAAAAAAAAAAAAGGCTTGGCCCTTGGCCTTATTATAACAAACCTTAAACATACCAAATCTATCATTAACAATAACGTGAAATTGTAATTAAAAAAAAATTAGGCAACAGCAATAGAAGGTTGGGTTCCATTTTGCTAGGTGTTTGAGTTAAAAATTAAAAATTTCTGACTCTGTCTTTGCGCACAAGTAGTGAGAAATCATGTGCTTAATTATTAAGAACTTATAATTGTGAAATGCATTAAGGTGATTCTAAGACACCTAATTATAATTATGGAAATCCAACAAATAACCAAGATTTGGGTATGAACATTGTGAATGGTTGCATTTTATAGGGTATTGGGACCATGACCCTAACTGCAGCTATACGTCAGTTAAGACCCCCCACTTGCATTAATGGGGAATCCCACTGCCAACATCCTCAAACTTGGCAGCTAGCCTTCCTCTTCATGGCTCTTGGATTGCTATCCTTGGGTGCAGGCGGCATTAGGCCCTGCAACATAGCCTTTGGGGCTGATCAATTTGACACCAAAACAGAGAAGGGAAGAGCACAATTGGAAAGCTTCTTCAATTGGTGGTACTTCTCCTTCACAATTGCTCTCATTTTCGCCCTCACTGCTGTCGTCTACATTCAGACTAATGTCAGCTGGGTTTTAGGCTTTGCTGTTCCCACTGCCTGCCTTGGCATTTCCATAACAATATTCTTGCTCGGCTGCCATACTTATGTTTACAAAGATCCCCAAGGGAGCATCTTCTCCGACATGGCAAAGGTGATTATAGCTGCCTGTCGGAAGCATCGGTTGAGAACCGTTGGATCATTTTATGATCCTCCTGTGACAGGATTAGACTCATCACCCACAACATTGCTTGCTCGTACTGACAGGTTCAGATTCCTCGACAAGGCTGCTATAATTGCAGAGCCAAGTGAATTGGACAGCCATGGAATTTCCAACAATGGCTGGAGACTCTGTAGCTTGCAACAAGTCGAACAGCTGAAATGCTTGGTAGCAATTGCGCCTGTTTGGGTGTCGGGAATTGGATGTTTTATAACCATGGATCAGCAGAACACTTTTGGAGTCCTTCAATTGATGCAGATGAACAGATCCATTGGATCCCATTTCAAAATCCCACCTGGGTGGATGAATCTCACATCCATGATTGCACTCTCTACATGGATAATCATCTACGAGCAAATTTACATCCCTCAGGCACGGAAAATGACAAGAAAGGACAAACGATTGACAATGCAGCAAAGAATAAGCATCGGCATTTTGATGTCAATTCTGTGCATGTTGGTTGCCGGGTTTGTTGAGAAAAAGCGCCGTGACTCTGCTACAATACAGGGGCTATTTACTTCACCAATGAGTTTTGCATTTCTCGTGCCACAGTTTTTCTTTTCAGGTATGACAGAAGCTTTTGCCGCAGTTGCGTTAATGGAGTTTTTCACCACGCAAATGCCAGAGAGCATGAGAACTATTGCTGGAGCTATCTTCTTCCTCAGCTTATCCGTTGCAAGCTACATAGGCTCTCTTCTTGTCAATGTCATCCATAGTGCAACAGGGAAAAGAGGCAAATCGCCATGGCTGGGGGGTCGAGATCTCAACAACAATAGGCTTGACTACTACTACTACGTAATTGCTACCCTGGCAACTCTAAATCTTCTCTACTTCAATTTCTTCGCCACCCACTATATCTCAAGCAGAGGTGGTGGTGGTGGTGGTGGTGGTGGGAGATCTGCCGAGAGCTCCACAGATTACCACCCAAGAAATCTCTCTGAAAGTGAACGAGAGAACGAAAGAACAGACTTGGAGAGGGACGGCGCGCGGTAGCTAATCACTAATGAGCAACTTTGTACAGTTTAATTTTTTTTTTTCTTATTAATAAATATCCACATAATCCTTTTAAGTTCCTTTGGAAATGTCATTGTCTATATAAAATATTATAATCTAGTCTTAATCTCTAAAATTAAGACTTTTATATTTGGGGATTAAAATCTGGAGTGCTACATGTACTCTACAACCCCTTTTCCTTTTGTGTTATTCGTAAGCCTAATAAGAAAAAAACATCATCCCTAAAATAAAATGAGATATGATATAATCACAACTTAAACTCAATTTTAACCCAACTTCTAAATCAAATTTCTCTCTCTCTCTGTAGTTTAAGCCCTCTCTCTCCTCTACAGGAAGTTTTTCAATCGGCTAGGATCACGCCTAATGAAGCGAAAGTCACTAGTTCGAATCCTCCCTCCCCCCTCTTGTGTGGACATGTCAAAAAAAAAAAAAATGAAGTTTTTTTAAAAAAAAACTTAAGAGAAAAGTTGGGTCAAAATTGAGTTTAAGTTGTGCCTTTATCATTTTTCAAAATAAATACCCCGCTCCAATCTATAATCCTAATTAAGTGGGGCAGAACCACCCATAGGTTCGAAGGGCAATAATCCCCCTAATTAATTTTTAAAATATCCTCTAAATTTTATGTTTTTTATGAGACATATCCTTAAAAAATGATTTGTACTCTCCTAATTTTATTTTAATTTTTTGCCCATACTTGAAAACTACTTTTTGAGTAGGACTCTCCTATGGATTGTGATCCATAATAATTAGCTTTCCAAATTGAGACCCACATGCCTAAATAGGTAACCGAACAACCAAAAATTTATTTAAACTAGCTTATAACCTATGCTATGCGTGGGATTCTTTATTATAATTTAATTTTAAAATTTGAACACATCATTTTTCATTATAAGTTAAAAAGACATATAAAAATATATCTCACCTCTTTAAATAAAAAATAAAATAATAATAATAATAATAAAATCTTTGTTCATATAAGTATATATGATTTAAAATGAATATTATAAAGAAAAAAATTAGCAAAAAGAATACATGAACTATATTGAAATATAATTAATGCAAAAAATAAGTATTGGCTTGGGGGTTCTGCTCTCAAGGCCGAGGAATAAGTATAGGCTTGGGGGTTTTGCTCTCAAGGCCGAGGAATAAGCGCTACCTATGCATTAGATTGTGTCTGTTTGATGCAAATCTGAGTTTTCAACCTGATATTTAGTCATAGGTTAGCGGATGCTGTATTTTGGTTGATTTGGTCTGTTGTTGATGATTGTATCTTTAGCTTCGGCTATGATTTACTTCAGAGCTTTTTGCTCTATTTGTAAGAGCTTTAGACTCGCAACTTTTATCAATGAATGAGTATGATATATTTCAAAAAAAAAAAAAAAATTAACGCAAAAAATGACGACATATAGATATATAGATGTAATTAACGCAATTAATTATATTGAAATATAATTAACATAATTAATGACGCTAATTAATGACTAAATATATTAATATTTTATATTATTTGTTTCCTTATTTGATTCAGACATTAATAATACTTAATTTATTGAATAATTTATATATAAAAAACTCTTGAAAATATAATTAACGTGCAATTAATGACACTAAATAATGACCCGTTTTTTAAGAAAAAACTAGTTTACTCTTAAAAAATTTGGTTAAAAAATTATGCTTTAAAAAACTAGTTTAGCCTTTAAAAAAAATGAGTTTACGCCAAATGTCGCAATTTTAAGGCACTTTTGGGAGGGTTTCAACTTATATATATTTTATATAATAACTACTTAAATTGTTAAAAAATTTGTCCCTAAGAAGTAACTCAATCGGCTAGGATCACGCCTAATGAAGTGGATGTTACTGGTTCGAATCCCCTTCCCCCCTCTTATGTGGACATGTCAAAAAAAAAAAAAATTAATAATTTAGACAACTAATTACTAAGAATCCAATATAATCATGTAGTCAACGATAGAAGTGATGGCCGTGGTTGCCACGGCGGTCTTTGCTTTGCTCTTAGGAGGCCTTGCAATTGGGCCATGATGTTGGAGCTTGGCCCATATCAAATATGCTAGCGACCTCCCAACTCTTGGCTCATTTCAATGCTATCTCTCGCCTCAAGTCCACAAGCAAGCTTGACAACCCCACCCACATGCGCTAAGCCGAAGCCCCTACTTCCCCTCACCCAACCCAATAACGGAAGCCCTAAAATCCATTTGTGCCATAGCATTGGTCATACCCATTTTATGTCTCTCCGAGTGAGCCTTTAATGACCTGAGCATTGAAGTACTTTTAGAGTTTGTTTAGGATTACGTTTGAAAAATAAAGTTTTTAAGTCAAAAAAAAGTTTTTGGGCAAAATCTTATTTTTTAAGATTTTGCTAAAAGTGTTTTTTTTAGTAATTTTTAAGTTTTTTGGTCCCTTAAAAGCACTATTAATTTTTTAACTAAACAAATATTTTTTTTCTTCAAACAAACTTTTTGAATATTAAAAATACTTTTAAACCCCTCAAATACAATCCCAAATAAGTCCTTAGTCTTTTGGAATCGATGGCATGCAACCTTTAAGCATCCATAAAAAGCCCGTAGCCGGCCAAGTTTACACTGGACTACCGAAGTCAACATTGAGTAATAATAATTTGAAATGTGACGGTGGTGGTTGTCATAATCTTCCTATTTATTGCATGTCTCTTTCATCTACATGTATAATGTGAAGAGTGTGTGAAGTCAACAATAGCAAGTAGAAGCGTCGGCATTTTTGTTCTTTCAAGACAAAAACATCAAAAGTTGCCTCCGAGATGGACCAATAAAAACATCAAAAGTTGTCACTTGTTGCGTGATCAATCATCGAGCAACAGTAAAAGGAGGATTTCCAGTTTTTGGCACAACATTCTTTAACCTCTTTCTTTGAAAAGTTTTTCATTTTTTTACATTATCATATAATTATTTTCACTTTTCTTTCTCAAGATAATTATTCTTTACCCCCAAACTTTCTCTTGCACATCTTCTCTAAGGAATTCGGGTTTCAAATTCAAGTGAACATTTCAAACAAGTGGGTAGAAAGATGGTCAAAGTCGAAATATATAGTGATACTGAGAGAGAGAGAGAGAAAAATATTTGTTAATGCCTTAGTGGACCTTAATTGACAAGGACTTCCACCAATTCCCTTAAGTCCTTCAACCAACTAATGCAAAGATTGCGGTTCAAGATAATAAAATTGATTTTTCTTAAGTATAACCAAACTCTCTTTGAAGGACCAACTCACGCAATCGATTGCGGTTCAAGATAATGAATTTGATTTTTTTTCTAAACGTAATCAAGTTATCTTTAGTCTTGAGGTGATTCAGTCAACTTTAGTGCTTTTTTTTAATTTTATTTGTCGAGGATAAGTACTCCCACTAGGTTCAGCATCTTTTGAGAATTTTACACATTTCTAGACGCCACAACTATAAGATTATAGGAACGAGGAAGGACAATAAAGCCTGGTTCCTTTGGAGTTTACTGTATAGCCAATAAAAAATTCGCTCGTTATTCTTTGATCTAATTTCATTAAATTTGGATTGATAGTGATCTATCCAAAATCTAATGATAATTTTCATTGATACATTAGATAGTGTGCACATGAGAGTGTAAATAGCATTTCTTTAAATTCTTTGGCCCTAAAGCATTCAATGATAGAACTCATGATGCTTTGATGACATGAGATTTCATCAACATTAAACAGTTTAAAGCGATTAGATTGCTCATATCGTTCATGTTTAGTAGTCTTCTATGGATACTCAATTCGGTGGGAGCAGGCGGCTTATCCACATTGATCGCCAAATCAAGTTTCAAATACCCCAAATTAAAAAACACATTTTCTCTTCGGTTAGAAAAAATTATTATCAGAAAGCATGGAATATAAAAATACGAATAATTAAAACAATAGAAATAGTAAATTTTAACCTTGCTATAGGTAAAGGTTGCATTACACATCAATTTACTGAATAACTTTATTAATATGACTAGTAAATTTAAACATCAACAAATACATATTTTCATACTTGTGGGCCTAAGAAAGGTTTATTCTCAATGTCAAATTTCCATACTACTCTAATTAAGTCATAAAAAATAATAACTTCCATATAGGTCGACAACAACTTAGGGTGATCCGAAAACTCAAAATCCTTATGTCGTCCGCCCTTATGACCGTCATGCGGCAGCCTCACAACGCCACCGCCACATGATAATTGTGAAGGCGCCGCTATCCACCACATGCACGGTTGTTGAGACCGTCATGCCACACTTCATGCACGGCCGCCGAGACACATATAACCCAAAATCTCAAGCGAATCACCAATACTAATACACGATGCCACTTGGTCACAATTGAAGTAATGCCGCCACCGACCAAGACAACATGCAGCGACAGCGTAGTGCTTTCACTACGCGTGGGTGTTAGCATCTCGTCCCATATATGTCCGGCGATGTATTTTACTTCATGCGGCTCCCAACATGTATTGATGTTTGAGACAAAGATCTTGTGAAAAGCCATTGTCTGGCAAGCACCCAATTATGTCCCAAGTCACATAACTGGCGCATGCAAGGGCCCTTTCTTAAAAAATCACGTAACACACCGTGTCTCTTTAATTGTGTTAAATTAATAGATTAAGAATTTTCTTACAATTTTATATAATGCCTTTTTTTTTGGGAGTTTGTGTGTCCCTTCTTATACAAAGTTCTCGAGGTGAATCCCTAGAGGTAGGAGCGAAACTATAATGTTTTGTTTGGGGAGACAAAATAAAAAAAAAAAAACAAATTCTAAAGAGGCCAAAAATTAATTTTTAAAGATATAGTTAAAAAAAAATAAATAAATAAAAATTTGGCCAGGAACCACCCTATGTCCCAAGCCAAAGGGTAGTTTCGCCCCGGACCTAAAGGGTGTTTCTCGATTTTTGCCTTGTAACAAGCACGTAGTTGTGTACCATCGTCTAAATATAGCGCGTAGTTGTGGAGTAGCTGCCCAACGGCATGAATCTTGATATTATTAGGGCCATTTAATAGAGGAGACCCTTGGTTATTTATTTCAACATCATATAATTAATACAAGAAGTTTTTCAGAAAAGTTATGCAACAGCAACCCATGTATAACAGTACGTTGAAACCATAACAAAAACTGCGGTGACTGTCCTTCATTGATTTCTTCCGTTTACCCCTGAAAGAAGACTTTCCTTTCCTTTCCTTTCCTTTCCATCACGTTACTTCAATATTTTGTGTTTGGACTCAAAATTAAAATACCGTGTAACAATCTTTTCCTGTCTGAGTTTCATTCTAGTTTCTGATTTTTTTTTTTAATCATTTCTTTTTGTTTGGGTTTTCTAAACTTTGAGGTTTACCGGACCTTGGTCTAATCTCCGTAAGGTTAAGTTTGTAAAAGAAATAGGGGAAATATAGAAAAACGAAATTGCTCATAAGGTATGTTATAACGTCACTTTTCTTAAGAAATTATTCGCCCCCACCAAATATAATATGCAAAAGGGTAATCAGCAAATATTTCTCCAAAATACAATGGAGCTCATAAAACTTCTGTATTTAATTGCGCTTTGCACAAACAAAATTAATAAGCTCAAAATTTTTCTATCCTATCAAGAGACAAAGACTCTAATAATATATTAAAAAAATACATAGAAGAATGGTAAAAGAATTGAATAATCTTAATTATATAAGATCAACCATTAGATTACAGCTCCGATGCCAAGTGCATCATCAAGGAGCCACTAGCACGCTACAACCCATGTCACGCGTGCGTATACACTACTAATGTATATACACCCAAGCTTTTTTAATAGCTTAAAGTTTGTTTGGGCCTTATAAATGCCAATTTCACTTTCTCTCCTTCCAATGTGGAACTCTCTCATTTAATACTCTTTAAAACCTTCAATTTTAAAAGATTTTCAAAACACAATAATATTTATTAACTATTAATTTTGAAAATATTTCTACAAAGTTTGCCTAGCCAGTGGCTTACAGAAATTAACTATGGTTTTTATTTTTATTTTTATTTTTTTGACATGTCCGCATAAGAAGAGCGAGGGAGCTATGATTTTGATCTTGTGTTGGTACCTAACTTCTTCTTACTTACAAGAAACAATAATGCTAATTTTCACACCTCACCTACTTCACATCGGAAAACTTTTTTACGTGACTAATATAAAAAATAAAAAACAATTTAAAACACTTACGTGTTGAAATATGAAATATGAAATATATCGTTTGATAAGCAAGTGTAAAGAATATCATAACTGCAAAGACAAAATTCAAATCATTGCAAATGAAGATTAAGAATCAACCGCTCAGAGAAAAAGAAAAGAAAATAAATAAATAAAATAAAAAACAGAATAAAAACACTTCAGTCTGCAATAATTTGGCCCTTGATGTAAGTATCCCAGCTACCAGTCTGATTTGGGGCTCTTGACTATCTGTTTTGCAAAAAGCCATTGGCCTTTTTGAACAAACTTTTATTACTGGACAACTTTGAAATTGGACGGATCCTTTTAGCAAAAAAAAATCAGGAAATGGATGTGACCAACTCTGGCTAATTAGCTCAACCAATAGACGTACGCAATCTTCCACACACAATAATGAGCTCAGCTTCAAAGACCAAATTGACCAGTTGCAATGTACACTGCAGAGATGTTATATAAGGGTTGAGATCCCTTGTTTGCAAGGTTGTTTGTATTTTACAGAGACTTCGAGTGACGAGGAAACTTTCTTTTCTTTTCTTTTCTTTTTTATTTTTTGTTTTTGTGCGTACGTGTGTGTGATTTGGTTTCATTTTTTTTGACTTTTTATTGTGAAACCAAGTTTAATTACCCCAGGATGTTTCAACTGCTCACGGACCGCTTTGTTTTCCAGTGGACTTATGTCAGGAATGACGACTTACAAGTTACAACTCATTTGCATTCACATTTACATTCAACACATTCATAGAAACTGGCCTTTTGAGAGTGAGAGAGACAGAGATAGAGAGAGGACCAGAGGGCACAATCAGGAGCAGACAAAGAAAAAAATGTAGGTGTGAAAGGTTGTGAAGGAGTAGAATTCTGCCTCTCAATTATAGCATAGTTCCTGATGTACACTTGTATAGATTAGTTGCTATATATAACTCATCTTACATAGCAGAGAGCAAGAGAGAAAGAGAGAGAGAACATGGAGAAAAATGATAGAGGAACCATGGAGAACAATGAGAAAGCTGTTACAACTGAAGAGACAAAGATTAACTACAGAGGATGGAAATCCATGCCATTTATCATAGGTGAGTGAGAGGGGGGATCAAGCTTGTCTTCTCTAATCTTTTTCTTTATTTTTTCTCATTTGGGTGTTTTTTTATCCTTGCTTCTGAGTGACCCATTTGCATGGCATTTCAGGTAATGAAACTTTTGAGAAACTTGGAGCCATTGGCACCTTGTCCAACCTCTTGATCTATCTTACTGGTGTCTTCAACATGAAGAGTATTACAGCTGCACTTATCATCAACATCTTCAATGGTACCACCAACTTTGCCACCTTGCTTGGCGCTTTCATTTCTGACACTTACTTTGGCCGCTACAAGACTTTGGGACTTGCAACAATCGCCTCATTTATGGTACTAATACTACTACCAACTTTCATGCTCAAATTTTTCATCAAGTATGCATCCAGTAAGGAGTGACATTAGTGTGCAAACAAATTTGCTCTTAGTTTGCTTCATACAAATCACGATTATATCATATCTTGCATCACCTGCAACCATATGAGAAATTTATGTATTGACGGATCTCGTTGTATGAGTGTGTCTGGATTCTTCCTGAAGTTAGTTTCTGTTTCTTGTTTGTATCTTGTTGGCTCAATGGTCATGTATACAATCAGATGAAGATATTCTCTTCTCCCATATTTCTTTCTCTCTTCTGCAAAATCTGATATGATTCATCTGATGCCTGATTTTTCTATTTCTGTAAAGGGATTGCTTGCAATACAACTAACAGCGGCAATCAAGAAGCTGCATCCACCCCACTGTGGATCAGGACAGAATGACACTTGTACAGGGCCAACAACAGGGCAAATGGCATTTTTGCTGACTGGTTTTGGAATGCTAATAGTAGGAGCTGCTGGCATCCGGCCATGCAACTTGGCCTTTGGAGCAGACCAGTTCAACCCTGAGACAGAATCTGGGAAGAAGGGAATCAATAGCTTTTTCAATTGGTACTTCTTCACTTTTACTTTTGCCCAGTTGGTATCCTTGACCGTCATTGTGTATGTGCAGTCCAATGTGAGCTGGGCTATAGGTTTAGGAATCCCAGCAATTCTGATGCTCATCTCATGTGCACTCTTTTTCATGGGTTCAAAAATGTATGTGAAAGTGAAAGCCACAGGTAGCCCTGTGACTAGTGTGGCACAGGTCATAGTGGTTGCTACTAAGAAAAGGCAGTTAAAGCTACCAGAACAACCATGGCTTTCCCTCTTCAAATATATGCCTCCTAGTTCTATCAACTCCAAGCTTCCTTACTCGGACCAATTCAGGTAACCCATTTTAACGAGAGGAATATTATTTAATAGATTGTTATATGATTGAGATAATGTGAGGTGACAGTAAAAATCAGCTCACTATCATGTTTTCTCAATTATATGACAATTATTAAATAACGTTACACTTCTAAGAATTGTGCAATTTGATGATCAAATGGGCCAATTTCGTGTTAAATTTGAACCAACCAAAATGATTATGTTGGCAGATTCCTGGATAAAGCAGCAATCGTGACTCCCCAAGACCAAATAAACCCAGATGGATCAGCAACTGATCCATGGAAACTTTGCTCCATGCAGCAAGTGGAAGAAGTGAAATGCTTGCTGAGAGTGATTCCTATATGGGTTGCAACCATCTTATACCATCTTGTTATAGTCCAACAGAATACATATGCAGTTTTCCAAGCCGTTCAATCTAACAGGCAACTAGGAAATATCAACTTCAAGATCCCACCTGCATCATACATTGTCTTCATGATGCTGAGCTTGACCATATGGATACCCATCTACGACAGAATACTTGTCCCATTCCTTCGAAGGATCACCGGAAAAGAAGGCGGCATCACAATCCTCCAGAGGATGGGCATTGGCATATTTATCTCCATACTCACAATGCTGGTATCTGCCCTGGTGGAAGAGCGTCGAAGGACCATAGCTCTAACCAGGCCAAATATGGGGATTGCACCAAGAAGAGGTGCCATTTCCTCCATGACAGGTCTATGGTTGATTCCTCAACTCATGCTAGCAGGACTAGTTGAAGCATTTGCTAGTGTTGCCCAAGTTGAGTTCTACTACAAGCAATTCCCCGAGAACATGAGAAGCATTGGAGGGTCTCTTTTCTTTTGTGGCATTGGATTTTCAAGTTATTTGAGTAGTCTCATGATATCAATAATTCATCGAACAACAGAGGGTGCTGCAAGTGGAAATTGGTTGCCAGAAGATCTTAACAAGGGAAGATTGGATTACTTCTATTACACAATTGCTGCTATAGAGGTCTTGAACTTCTGCTACTTTCTAGTTTGTGCAAAGTGGTACAAGTACAAAGGGGCTTGCAAGGATACCCTCCAAGACAACCTAGGATCAATACAACTGGAAAAGACTGCTGTCTGATTATCAAGTTCGTAGGTAATCACATTTATTACAGGCTAAGTAATGCTATTTAGTAAACTTCTACATAACTGCCATACAACTAGACGATGACGTGACTCTTTTACTGTTGATCCGATGTATGACAGTTGTACAGGAGTTTACGAAATAGAATTACTCATTGCATTTATACACTATCTAAAATAATGTTTCCTTGGCATTTGGAGACAGCATGATGTTGCATTAGGTAGGAACTTTATGTAGGATCAAACCAGTAGGATGTGAATTGCCCTTCTCTATTGAAGAGAGAGCTTACATGTGTAAAACAGGATGTGTAACATAGATGGGAAAACATGGCAGCAAATGTATCTCTCTCTTATAAAAACCTAATCAGGGATGGTGTCTTTTTCTTACAAAAACCTAATCACCATACTACAATATAACTATGTAAACTTTCCTCAATAGCTTCTCCTTCTGCCAATACGAATTGATCTTTGCATAACATGACCTGATTTGAACGTGGAGCTTTTTTTTTTTTAATAGATTGAGTAAGAACAAAATACAAACAATCTGTACATGTACAAAAACAGAAAATTACAAGATCCATAGTACAAAGACCAAAAAGAAAATTCAATCTTGACAACAATCCAGTCATAGCTATAGATGGGATTCTCAAAGGCAGAGAAGGCAATAAGGAAAGCTGCCAGTGAAGCTGGTTAGCGGCTTATGGTGGACGGTGTCGATATCAATAAAGAAAACCCATTTAACTTAACTCAGTTGAGGAGACTAAGAGGAAGTTGACAGTGGCAGATGACACATCATCTGAGGCGGTATTGGATGTGGAAGATAAACCATCTCTACATCTGGGTTAAGCAATTCCCACCTGAGATCCCATGTAAATACATATTTAGCAATCTCTATATATACTGCATCAAAGCTTAAAATCACACACACACACACACTTATATATATATATATATATATATATATATATATATATATATATATATATATATATATATTACTTAATGATGTTAGTTGATTTTCCTTACTTGTAACCTACAGACAAATGATGAAGAAAAAGTGCAAGCTGTATCCTCGCTAGCATGTTTCCTGCACAGATTCTTGACCCACCTCCAAAAACTTGGTATGTTCCAGGCCTTGCTGGTTCCTGAGATAGTAAAAGACACTGATTAATTAGCTAAATTTAAGAATTACTATTTTTTTAATCTAATCATCTTGGGCATGCGGGCTCACATTCCATCTATCTGGGTTGAAGCACATGGGATCCTCAAAGTTTTCAGGATTTGTGTGGAGGTATATCGAATCCACACAATCACTTTCCAATCCTTTGGTATTTTGTAACCTGCAGAAAATGGCACATTTGATCACCAATATTACCCAACAGAAGTTATAATCACGGCTAGGGCTAGCCGAATTCAAATTTTCTTTTCTTTACGTGATCGGGTGAAGCGTATAAATGATGGATTGGGATCTTTCTATTTCAAGTGAAATGGAGATGAATTATTTCAAGGTCCAAATTAGATTTTATTAATGGTGAATATGTTATCATGTCATTTAAGTTTTTAAATGACATACTACCTTGTACATTGTTTGATAAAACAAAACAAAATTTAGATCGTAAAATCGTTTTCTCCATTTTGAGTGCAATGCACCCACCTTTTACTCTCATTATTACAATATGGTAATTGTATACTGTGATACAGCTACTATACAGCTTGATAATTAATGTGGCAGATAAAATCAGCCATAGTTTTATTTTCTTTTCTTTTTTACAAGTGCTAATTCAATGCATGCTTTTCACTATCATCGTATTATTAAGTTATACGTCAGTTGTACTGATTAAATAACATTATTCCATTTTTTAACATCATGAGTACTCCACTCATTTATTGATTTTCTCTCATAGCATGATGTCTCTCACCTCACTTTTGAAGAACACTCAAGATATATCAAGGTTCCTCTCTCTCTCTCTCTCTCTCTCTCTCGACATAGTGGAAATGTGTAGAGGTCTTTGAAAATGTGAATATATAGTGACCTCTAAAAAAACCCTAAAATTAGCGCATGAAGTTTTTTAAATTTCGGCTATTGGTATTGTTAACGGGCTTAATATACACATAATTAATGCTAAGCAATGCCTAGGGGCCTTAACCAATAACCACATATATATATATATAAAAGTTCAAATTAATGTAATGGTACGTATGTCATCATATATATATATGCATGCATGTAACCTTCTTGATTTCATCGTATGCTTTGATTTTGCCCCTCTGCGCCCACGATTGGAGCGCGCGCGGCTACCATGCGTGGCTGAACATGAAGATCGATGCGCCGGAGAGCATCGGGGCGGTTAATGGCGTTCAATATGTAGCTTCTAAGCCTGGCATGGGACTTTCCGTGTACTGCTACCAAAGAAGCAGGGCCAGTGAGATCGACCTGTGGCCACTTCAGGATAAATTTATCGTCTGATTGGAATATAAACTTATTGATTGATGGGAAGCATGCTATGATGGACGGTGATCCGAAGAGGTGGGTTCTGTACATTCCTACTCCATCACCATACCTGCAAATAGATTATGTGACATGATCGAGCCCACGCATGCATATTTATTATTGTACATGTAACATGTGAAGGAAGGGAAAATATTCATCATCTTACTTGCGTCGCTTGGAGTTGATGAATTCATTCGGCCGCCGAAGAATTTTGAAGTACCAGAGGAAGGTGAGCATTTCTCCAAGCAACGGGAAGCCCATATGCCCCGGCGGGAGCTTGGTCCCGGTAGCCGAGCACCGAGCTTGGAGAGGAGCAACGTACCAAAGCTCATTCCACCACCAAAGCAGCCACCCCAGCCGCGGCAAACCTCCTATAAACAAACCCAACCACAATTTAACCCCTACTGTCATTTCCATCCTGATATTTGCTAAGCCTCGATATCTAGTGTATTAATCTCTCTCTCTCTCTCTCTCTCTCTCTCTCTCTATATATATATATATGAAATAAAATAGAGTGGTTGATTCCTGGAAGATTATTCGTCGGAGCCATAGTTTGCTCGTCGACAAATTAATATAAGCATCCGAACCCCACACTGGAAGGAACAAGAGTTCTTAATTTGCTAGGTCAGTCTCCTTGAAAGAGCATGAAGACTAGGCTCCAATCAAAATGAATAGGAGAGGGTTGTCATGATGTCGTGCTCCATGTCCGATATTGGTGTTATCAGTTATGTCTTGTCGATGTATAATATATATATGTTCAATATGACCAAGTGGTCTTATACAAATTATACTTAAACGATAAACTTGAGAAGTGAGAACCCTTTGGGTCATTAATTTCCTCTTTCAGACTGTTGTCGTAACCAGCAGGCGGGATTCAGAGATTTTGTATGTTACGGTTGGAGATTTCCATTATTGGAGCTTCTAATTGGGATCCCCTACCTGACCGAAAGTCTCCACTATGGAGGCCCTAATTGTCCGTACGTATAAAAACAAATTCATACGGAGTCCCCTATGTCCTTCTCTCTCTCTTGAAATAAAATATAATCAATGGAAAAATAAAGATGCGGGAAATAAAAGAAAATATGAACAAGAATTGACATGGTTTGGCGTATGACCTATCTCCGCATGATAAATCTTTGGCAATCATATTTTATTACCATTAAAATTTGATTACAATCAAATCCCATAATATAAGACAGCCAAATATACTCTAACATTTCTCTCTAATTTAATAGATTAAAATTAAATTGAGATACGTCTTTTAAAAGAAATGTATTCTCACGTGAAATGCTCTAAAATAGATGTTAGATGCTCTAATATTAATTTTATTAAAAATGTATGTCATAAGCACTTTGATCAAAAGATTAAATTGAAAGAATTTAATTTCTACAACTCAAATTAATAGATTCTTGTAGTATTAATATTATAGAATGATGCTAAAAGCCACACTGGCCATCAGTAGGGTGAAATAGTTAAAGTGTGGTTTCTTTCATTATGTTAATCCTATATTTGTCTCATATATTAAGAATAGCTATTGAATTCAACTAATACAATTGAAAAAAAATATAAGGGGAAACTTCAAAAAGCCCTCCCTAAACTTCTAGCCGTTTTGACATTGTCTGAATTTTCAAAACTCTCATTTAGGCCCTCTGAACTTTGGTTTACTCTCACTTTGGACCCTTTTAAAGTTAAAGTCAAACAATTTGACTTTTTATACCCATTTTACCCTCCCCCAAAACTATGTCGTTTTGTGTCTTAAAACTACAACACATACCCAGCCCCCCAAAACAACGTCGTTTTAGGCATTAATTAAAAAAAAAAAAAAAAAAAAAAAACGAAATCGGGGCCGATCTGGGGGTGGTCGAACCACCCCCAAAGGCCAAGGGCGTGGTTCGGCCACCCCCTTGGCCAAAAAAAAAAAAGGGGGGGATCGGGTGCTTTTGGGGGTGGTTCAGCCACCCCCAAATGCACCCAATCCCCCCCACCCCCCCCCCCCGTTTTTTTTTTTTTTGGCCTTTTGGGGTGGCGGGCCAAGGGGTGGCTCAGCCACCCCCTTGGCCAAAAATAGGGTGGTCCGGCCACCCCCAGACCGGCCAGGGGGTGGCTCAATCACCCCCTGGGCCAAAAATGGGGTGGTCCGGCCACCCCATTTTGGCCAAGGAGGTGGCTGAAGCCACCCCCAATTTCATTTTTTTTTTTTTTAATATTATGCTCAAAACGACGTCGTTTTGGGTTGGATGGTGATGTAGCTTTGAAGCCCAAAACAGTGTAGTTTTGGAGTCCAAAACGATGTAGTTTTGGTTGAGGGTAAAATGGGTATAAAAAGTCTAAATGGTCCAAAGTGAAAGAAAATCAAAGTTCAGGGGGCCTAAGTGAGAGTTTTGGAAATTAAGGGAGGGTATGTCAAAATGGCTAGAAGTTCAGGGGAGCTTTCTAAAGTTTCCCCAAAATATAAAGAGACAAAGAAACTATCTTGGCACAAACTAATCCTCCAATAAGACATAAACACATTAGTGTAGCCACCAAAATGGATTAAAATAAACACACAAGATCGATCTCACCTTTTTCTCTGCATCATATATATATATATATATATATATATATATATATATATTCTTTCCGTTCAAGAGACCTCTCCTCCAATCGGGGATATTTAGCATGTGAGCATGATCTTTGTCTATGTACAGTTTTTCGAGGATGACGTGGCATGATCAATATGATGTCTGAAGATTGTGTTGAAATTAGCTTTGCTGCAAAAAGAGAGATAGGATAAGAGTTGCCGGCAAGATGCCGACGGGGGATAACTCCGATGCCTAAGTTAGTGATTTGATTTAGGAGGGAAAATGAACTCAAGAGAGAAGTATATTTTTCAGAGTTAAGATTACCCCTGAGACGAAGTTGGAACTTCCCTTTTATAGGCATTGAGTAGCAGTTGCCTTGTTGGCAGGGTGGGTGGATCCACAGCTACTATCTTGGTGAATTGATAAGGTGGGCTCTCGAGTATTATTCAAAAGTCTGCGTATCCTCCGATAACCAAGGATAGTAGCTAAGGATGTATCAGTAGAGAGCTGTTTATACTCTGTTGATTGAATCCTTGGTTAGTTGGGTTGACCGAGGATTCGTGCAAGCCTGGTCCTTAATGGGCCTGGGCCTTGGACCAGGTTGTGGAGGATTGTTGAGCGGTTGTATGGCCGATCCATGACCCAGCAATCTTAATCCCTAAACTTGCTGCTCCGTGAACCCCAAGCTACATTCAACAGGTCGTTCATGCATAATAACAAAAGGACTAGTTCAGAAAAGGCCACTGTAAATGGCGAATGTTGGGCTAATTATCCTCCAAACTACCGGTGCAGTAGCGATCAATGGAGAAATGGGCGGTTGATTGGTGATGGCGTTTGGTGGAGGAACGGGGGCAATGGCCTTCACTGGAGGTGAGGTGTCTTGAACAGGAAGAAAAACATTTGTCTGTTGATGTAGAGAAGAGGATGAGTTCTAATGTTTTCATCTTAACCCTTGTTTATCTTTTATTATTGAATGCCACAAAATACTTGATTTGTGTCCGATCCCTATAAAAGTTATTATCGACTAACCTTAATTTTTCTATACAACACTTTTACATGGTTTCCAGTTGGGCAACTAAACTCGAAAAGATTTTCTATTTTCAACCCTTTTTGGATTGAGAAAAATAAAGTGAGAAGAAAAATAAAAGAGGGATCAAGGTTTGGAGTAGGGAGAGGGAGGGAGATGGAGTTCTAGTTCTACAAATGCTCCGTAAAATTAGGATCCAATTCTTAACAAATTGCTAAGATCGTAGTTGAAGTGGAATCCTTCTACGTACTACATGCTTCTGCAAATATCACAAGATCCTAACTAACCTCTAAAATGTGGGTCAAGACCAAGTAATGACTCCATCCAATCGTGCATCTTAAACCATTTGCCACGTGCACCTTGCATGCATGCAAGCCCACTCCAAAATCTCATCCAAACCAATCATAGCCATTTGATGTAAACTGCGCACTTTGTGATCGAGATCCTGTAATTTATGTTCGAGTTAATCATTACCAACTCACGAGGAACTCTATAAATACACAAAATAAATAAATAAATTATGATTCAAGAATGCCATACTCAAAGCAAGCGAGATAATTAAAGAAAGAGGATTAATGGAAAATGTGATGCATCAGTCTTCACTAGAGCAAGACACTCCACCCACTCCTCCTCCTGCTCCAGCTGGTTCTACAAGAAAACCAGGAGGATGGAAATCTATCAAATACATCATTGGTAAATTAAGGGAAAAACTTACATTAATTCACAAGCATGATCTGATATATTTGTCTCTTCTATATGGATTCTGTGCGTTTAATTTTGATTATGTTTTTCATTTTTAAGGTAATGAATCGTTCGAGAAGTTGGCATCAATGAGCTTGATATCCAACATGACAGTGTACCTGAATACAAAATACAACATGAGTGGTATATTTGTGGTTAATGTGGTCACAATACGGAAGGGTTCTTCCAACATTGCATCATTAGCTGGAGCTTTCATTTCCGATGCTTATCTGGGCAGGTTCCGTACCCTCCTCTATGGCTCCATAGCGTCTCTTCTGATAAAATTACCTCCTCTGTTTTTATAGGATCGGGTTTAATTAGAATCTTCTTATTTTATTGTCTTTGTCTATATGTTTTCCCCTGCATTTTCCCGAGTACCAAACAACATTTTACTGTAGAGTGATCAATTCCATGTGAAAAACTGCATGTTTCCTTTCTTTCCCATGCATATAAATTTCCATTTTTTAATCCCTTTTGATATGTACCATGAACTGATCTTTGATCCCAACCACACAACCTTCATTCTTGTTGCACAACCAGAAACAGAGGGATCGAGGGTACCCTCTTTTGAAAAAAAAATTTACTATATATTTGGATCAAAATAATTAACCAAAAAAAAAAAAAAAAAGGCTTGGCCCTTGGCCTTATTATAACAAACCTTAAACATACCAAATCTATCATTAACAATAACGTGGAATTGTAATTAAAAAAAATTAGGCAAAAGCAATAGAAGGTTGGGTTCCATTTTGCTAGGTGTTTGAGTTAAAAATTAAAAATTGCTGACTGTGTCTTTGCGCACAAGTAGTGAGAAATCATATGCTTAATTATTAAGAACTTATAATTGTGAAATGCATTAAGGTGATTCTAAGACACCTAATTATAATTATGGAAATCCAACAAATAACCAAGATTTGGGGTATGAACATTGTGAATGGTTGCATTTTATAGGGTATTGGGACCATGACCCTAACTGCAGCTATACGTCAGTTAAGACCCCCCACTTGCATTAATGGGGAATCCCACTGCCAACATCCTCAAACTTGGCAGCTAGTCTTCCTCTTCATGGCTCTTGGATTGCTATCCTTGGGTGCAGGCGGCATTAGGCCCTGCAACATAGCCTTTGGGGCTGATCAATTTGACACCAAAACAGAGAAGGGAAGAGCACAATTGGAAAGCTTCTTCAATTGGTGGTACTTCTCCTTCACAATTGCTCTCATTTTCGCCCTCACTGCTGTCGTCTACATTCAGACTAATGTCAGCTGGGTTTTAGGCTTTGCTGTTCCCACTGCCTGCCTTGGCATTTCCATAACAATATTCTTGCTCGGCTGCCATACTTATGTTTACAAAGATCCCCAAGGGAGCATCTTCTCCGACATGGCAAAGGTGATTATAGCTGCCTGTCGGAAGCATCGGTTGAGAACCGTTGGATCATTTTATGATCCTCCTGTGACAGGATTAGACTCATCACCCACAACATTGCTTGCTCGTACTGACAGGTTCAGATTCCTCGACAAGGCTGCTATAATTGCAGAGCCAAGTGAATTGGACAGCCATGGAATTTCCAACAATGGCTGGGGACTCTGTAGCTTGCAACAAGTCGAACAGCTGAAATGCTTGGTAGCAATTGCGCCTGTTTGGGTGTCGGGCATTGGATGTTTTATAACCATGGATCAGCAGAACACTTTTGGAGTCCTTCAATTGATGCAGATGAAAAGATCCGTTGGATCCCATTTCAAAATCCCACCTGGGTGGATGAATCTCACATCCATGATTGCACTCTCTACATGGATAATCATCTACGAGCAAATTTACATCCCTCAGGCACGGAAAATGACAAGAAACGACAAACGATTGACAATGCAGCAAAGAATAAGCATCGGCATTTTGATGTCAATTCTGTGCATGTTGGTTGCCGGGTTTGTTGAGAAAAAGCGCCGTGACTCTGCTACAATACAGGGGCTATTTACTTCACCAATGAGTTTTGCATTTCTCGTGCCAGAGTTTTTCTTTGCAGGTATGACAGAAGCTTTTGCCGCAGTTGCCTTAATGGAGTTTTTCACCACGCAAATGCCAGAGAGCATGAGAACTATTGCTGGAGCTATCTTCTTCCTCAGCTTATCCGTCGCAAGCTACATAGGCTCTCTTCTTGTCAATGTCATCCATAGTGCAACAGGGAAAAGAGGCAAATCGCCATGGCTGGGGGGTCGAGATCTCAACAACAATAGGCTTGACTACTAATACTACGTAATTGCTGCCCTGGCAACTCTAAATCTTCTCTACTTCAATTTCTTCGCCACCCACTATATCTCAAGCAGAGGTGGTGGTGGTGGTGGTGGTGGTGGGAGATCTGCCGAGAGCTCCACAGATTACCACCCAAGAAATCTCTCTGAAAGTGAACGAGAGAACGAAAGAAAAGACTTGGAGAGGGACGGCGCGCGGTAGTTAATCACTAATGAGCAACTTTGTACAGTATAATTTTTTTTTTTTTCTTATTAATAAATATCCACATAATCCTTTTAAGTTCCTTTGGAAATGTCATTGTCTATATAAAATATTATAATCTAGTCTTAATCTCTAAAATTAAGACTTTTATATTTGGGGATTAAAATCTAGAGTGCTACATGTACTCTACAACCCCTTTTCCTTTTGTGTTATTCGTAAGCCTAATAAGAAAAAAGCATCATCCTTAAAATAAAATGAGGTATGATATAATCACAACTTAAACTTAATTTTGGCCCAACTTCTAAATTAAATTTCTCTCTCTCTAGTTTAAGGCCCTCTCTCTCCTCTACAGGAAGTTTTTCAATCGGCTAGGATCATGCCTAATGAAGCGAAAGTCACTAGTTCGAATCCTCTCTCCCCCCTCTTGTGTGAACATGTCAAAAAAAAAAAAATTAAAAAAAAAAAAACTTAAGAGAAAAGTTGGGTCAAAATTGAGTTTAAGCTGTGCTTTTATCATTTTTCAAAATACATACCCCACTCC